>NC_057802.1:566868721-567180478 GCF_018294505.1 Triticum aestivum
GCGCCTCCCTCTTCCCTCCCCCGGATCCGCGCCGCTCTCCTCTTCCCCACGCCCGACGCGCTCGCCGCCGTTCCCGTCGTTCACGCGGCCACCGTGCCCCAATCGCCACCTCGCCGTGTCGTACGACGTCGCCGCCCTCGACTACACCCCCTCCGCCTCTCCGCCGAAGCTCGGAGCCACTACAACGGCCTCCCCGAGCTCGCCTTCAACTTCGGACGCCGGCGACCCCCTTCTTCCCCGGCGACGACCTGCTGCTACTAAGCCACCCACGGGCCCTTCTTGCGCCGCGCGGTGAGCTCCTCTACCCCCTCCCCCTCTCCGCTAGCTCGCCCGCGCTCCGTAGCTGCTCCCCCACGCGCGCCCGAACGCCGCGCCGCGAAGCTCACCGCCGGCGGGTCTCCGGTGACCAAATGGTCACGGGGTCAAGCCCGTTGCACTCCCCGCCGTTTGTAGATGCCCCCCAGCCCCTCCGCTTTCTCGATAGCTCGCCGTAGCTGTGTTTCCGTCGGGCACCCGTAGCTCCTCGCCGCCGGCGAGCTCGTAGCGGTCGTCCCCGGCCGTTCCAGCCCCTCCGACCACCGCCGTTGGATGCGCGACGCCGAGCCGCGTCGAACGCCCCCAGCCACGCCCCCGGAGACCCCCTGTACGCGAAACCCGTACCCCCTCCCGAGCCGCGCCGCCGTGCGTTTGGTCGCCGCCGTTACTCCGGCGCCGGCCGCCGACGTGGCTGGCCTGGGGCCACCCCCAGTGCCCCTGCCAGTGGCCCCCACGGGCCCCAGTTGACTGGGTTGACCCAGTCAACTGCTGACTGGGCAGGCCCAGTCACTGACATGCGGGCCCCGCCGCAAAAATTAAAAAAAAACAAAAGGAAAATGTTTTATAAATAAAATAATTAGTTTAAATAATCTCTCACTGACAGGTGTCCCAGTAGTTAATTAACTAAAAACTAATTAGTTTAATCCTCTGTTAACCCACTGTCTATGACAGGTGGGTCCCCCGTGTCAGTTTTGACCAGTCAACCCGGACTGTTGACCGCTGACGTCGCTCATACGTCATGCTGACGTCATATCCCTTTTTTCTGTTAATTAAATAATTCCAGAAATTCAAATAAACTTTGAAAATTCATATCTTTTAAACCGCAACTCGGATGAAAATGTTTTCTATATGAAAGTTGCTCAGAACGACGAGACGAATCCGAATACGCAGTCCGTTCATCCACCACACCTCCCTAACCTATCCAACTAGCAACTTTCCCCCTCCGGTCCGTCTGTCCGAAAACGCGAAACATCGGGGATACCTCCCGTTTGTTCCCCCCTTCACCGGTACCACCTACTGTCGCGTTAGGACACCCCTAGCACCGCTCATTGACATGTCACGCATCGTCATGCTTATGTTTGCATTGTATTTATTGTTTCTTCCCCCTCTTCTCTCCGGTAGACTACGAGACCGACACTGCTGCTGCCCAGTTCGACTACGGAGTCGACGACCCCTCCTACTTGCCAGAGCAACCAGGCAAGCCCCCCCCCCTTGATCACCAGATATCGCCTACTCTACTCTCTACTACTTGCATTAGAGTAGTGTAGCATGTTACTACATTCGATATCCTATTCTGATGCATAGCCTATCCTTGCTACTATTGTTGCTACCTTTACCTGCAATCCTACATGCTTAGTCTAGGATGCTAGATTTCCATCAGTGGCCCTACATTCTTGTCCGTCTGCTGTGCTATACTATCGGGCCGTGATCACCTGGGCGGTGAACACGGGCATATACTTATATATTATATACAGGACACATGTGATGACTAAAGTCGGGTCGGCTCGTAGGAGTACCCGCAAGTGGATCTTTGTGGCGGAGCGACAGGGCAGGTGGAGACCGCCTAGGTGAGTGGTGGGCCTGGCCCTGGTCGGCGTTCGCGGATACTTAACACGCTTAACGAGATCTTGGTATTTGATCTGAGTCTGGCCATTTGGTCTATACGCACTAGCCATCTACGCGGGAGTAGTTATGGGTATCCCGGCGTCGTGGTATCAGCCGAAGCCTTCTTGACGTCAGCGACTGAGTGGCGCGCGCCGGATTGGACTGGAACGCCACTAGGCTAGGTCTGCTTCCGGCCGCGTACGCAACGTGCAGGTGTGCATAGGGCGATGGGCCCATACCCCTGCGCGCATAGGGTTAGACCGGCGTGCTGACCTCTCTGTTGTGCTTAGGTGGGGCTGCGACGCGTTGATCTTACGAGGCCGGGCATGACCCAGAAAAGTGTGTCCGGCCAAATGGGATCGAGCGTGTTGGGTTATGTGGTGCACCCCTGCAGGGAAGTTTATCTATTCGAATAGCCGTGTCCCTCGGTAAAAGGACGACCCGGAGTTGTACCTTGAGCTTATGACAACTAGAACTGGATACTGAATAAAATACACCCTTCCAAGTGCCAGATACAACCCGGTGATCGCTTTCTAACAGGGCGACGAGGAGGGGATTGCCGGGTAGGATTATGCTATGCGATGCTACTTGGAGGACTTCAATCTACTCTCTTCTACCTGCTGCAAGATGGAGATGACCAGAAGCGTAGTCTTCGACAGGACTAGCTATCCCCATTTTATTCTGGCATTCTGCAGTTCAGTCCACTGATATGCCCCTTTACACATATACCCATGCATATGTAGTGTAGCTCCTTGCTTGCGAGTACTTTGGATGAGTACTCACGGTTGCTTCTCTCCCTCTTTTCCCCCTTTCCTTTCTATCTGGTTGTCACAACCAGATGTTGGAGCCCAGGAGCCAGACGCCACCATCGACGACGACACCTACGACACTGGAGGTGCCTACTACTACGTGCAGGCCGCTGACGACGACCAGGAGTAGTTAGGAGGTCCCAGGCAGGAGGCCTACGCCTCGTTCGATCTGTATCCCTGTTTGTGCTAGCCTTCTTAAGGCAACTTGTTTAACTTATGTCTGTACTCAGATATTGTTGCTTCCGCTGACTCGTCTATGATCGAGCACTTGTATTCGAGCCCTCGAGGCCCCTGGCTTGTATTATGATGCTTGTATGACTTATTTTGTTGTAGAGTTGTGTTGTGATATCTTCCCGTGAGTTCCTGATCTTGATCGTACACATTTGCGTGCATGATTAGTGTACGGTCAAATCGGGGGCGTCACAAGTTGGTATCAGAGCCGACTGCCTGTAGGAATCCCCCTTTCCACACTCCTTGGCCGAAGTCGAGTCTAGACATTACAAAAATGGCTGTGTGTCTTACGGGCCCACGTCGCCATTGGGTGGTACTAGGATCTTTTACTCCTCGACCTTTACTCTGGGACTCTGAACTCTCTTCTACTCGGGTTAAACGAATTTACTAACTCTAACACTAGGATCCCGTGACCGCGTTCACCCCAAAGATGGATAAACCATAGATGTTTCTCAGAATAGTATTTTGAACAATTCACACACTGTCATTTGACTCCTTTGAAACGTCTTTGCTTTCAGATGGAACCCACGAGGCAGGTTGTTCGCCACACGATGGCCATTGGTGCCTCGGGATCACCTGCGGTGCTAGCTGAGATGATGACCTATCTGGGTTATCGCTGGCACCCTGAGTACACCGTCTACGAGGAGTACCAGGACTTTAACCAGGAGCAGTACCGTGCCATCGTCCACCTCTACTCTCGGGAGTACGACTCCACTACTGTGCTGCACACCGCACATGGTGTTGGTGTGACCATCGATATGGCTGTCCACGATGCTGCCTATGCTGCTCTGACACGTCTTCGTGGAGAGTATCGGGAGTTGGACACCTCCCCTTTCAGGCACATTGCTATCGCCTCTGATGTTGGTGCGGAGGGATACTATACTGCTGCCTACTCCACTGTCACCCGAGAGCCCTTCTACCATCAGCACCTGGTTCTGCATGCTGATGGGCTGGATCGAGCTAACCGAGCTCTTCGCCACGAGATGTACACCACCCGTCAGCACCTTTACCGTGCTCTGACGCTGCTGCACCCCTTTGTCCGGTCTGGACAGGTACCGCGTGCTGCGATCTACCCAGCCAGAACCGTGATGCCCCACGGTGTTGGATGGCCAGAGGTGGGAGGCTACTCTCCCGCACTTGGTCCTCTTCTGCCACCTGAGCGTCGGGACTCTACACCTGAGTATCCGCGGCCCCCAGTCTGCTGACGTGGAGGGCTATCCGTTGCCTCACTACCAGCTGTCGGGCTACGATTACCTCCACAGTACCTCTTGGGACTGATGTAGACTTGATTGTAGTATTAGTTGCAGTCGCCGCGAGCCTGTGTGCCGCCTATGATGTTTTAGTCCTTGTACTGAACTCTATGTACTGAACTCTATGCATGACCCCTTTTGTAAGTTATGCCGACTACTATGTAGTAGCTATCGTGCTCCTTCCGTTATGCATGTTTCATCATGAATGATTCTTGTCTTTGCAATATTTCTCAATGCTGAACTACCCCTGTTATATATTAGCAGGATGGTTAGACCAGGTGGTCGTGGTCGTGGTGGCGATGCCCCACCACCACCTGAGTACATGGCGGGTATGATCCAACAGTTTGAACTGAACCGCCAATTCATGGAAAATATGATGGCTCAGTTTCCTCGCCCCAATATGAACCAGCAGCCAGCCCAAGTGACTCTTCAAGATTTCATACGCCTCAACCCAACCATCTACCGCAGCTCAACTCAGCCTCTGGATGCTGATGACTGGCTCCGTGACATCACCTATGAGTTGGAGTCTGCTGATGTAGCCCCTGCCAGCTATGTCAACTTTGCTTCCTTCTTTCTGAAGGGACCCGCAGCTCAATGGTGGGACAGCCACAGGCGTACTCTGCCAGCTGGAACAATCATCACCTGGCCAGACTTCCAAGCTGCTTTCCGTGCCCGCTTCATTCCTCAGGGAGTCATGGACCGGAAGAAGCGTGAGTTCCGCAACCTCACCCAAGGCAACAAATCTGTCGAAGCTATCAGCGGGAGTTTCTGGACTTGTCCCGCTATGCTGAAGAGACATTGCAACTGATGCACGCAGACAGGAGAAGTTCCGTGATGGCCTTCAAGCTGACATCAAGCTCGCACTTCTAGTGCATGACTTTGCTGATTTCGCCACCTTGGTGAACAAGGCCATCAATGTCGAAACTGGTCTGCAGGAATACCAGAGCTCTCACAGGCGCAACCGTGACACGGGCTCATCTTCGGGCCCGCCCTCACAGAAGCGTAAGATATGGATCCCGAACAGCATGTACCGTCCAAATGCATCTGCCCAAGGCAGACCTATGCTGCCCCTCGTCTGCCTACACCACCGTCCAGGCAGTCAAGACTTCCAGCTCCACCATCCCAAGCTCCTGTTCCCACTCCGAATAATGGCTTGTGCTTCAGGTGTGGTCAACCAGGACACCGTGCTAAAGAATGCAACCAGAACCAGAATCAACTGGCCCTTCCAGCAACTGGCCGTGGTAACAATCAGCCCCGCAACAACAATGCTAAGTCTTATGGTCGTGCTCATGCCAACCACGTTGATCTCAACGAAGCTCAAGACCAGCCTGCTACTGTGATGGGTACACTCCTCGTAAATTCAGTACCAGCATCCGTTTTATTTGATACAGGTGCATCGCATTCATTGATGTCAGAAGATTTTCATACAAGCACGACGTTAAATGTGAGGAGATGAACACCTCTGTATTGGTCAAAACCCCCGTGGGACAGTGTCAAACCTCCTTGGTTGGCATCGATGTCCCCGTGGAAATCGAAGGGCTGGAATTCTATGCCTCTCCCATTATCCTGAAGACGTCTAACATCGACCTCATTTTGGGTATGGATTGGTTGAAAGCGCATACTGCTTCTATAGTTTGCGCCACTAAGACCGTCCATCTGCTACACCCTTCAGATGAAATAGTTGCTTACCAAGCTCATCTGGTGCAAAATGCCGAGGCAAGGCTCTATGCAATGAATGCATTGAACGCTGCACCACTCGAGGGCATTGAAAACATTCCCGTCGTGCGTGAATTCCTCGATGTCTTCCCTGAAGAACTTCCAGGGATTCCTCCTGCTAGAGCTGTCGAATTCATCATCGACTTGAAACCAGGCACCACTCCTATAGCCAAGCGACCCTACAAAATGCCGCCGCATGAACTCCTTGAGCTTAAGGAGGAAATCGACAAGTCTCTTCGCAAAGGATTCATTCGCCCAAGTTGCTCTCCTTGGGGAGCACCTTCTCTCTTTGTCAAGAAGAAGGATGGGACAAACCGGTTAGTTCAAGACTACCGTCCTATAAACCAAGCTACCATTCAGAATAAATACCCTCTTCCTCGGATCAATGATCTGTATGATCAACTGGCGGGTTCGTCAGTGTTCTCTAAGCTCGACTTGAGGTTGGGCTACCACCAGATCCGTGTTCGCGAAGAGGATATCCCAAAGACCGCCTTCGTGACTCGCTATGGTTCATACGAGTACACCGTCATGTCTTTCGGTTTAACCAATGCTCCAGCCACCTTCTCTCGTCTGATGAACTACATATTCATGGATTACCTCGACAAGTTCGTCGTGGTTTATCTGGATGATATCCTGATATTTTCCAAGAACGAAGAAGAACATGCTGAACATCTTCGTCTTGTGCTGGAAAAGCTACGAGAACATCAACTATATGCCAAGTTCTCCAAATGTGAATTCTGGCTACCGGAAGTAACCTATCTGGGCATGTCATCTCTAAGGATGGTATTGCCGTCAACCCCGAGCGAGTTCAGGCTATTCTTGATTGGACTCCTCCCAAGAACGTTAAGCAAGTCAGAAGTTTTCTCGGTCTCGCCAGCTATTGCCGTCGATTTGTCGAGAACTTCTCCAAGATCGCCAGGCCTCTGACTAACCTGTTACATAAGGGCGTCAAGTTCCAATGGACAGACAAATGTCAGGAAAGTTTCCAGGCACTCAAAGACAAGTTGACTTCTGCCCCAGTTCTAGCTCCACCTGATACTAAGAAGGACTTCGTCATTTACTGCGACGCTTCCCGTCAAGGATTAGGCTGTGTCCTAATGCAAGACCGCAAAGTGATTGCTTATGCCTCTCGACAATTGCGCCCTCACGAAGAGAACTACCCAGTTCACGACCTCGAACTTGCTGCCGTCATTCATGCGCTGAAGCAGTGGCGACATTACCTTCTCGGTAATCGTTGCGAGATCTTCACTGACCACCAAAGTCTGAAGTATCTGTTTACTCAACCAGATCTGAACCTCCGTCAGCAGAGATGGATGGAGCTCGTTGCAGACTTTGACTTGGGTATTTCCTATACGCCAGGCAAGGCTAATGTAATGGCTGATGCCTTGAGCCGCAAGTCTTACTGCAACCACCTCCAGGTTCATAAAGTTCAGCCCTCGCTTGTTGAAGAATTCAGGAAGCTGAACCTCCATATTGTCCCTCCGGGTGCACTCGCTCCCCCTCCTAAGGAATTTGGCAAGGTGAACCTCCACGTTGTTACCCAGGGTTCCCTCAATACCCTAGTTGCTAAACCAGATCTCGAGGACAGCATCAAAAGGCTACAGAAGTATGACTCTGAAGCCCACAAGATTAAGCGCTACCTCGCAGAAGGAAAGCCCTCATTCTTCACCATTTCTGAAGATGGCACCTTATACTTCAAGGGCCGCCTAGTGGTGCCATGTGCGGAGAAAAACCTGGATATGACACAGGAAGTTATGAAAGAAGCTCATGATACGCCTCTTTGTATCCATCCTGGTAGTACAAAGATGTACCAAGATATCCGTCAGAGATTCTGGTGGACTAATATGAAGCAAGACATTGCTCGTTATGTTGCTGAGTGTGACGTTTGCCGTCGTATCAAAGCAGAACATCAAAGGCCTGCTGGAACTCTGCAACCTATCTCTATTCCTGAATGGAAATGGGACCATGTTGAGATGGACTTCGTCACTGGATTTCCCAAATCACAGAAAGGTAATGATGCTATTCTTGTCGTCATTGACCGGCTTTCCAAAGTTGCACATTTCCTGGCGGTCAAAGAAACGATCACTGCTAGCCAGTTGGCAACGCTCTATATGTCCAGGATTGTTTCACTCCACGGTATTCCATTGGTTATCAGTTCAGACCGTGGTAGCTTATTCACTTCAAGATTCTGGGCAAGTTTCCAAGAAGCAATGGGAACTCATCTGTCATTCAGTACTGCGTTTCATCCTCAATCGCAAGGACAAGTTGAACGCGTCAATCAAGTTCTCGAAGACATGCTTCGAGCTTGCGTTATTTCCTTCGGCAAGAAATGGGAGGAATCTCTCCCGTATGCTGAGTTCTCCTATAATAATAGCTATCAAGCTAGTCTGAAGATGGCCCCCTTCGAAGTGTTATATGGACGAAAGTGCCGAACCCCTCTGAACTGGTCAGAAACTGGGGAACGTCCACTCTTCGGTCCGGATATTATCCAAGATGCCGAAGAGCAAGTCCGCATTATTCGCGAGAATCTCAAGACTGCTCAGTCACGTCAGAAGAGTCAGTATGACCGTCATCATAAAGACATGGTCTATCAACCTGGCGAAAAGGCTTATCTTCGAGTCACACCTATGAAGGGTGCTCACCGCTTCGGGATCAAGGGCAAACTAGCTCCTCGCTATATTGGCCCATTCACTATCCTCGAAAGGCGTGGAAAAGTGGCATACCAACTGGAACTACCGCCGAACCTTTCTCAGGTTCACGATGTGTTCCATGTATCACAGCTCCGCCGTTGCTTCAAGGATCCAATCCGAGCTGTGGATCATGAAGTGCTCGAATTGCAGCAAGACCTCTCCTATAAGGAGCATCCGGTCCGCATTCTCGACCAAGCTGAACGCCGCACACGTCAGAAGGCGATCAAGTTTCTCAAAGTCCAGTGGTCGCACCATTCTGAAGATGAGGCCACTTGGGAACGAGAGGATCGTCTGCGCGAAGAATACCCCGCACTGTTTCCTTCTACCTCCTAAATCTCGGGACGAGATTTCTTGTAGTGGAGGAGATTTGTAACACCCTGAGAATCATGCTACAGTAACCCCTGTGATTAACCTAATCATGTTGCTAAACAGGGCTTGATCACATTTGGATCACCTTCCTTTTCAAACTCCTAGTTCAAACTTCAAATATAATTAAAGTGGAAAATAAAAGTTTTCAAAAATTCAAACAAAAATGTTCAGTGGGTGCCAAATAATACACTGGTAATTATGGTGGAGGAAACACATTTTTATAAAATACCTAAATACTTTTAAGAGAAATAAAACAGAAAAGGAAATCAACAAATAAAAAGAAAACATAAAAACAGCACAGGCAGAGAAAAAGAAAAGAAAAAAAAGAAAAGGGCCCGTTCCCCCACTGCCCCCCCCCCCGGCCCAAACTGGGCCGCGCCCCGACCCCGGCCCAGCCCACCTCTCCTCCCTCGCCCCTTCCCTGTTCCCCCGACCGGGTCGGAACAGGGGCGCGCTGCCGCCCGACCACCTCGCCGGCACCGACGCCGGAGGGGATAAGGGCGCCAGCCCCCGCGCCTCCTCGGGCCTCTCTCCCACTCACCCCCGCTCTCCCTCTCGGCCCCCGCGCCTCCCTCTTCCCTCCCCCGGATCCGCGGCGCTCTCCTCTTCCCCACGCCCGACGCGCTCGCCGCCGTTCCCGTCGTTCACGCGGCCACCGTGCCCCAATCGCCACCTCGCCGTGTCGTACGACGTCGCCGCCCTCGACTACACCCCCTCCGCCTCTCCGCCGAAGCTCGGAGCCACTACAACGGCCTCCCCGAGCTCGCCTTCAACTTCGGACGCCGGCGACCCCCTTCTTCCCCGGCGACGACCTGCTGCTACTAAGCCACCCACGGGCCCTTCTTGCGCCGCGCGGTGAGCTCCTCTACCCCCTCCCCCTCTCTGCTAGCTCGCCCGCGCTCCGTAGCTGCTCCCCCACGCGCGCCCGAACGCCGCGCCGCGAAGCTCGCCGCCGGCGGGTCTCCGGTGACCAAATGGTCACGGGGTCAAGCCCGTTGCACTCCCCGCCGTTTGTAGATGCCCCCCAGCCCCTCCGCTTTCTCGATAGCTCGCCGTAGCTGTGTTTCCGTCGGGCACCCGTAGCTCCTCGCCGCCGGCGAGCTCGTAGCGGTCGTCCCCGGCCGTTCCAGCCCCTCCGACCACCGCCGTTGGACGCGCGACGCCGAGCCGCGTCGAACGCGCCCAGCCACACCCCCGGAGACCCCCTGTACGCGAAACCCGTACCCCCTCCCGAGCCGCGCCGCCGTGCGTTTGGTCGCCGCCGTTACTCCGGCGCCGGCCGCCGACGTGGCTGGCCTGGGGCCACCCCCAGTGCCCCTGCCAGTGGCCCCCACGGGCCCCAGTTGACTGGGTTGACCCAGTCAACTGCTGACTGGGCAGGCCCAGTCACTGACATGCGGGCCCGCCGCAGAAATTAAAAAAAACAAAAGGAAAATGTTTTATAAATAAAATAATTAGTTTAAATAATCTCTCACTGACAGGTGGGCCCAGTAGTTAATTAACTAAAAACTAATTAGTTTAATCCTCTGTTAACCCACTGTCTATGACAGGTGGGTCCCCCGTGTCAGTTTTGACCAGTCAACCCGGACTGTTGACCGCTGACGTCGCTCATACGTCATGCTGACGTCATATCCCTTTTTTCTGTTAATTAAATAATTCCAGAAATTCAAATAAACTTTGAAAATTCATATCTTTTAAACCGCAACTCGGATGAAAATGTTTTCTATATGAAAGTTGCTCAGAACGACGAGACGAATCCGAATACGCAGTCCGTTCATCCACCACACCTCCCTAACCTATCCAACTAGCAACTTTCCCCCTCCGGTCCGTCTGTCCGAAAACGCGAAACATCGGGGATACCTCCCGTTTGTTCCCCCCCTTCACCGGTACCACCTACTGTCGCGTTAGGACACCCCTAGCACCGCTCATTGACATGTCACGCATCGTCATGCTTATGTTTGCATTGTATTTACTGTTTCTTCCCCCTCTTCTCTCCGGTAGACTACGAGACCGACACTGCTGCTGCCCAGTTCGACTACGGAGTCGACGACCCCTCCTACTTGCCAGAGCAACCAGGCAAGCCCCCCCTTGATCACCAGATATCGCCTACTCTACTCTCTACTACTTGCATTAGAGTAGTGTAGCATGTTACTACATTCGATATCCTATTCTGATGCATAGCCTATCCTTGCTACTATTGTTGCTACCTTTACCTGCAATCCTACATGCTTAGTCTAGGATGCTAGATTTCCATCAGTGGCCCTACATTCTTGTCCGTCTGCTGTGCTATACTATCGGGCTGTGATCACCTGGGCGGTGAACACGGGCATATACTTATATATTATATACAGGACACATGTGATGACTAAAGTCGGGTCGGCTCGTAGGAGTACCCGCAAGTGGATCTTTGTGGCGGAGCGACAGGGCAGGTGGAGACCGCCTAGGTGAGCGGTGGGCCTGGCCCTGGTCGGCGTTCGCGGATACTTAACACGCTTAACGAGATCTTGGTATTTGATCTGAGTCTGGCCATTTGGTCTATACGCACTAGCCATCTACGCGGGAGTAGTTATGGGTATCCCGGCGTCGTGGTATCAGCCGAAGCCTTCTTGACGTCAGCGACTGAGTGGCGCGCGCCGGATTGGACTGGAACGCCACTAGGCTAGGTCTGCTTCCGGCCGCGTACGCAACGTGCAGGTGTGCATAGGGCGATGGGCCCAGACCCCTGCGCGCATAGGGTTAGACCGGCGTGCTGACCTCTCTGTTGTGCTTAGGTGGGGCTGCGACGCGTTGATCTTACGAGGCCGGGCATGACCCAGAAAAGTGTGTCCGGCCAAATGGGATCGAGCGTGTTGGGTTATGTGGTGCACCCCTGCAGGGAAGTTTATCTATTCGAATAGCCGTGTCCCTCGGTAAAAGGACGACCCGGAGTTGTACCTTGAGCTTATGACAACTAGAACTGGATACTGAATAAAATACACCCTTCCAAGTGCCAGATACAACCCGGTGATCGCTCTCTAACAGGGGGACGAGGAGGGGATTGCCAGGTAGGATTATGCTATGCGATGCTACTTGGAGGACTTCAATCTACTCTCTTCTACCTGCTGCAAGATGGAGATGACCAGAAGCGTAGTCTTCGACAGGACTAGCTATCCCCCTCTTATTCTGGCATTCTGCAGTTCAGTCCACTGATATGCCCCTTTACACATATACCCATGCATATGTAGTGTAGCTCCTTGCTTGCGAGTACTTTGGATGAGTACTCACGGTTTCTTCTCTCCCTCTTTTCCCCCTTTCCTTTCTATCTGGTTGTCACAACCAGATGTTGGAGCCCAGGAGCCAGACGCCACCATCGACGACGACACCTACGACACTGGAGGTGCCTACTACTACGTGCAGGCCGCTGACGACGACCAGGAGTAGTTAGGAGGTCCCAGGCAGGAGGCCTACGCCTCGTTCGATCTGTATCCCTGTTTGTGCTAGCCTTCTTAAGGCAACTTGTTTAACTTATGTCTGTACTTAGATATTGTTGCTTCCGCTGACTCGTCTATGATCGAGCACTTGTATTCGAGCCCTCGAGGCCCCTGGCTTGTATTATGATGCTTGTATGACTTTTTTTTTGTTGTAGAGTTGTGTTGTGATATCTTCCCGTGAGTCCCTGATCGTGATCGTACACATTTGCGTGCATGATTAGTGTACGGTCAAATCGGGGGCGTCACATTTTCGGATCGGTCGGGGGGCTGTTTTGTTCACGCGAGATCGACGCTGGATCATTGGATCGAGTTCGACGGCCAGGATTGAAACCCTAGCCCCGCCCTGGGCTTTTTGGGCCGAAAGCGCTGGCCAGCTGAGCTGCTGGGCCGGCAGCCGCGCGCGCGAGCCAAACAGGCCGTAAGTGGCAGAGGCCGGCAGCGGCGCTGCGGGCGCAGCCCACGCGCGCTGGGCCGAGGCCACAGCCGCGGGCGGCGCGCAAGCCAGGCCGTGGGCCGGCCCTTTCCGCTGCGTCGCGCGCGTGCTGGTTTTGGGCCGAGGCCACAGCCGCGAGCGGCGTGCAGGCCAGGCCGCGGGCTGTGCTGCCGCTAATTTTTTGTTTTTACAGAGAATAGAAAAAATTCCAAAAAGAAAAATTTATGTATTTTACACAGTAAAAGTTCCTGTAGAACCAAAAAAGTTCTTGATGTTTTATTCGGTCATAGAAAGTTTCTGTAAAAAGTAAAAAGTTCGTGAATTTTTATTCATGATTTTCCGCTGCGTAAATAATTAATGCTCTTTTACAAAGAAAATAAAAGTTTACATAGTATTAAGTTTTTAAGAGCACGTTAAAGTGATTATTAAGATGAATATGATTATGTTATTTTTATGACCAACGTTGTTAATAACATGATCATGTTTTATTATTGAAATTTAAAGGTGCATTTATTTCTAATTTTTGCCCAACGGTAATATAGATTTAATTGCATAGACAGTTATATGTTTAATTTGACCAACGTTAGATTAATACATATGATTGTTATATTGATGTCACTTAAATTGTAATTTCAGGAGGCTTTCATTTGATGAGTTGCCTAAAAGAAGTTCCGACACTCAGAGGTGACAACCACACTGAGTGGAGGAAGAAAGTTGAACTGGCGTTTGTTTGTGCTGATCTTGACTGGGTTGTGGAGAAACCACAGCCGGTCAGACCCACAGAGCCAGTAAGAGAGGCTACTGACGATGATGCTGCATGGGCTAAAAAGAAAGGGGACTATGCTCCTTTGGAGCAGTCCTACCTCATAGATAATCAAAAGTGGGTCAATGCAAATAAAAAATGCATGGCTTTTATAAAGAACACCATTGAGAGCGCCATTGTGGGCTCCATTGCAGAGTGCACTTCCGCAGGGGAGTTGCTCTCAAAAATAAAGAGCCAGTTCACTGGCTCTTCAAAGATATATGCCACCCAGGTGTTAGAGCAACTGGTGACAGAAAAATACATAGGTGGCAGTCATGGCATAAGAGAGCACATCCTCAGGATGAGCAATATGGCAGCAAAGCTCAAACCCATGGATGCGGATCTGGAGATCAAACCAGCGCTCCTGGTCCACCTTGTAATGGCTTCATTGCCGAAGGAGTTTGAAGCTTTTGTTGTGAACTATAACATGTCACCTGGAACATGGGACGTAGAAAAGACAATAGCAATGTGTGTTCAAGAAGAGGAGAGACTCAAAGCCTCACATGGTGGTACACTCAACTATGTGCAGGGTCACAAAAGAAAGAATTACAATCTAAACAACAAAAGTTCTCCTTCAAAGCCACAAGGAAAAGTTTCCTATCAGCATCAGCGTCAGCAACAGCCTTTCTCAGTGGACAAAGACACTTGTCTCCACTGTAAGAAGACCGGGCATTACAAGAAAGACTGCCCTGTTTGGCTAAAGTCGATCATGGCAAAAAGAGGTAACAATATAGTTTCATTTGTCAATGAATCTCTGTATGCACAGTTTTCAAAATCCACTTGGTGGATTGACTCGGGAGCAACTGTTCATGTTGCAAATTCTTTACAGGGATTCCGTTCGACGCGGACTACGCTAAGAAGCGAAAGACGCATTGAAGTGGCGAACGGAGTTGAAGCAGAAGTTGAAGCTGTCGGTGATATCTCCTTGGAGTTAGCTGATGGATTCAATCTTCTACTTAGAGATGTTTTATTTGTTCCATCATGTCATAGAAACTTAATAAGTGTTTCTTGCTTGGACAAAGATAATTATGAGTGTTATTTTGGACATGGCAAGTGTGCCATTTGGTTAAATAATGCTTATGTGGGTGATGCTTTACTACATGATGAGCTTTATTTGTTATCACTTCGTGAAAAAGTTTATTCCGTTTGCAATGTGAAAGAACATGTCTCTGCGTCAAATAAAGAACAAAAGAAAAGAAAAAGAACATTTGACTCATCGAAATTATGGCACTGTCGCTTGGGCCATATTTCGAAGGGGAGAATAGAAAGATTAGTGAAAAGTGAAATTCTTCCTCCATTAGAATTTTCAGACTTGGAACAATGCATAGATTGCATTAAAGGAAAGTACGTAAAACAAATCAAAAAAGGTGCAATCCATAGCACAGGCACACTAGAAATCATTCACACTGATATTTGTGGACC
Source organism: Triticum aestivum (assembly GCF_018294505.1). Lineage (NCBI taxonomy): Eukaryota > Viridiplantae > Streptophyta > Magnoliopsida > Poales > Poaceae > Triticum > Triticum aestivum. The sequence continues at coordinate 566,883,834 of NC_057802.1, forward strand.
ATTTCCGGTGAAAAGTGTGGATGGATATGACTCGTTCATCACATTCACAGATGATTACTCTCGCTATGGTTATACTTATCCAATCAAAGAAAGATCAGAAGCGCTGGATAAATTTAAAATATTCAAAGCTGAAGTTGAAAATCAACACGATAAAAGAATAAAGATAGTAAGGTCCGACCGTGGGGGAGAGTACTACGGTCGACACACTCCATATGGCCAAGTCCCTGGACCTTTTGCGAAGTTCTTGCAGGAGACTGGCATAGTAGCCCAGTATTCAATGCCGGGCGAGCCTCAGCAAAATGGAGTAGCTGAAAGGCGCAACCGTACCCTTATGGATATGGTGCGCAGCATGATGAGTTATTCCAACTTGCCATTGGGATTATGGATGGAGGCGCTTAAAACCGCCATTCACATTCTCAATAGAGTACCAAGCAAGTCGGTGCCCAAAACACCGTACGAGCTATGGACAGGAAGGATGCCCTCCCTACAACACTTCAGGGTGTGGGGGTGCCCTGCTGAGGCCAAAATGTTTAATCCAAACATTGCAAAGTTAGATCCCAAAACAGTAAGTTGCCACTTCATTGGCTATCCAGACAGATCAAAAGGTTTTCGTTTCTACTGCCCTGACAGATATACAAAGTTTGTAGAAACGAGACATGCAGTCTTCTTAGAGGACGAAATGATGAGGGGGAGCTTGGTAGCTCGGAAAATTGATCTTGAGGAGAAGAGGGTGCATGCACCTAATCCGATGATTCAGGAGCCATTTTTCTCACTACCAGTTGCAACTCCACCCATGACATCTATGGGGGAAGACCCGGAATCTGTCCGTCAGGAGCCGACTGAACCCGTTGTTGAGCATGAAAGGGAGGTGCAACAGCAAAATTTAGAAGAAGTGCCGGAAGTTGAGGCACAAAATGTGCCAGAAACTGAGGCCCTTAGAAGGTCTACAAGACCAAGAAAGTCAGCTATTTCTACTGACTTTAAAGTTTATAACACAGAAATGGTTCATATGGAAAAAGATCCCACCTCATATGAAGAAGCCATGAGAAGCCCTCATTCATCGAAGTGGATGAAGGCAATGGAAGACGAGATGAAATCGATGAGTTCCAAAGATGTTTGGGACTTAGAGGAAATTCCCAAAGGAGCCAAAACAGTAGGCTGTAAATGGGTCTACAAAATTAAGTATGACTCTAAAGGGAATATAGAAAAGTATAAAGCACGACTCGTGGCAAAAGGATTTACACAAAGAGAAGGGATAGATTACAATGAGACATTTTCTCCAGTCTCATGTAAGGATTCCTTCAGAATCATAATGGCATTAGTTGCTCATTTTGATTTAGAGTTACATCAAATGGATGTTAAGACGGCATTTCTGAATGGTGATTTAAAAGAAAAGGTCTTCATGAAACAACCCAAGGGTTTTATCATGGAAGGCAAGGAAAATATGGGATGCCGCCTGAAGAAATCCATTTATGGATTAAGACAAGCCTCTCGGCAGTGGTATCTAAAGTTTAATCAAACGATTAAAAGTTTTGGATTTAAAGAAAATATTGAGGATAATTGCATTTATGCAATGTTTAAAAGTGGGAAATATATTTTCCTAATCTTGTATGTGGATGATATCCTGCTTGCTAGTAGTGATGTTAGTCTACTACAAGAAACAAAGAAATACTTATCCTCAAATTTTGACATAACAGATCTTGGTGAAGCATCATATGTTTTGGGCATAGAAATTCACCGAGATAGGAACAATGGAGTCTTAGGACTATCTCAGCAAGCATATTTAGAAAAGGTTCTTAAAAAGTATAATATGCATGCGAGTAAAGCCACACCTGCTCCAATAGTCAAGGGCGATAGTTTTGGGAAATTTCAATGTCCCAAGAACCAGTATGAGATCGATCAAATGAAAGCAGTACCATATGCTTCGGCAGTTGGCAGCTTACAGTATGCACAAGTGTGCACTCGCCCTGACTTAGCTTTTATCACCGGGGGTACTCGGTAGATATCAAGAGAATCCAGACCTAGAGCACTGGAAGATGGTAAAGAAAGCATTGCGTTATGCGCAAGGCACGAAGGACTACATGCTAATATACAGGAGAAGTGATTCCCTAGAGATACAAGGGTATTCAGACGCAGATTTTGCGGGGGACAGAGATGATAGAAAATCCACGTCAGGATACATATTCACCCTCGTTGGGGGAGCTATTTCGTGGAAAAGCTCCAAACAGTCGATAGTTGCATCATCCACGATGTATGCAGAATTCATAGCATGCTTCGAAGCCACGGGGCAGGCGATATGGCTAAAGAAATTTGTACCCGACTTGAAAGTGGTAGATTGTATTCACAAACCACTAAAGATGTACTGCGACAACCAGCCCGCGGTATTTTACGCTCACAACAACAAGTCGAGTAATGCTGCCAAAACAATAGAGATAAGGTATTATGTTGTGAAAGATAAAATCCAGGATCAAACTATAAGTCTCGAGCATATAAGGACAAAAGATATGCTTGCGGATCCGCTAACGAAAGGCTTACCACCCAATGTGTTCAAGGAACACTTAGCCGACATGGGTTTAAGGGAAAGCCTTATGATTCCTGGATAGACCCAAAAGGAACAGAATTTGTTTCTGAACATAAAGTATGTTGTAGCTGTATGATTCTAACGGCAATTAAGCCGTGACGATGAAACATGCTCTATGTACCAATATGTGATGAAACAGATAAACTAGAAAGTGTACAGTTAAAAGTAAAGTTGAGATCAAGGGGGAGAATGTTAGGTTGATCTCTCTCCCGTTCGAGCCCAACGGGTCGAACGGGCCCCTGACTCGCGCCCAACCAAACCATGGTTGGTGGGCCCCTGTGACCCGCTCTATATAAACAGAGGTGGGGGCCGGGGCGCTAATTACGAGGTTAATCGCTGCCACAATCCCCACCTACAATCCCTACCGATCTAGGGTTAGCGCGGTGCTCACGGGAAGCTCCACCACCTCGCCCACTCTCTGCCATCGCCGTGCTCCCTAGCACCACGATGGCCTCCAGCTCAAGTTCATCTACTGCTGCACAAGGTAGGTTCACCGGATCTACTAGCCTACTCCGATCTAAAGAACTATCAGATGTCTCTTGAACTGAAGAATTATTTTGCTCTTTTAACTAGTGGTGTTCATAGTATACTTAGTACTACTTACTAATCTACTTGCCTTATGTCTATTAATTTCTTGAACTGAAGAACTGATTTTGCCTTTTTATCAAGGCTTTTTTTCCCGAGAGATCATCTATGGTGTTCTCAATACTGACTTACTTCATATTTAGCAATATACATGTGTTCAATCTTAACATAAGAGTGAACTGAAGGAGTTTATGTATCCGCTAGTATTCAATCTTGACATAAGATCAATAACTAAAAACTTTACTGATAAGCCGAAGAACGGCTCGTCAGGTTCCACCATGTGTTCCTCGTGAGACACTGTAACTACCAGACTTTTTCATTTCTCTCTGCTTGCATAGCAAGATCATCTCCGCTACTACTGGTCAAACGGAAGTTTTTTACTCATCTCGTCTCAAGCAGAGGACAAGACCATGAATTATTATGCGATGATGCAGTTGTAAAAGCAAGTTGAAAGCTCCTTCTCATCATTTGTTACTGCACCATGTGTCATTGAAGAATGACTGAACACTTGTTACATGCATATGTGTTATGTGTCAGTGCAGGGGCAATTGTTCAGCTGCTCAAATCTAGGCTGCTCTTTTTTTGCATTTTGTGTTCTTGGGTGCACTTGTTTGGTTGTAGTTCTAGAGCTAGTTCAGGCACAAGCAGGGTAACCAGCAGAGATAGAAAGAATCACAAACAGACGTTCAGCACATATAAACTAATCACATAGACTAATTAAAGGATTGTTTTTATCACCAGCAGTAGATGCATATCTGCTTCAATAGGATAGAAAATTACGATAGGTTACAAAGATCATCCACATTGCTGTGAACAAATGGGCAAGACATGACCAAACCTGTGTCTTCCAGAAATAACATACCGATAGACCAATTCGTATCATGCCCATGTCAAAAACAAAAACGCCACCATGCCAACAAGGATGGTATCAAGAATGGATATGATTGAAAGAATTAAAGATGGCAGCAATTAACAAGTTGGAATGTGATCACAGAAGATTCACTGTACATCAGCCAACAATTCAGACAAGGGAGCAGCTACTGATCAATGTATCGGCACCAGCTGTTTGTGCCAACAGAGGAGGGAGAAGAAGAAGAATGCACAACTAAGTGTATGCTATGGCTACCCCAATGTCTAACTCTCTACCACCTAAACTCAGCAACATCCAGCAGAATCTGTTGACTTGAACTCTAATCAGCGGATGTTTTCTCTGGGAAGTCTGTTAACTTCAACTCTCGGCAGGAGCAGCGCTTGGGTAGAGGACGTCGTAGTGAATGCCCGTGTACAGAAGGGTCACACTCACAAGGGGAACTCCAGGTCCAGGAGCAGTGTAGATATCGTGAGCAGGTCCTCCATTGAGTTGCTCCACTCTAAGGGGTACCTCAAGCGCTTCGGCCAAGGCCGTCATCATAACATGGTCCGTGTACTCACGAGATGGAGTGACGTGCTCAAAGCACCACTGTTTGTAGAGCAACGGGTCAGGTAAAGTGAGTGTTGTGTATCAAAGAATGGGTACATTGGAAATTCAGCATGATGTAATAATGTAAGGGAGGAGAGAGACACTGATACTGACATCTTTCAGACTGTAATGTTCACTGAGGTCTGGTACACGCTGTTCATACTCCTCTGCGTGCGAGCATATCCAGATGGCTACTACTAATCTGAGGAAAGTAAGAACTAACCACTAAAATGTGTCAGAAACATGAATTATGATGAAGAGAAGGAAATATAAGTTCAAGGATGTTTTTCTCACTGTCTTGCGTCGTATCGTAACTTCTGAAGAACTCGAGAAGTTTCTCTTTACGGTAGCTAAAAAGGGAACATATTATGTCAATGAGGTGGAATGCATTCAGCTACAATACTTTGATGAAATTGCAGAAAAGAAGCGAATCAAAAACCTGCTAGTTGATGTTATGCTGTTCCACTTCCACATGCCGTGCCTCTTCCATCTCTTTAATTTCTTAATCAGCTTCTTAAATGCCTGAAAGCTCAAATAATTCAGTGGATAATCATTACAAACCATAGGTTACAATAATACATACAGAATACTGATCAATAGAAAAATAAGAAAGAACGCAGCTAAGACAACTCGCCTGAGAAGTGTCAGTCACTAATTAAGGATATACTATAGCATATGAACACAACAGTGAGATGGCTACATAATAATAACCAGTAGGTGCAACAGTACTCAAACAAGCATAAAGTTATGTTATTTCCCCGTTATATTGCTGTTGTTCTTGCAAGTAAATTTCTCTTAAGGCCATTGTTACGATCGGGTTGTTAACATGACAATAAACTTCAAATTTGAGTTTTGTGACAACAGTATAAAACTGCAGGCATGCCACTACTGTAAGAAATTGTGCATCCCCTGCAAATGACAAACAAAGATAGTGAGATTGCCAGATCCAGCTTGGAGTGTACTGTAACCTGAAGAGAATCATCCCTTACAGGCATGTTTATTAAAAACAAATATGGAGAAGGCAAGAACTTACTCTGTAGCTCCTGGGAAATTTAGAGGTCCATCCTAGATCTGCATGTTGCACAGACACTCTTTTAACAGCATCAAGCAGACGCTGTTCCTCATGTGTGTCCTGCCTATCAAGAACTTGCTCCTGTTGTACATTTGCATAAACAGAGAGACTTAAATAAGTAAACCTACATCCTATACTAAGGAAAAGAGAGGAGGACAATTAGTCGATTACAAGGTAGGAAAATATGAAGCTCCTGTAGAAACACTCCCCATCTCCAGTCACCCGTCTAAATTCTGAATAGGCATCAAGATGGTCCACTCCTTGTCCCGTAGCCAAATCAGGAACCCGATAATACTTTCTGACTTCAGTGATGGGATGTGTCTGCAACAAACAGTGTAAATACAGGAATACAAATTACACTGATTCGAAGATGGAGAGACATATTTAAAAATGTGATGGAAAGATTGATTTTGTTCCAATTTTCAGGCTTCATGTTCTCTGGAGATGTTTGAAACCACTAGCATGTATAATCCCATCATTGGTATTAATTGGTTGTGTTCAGTAAGAAAGGAGGAAAATTATATATCAACATCCGATAAACAAACAGCAGTGCAGATACGATTCAGGTTGTATCATACTACCATAACCAAGAGTTAACATACAATGTAGTACCCATAAAAGAGAAGATAAACCTTCTGAACAGTTGGATTGTACAGGAACCCCGAACCACAGTATCATGTGATAAACTTTGAACCTGGTATTTCATGCACTTCCATTTTGAAACATTACAGAAAGCTAAATGGAGTCAAACCTGGTAATTCACATGTTCTGAATAGTGCCATTCTTCTCCAAGAAAAAACTGTTCGACAAGAAAATAAAGTTAAAGTTCAGACCTCCTGCCAGCCATACAATTGCACATAATCAACACGAAGATCAAGCGTTTTACAACAAGAAATAAGGGAATAAAAAACCAATGGGATTAACAAACAAGAATGTAGTAGCAAGACCACAAAATGTGCACATCCAAAACTTCTTGATTCTCGGCAACTATTTACATGGAATAATATTCTGAGGCTTCTGAGTCAGTTGCAGGTCCCAGTCGACCAAATGGTGAAACTTCTCGACCAAATACTGGAGTACGTACTCAGTGATTTTGCATGTAAACAGCAAATGATTCACAGAAATTATGTCCAGTTATGCAGTCTTGAACTAGTGTCTAGATTAATTTTCTGATAACAAAATCTTTTGACAAACGAAGTTCATACATTTGACTTCAGGCTCTGTTACTAAAAGGTTGCAGTAATCAGGACACGGCCTCATGATTTCCCCACAATTTACAGACAACAATTTGAACAAGATAGCCATTTGCTTCAAAATATGATGACATACTGAGAGAAGAACCACGACCAACAATGAATGTGTACTGCTGGCAGACTAAAATACCAACCTACACATTTGCCATACATTTGCCCAAGATTCCTCCTATACACTGAATACTGATACATTTGATGCGGCAGCGAGATTTCTTGCCAAAAATATCACAGCAACCACTGCCAAGACATGATCCTAATATTTATTTCCCCACATTTTACAGTCGCAATCAATTAGCACAACGATTTGCTTAAGATTCTGCTTCTATTACAGAAAGTCAAACTGTCCCCAACATTTGCCCAAGATTCTGCTTCTATTTACTCTGGACCGACCCCAACATTTCAACAAACTTAGAGATCACAATTCCACATCCCGAACAGAAAAGAAGTCCAAGATTCAGGCTATAATACCTTTATAAGATTGTGCCAGAGCTCCGCTATGACGTGCGACGATTTCACCTGCTCGACAGAAACCAAGAAACGCTCAAGAACGCAATCCAAAGACTCCCAAGAACTCCAAGAAACAACAACAGAATGTCGCAAAAAAACAAACGCGCCATCACCTGCGCCTCCTCCGGCTTCTTCTTCTTGCCCGCCCCCTCGGCCAACGGCCCGCCCGCCTCCTTGATGGCCGTCTGCTCCCGTACCAGCTGCTGGAACACCACAGTGCTGTCGAACGGCCGGGCTCCGGAGGCCGCGGCGTCGGCGTCCTCGGGGCTGCTGCCCCCGGAGCTCGAAGATGAAGACTCCGAAGAAGGAACTGCGGGTGCGGAGGGGAGATTCTTGCCCTTCCGGTCGACCCCCGCCGCGGCGGAGCTCGAGCCTCCTGCCTGCTTGCCGTCCCGCTCTTCTCGGGGCCGCTGGAGGGGCGCTGCAGGGGGGAGAGGCGGCAGCGAGGAGGAGGCGGCGGCGGCGGCGGCGTTGGAGGAGGAGTCCCCGGGCTGCCCATGGGCCGGTTCTGCTGTCCCTGAACCGGACCCCGTCGCGGCGGGAGAACCTTGGCTCATTATGCTGCTGCGGGAAGGACCAAAGTGGTAATTGGGATAATGTGAGGGCGTGGGGGATAAATGTGCCGAGGGTGCGGCTGGCAATCAGGAGAAAACTTGGCGGTTATTTATAAAGGTAGCACGGTACGGTGAGTTGTCCGGAGAAGGGGAATTTGGCACGGTCGTCTGCGAAGTGTTTGGTTACCTGCCTTCTAGACGTTGATTTCTTCTTCTTCACAGACACTGAGTTGTGAGCCGACCATTTAATCATAGCTACACATGTTTTATATCGGATTTTAATAAACGGGACGAACTACGTGCAAACCAGATGATTATTATCTAAATAGAACGAAGACATTTACATTTCGAACATATTTTAATTAGAATATAGTGGACTAGGCTAGCCTATTCTAACTAGTCTATGATCGGCCGGCTCGCGCCCATTGCCCATCCTATATCTTTCCTATGTTCAGCAGCAAGCTCATCGGACCGCCCTGAGCCCCGGAGGTAATGCTGCGAGAGGGGAAGAATAACATCCGCCTTTGTAAAGCCCGGATCCGCGGTTTGTTCTCAAAAGGTGGAACGTGGTGGTGGTGGCCTACGCCTTCGCGAATTGGGCGAATCACCAGCTGTGAGGCCCGACGCAGCGGCGACGGTGTCCTTATTGGGACTGAGTGGTGGCGTCCTCCCATGTTCTACTAATCCTCGCTAACAGCGGTGCCCACGGACGTGCCAGCTTCCTCATCGTGGCGGCAGGGCGCAGCCAACGAGGAGCTAGAGGCGTCGTTCGTGCCATCATAAACTTTTGTCGCCGCCTCATTGATCTCCGCGTAGGCGTCCTCTTTCTCCGCCTGCAGGATGCGGTGCAGCCATCACTCGTGACGGATTTTGCAGGCAGAGTAGTAGGACAAGAGCAGAGCCTCCTGCTCGTGCATGTCCACGTCCGCCACGATGACCGTGTCATCGACTTGCTCCTTTGTGCGTCGATGCTCGTCCGCCATGATGCCCTTGTCATCCTCCTACGCCTCGCCCATGGTGATGTCGGACTGGACCAACGATGGTGTGGCGTCGGCTCGTCCTTCGTTGGTTCATTTGTGTAGCTGCCATCCGGAGAGCTGGCCCGCAAGCCAGCCTGTATTCGGCTAGCTCGGCGGTCAACCATCCAGCAGCAATGCCGGAGAGCTCCTTCTTCTGCTCATCGGTTGATGCCATCCCACGTGGCTTTGGAGCTCGAGGTCATGGCAGGTTTGGTAATAGAGGATATGGAGAGCGCAGGTGTGGTGCGGATTTTGCCCGGACTCTGGCCATGTTAAATAGAGGATGGATGCTATGCGCCAAGCCCGCGTGGTGTTTAATGTCGGCCGGACGTGTGCCGCTAGGGGCTTCGGAGTAGGTTTCTCAGCTGACGCGCCAAGTTCAATGGAGGAAGGCGGGAAGGACAAATATCGTTACAATGTGGAGAGAAGCCACATGAAGCGGTCGACGCGAGCGGACCACTTCAATGCTTGCTCCAGTGAGAGTTTGTGTCCACTTTGGGCCGGCATAATGCAACGCTAACGCTTTGGAGCGCCAATGACTGCTACGGGCGAGAAAGCTACGGGCGAGGGAGAGTGTTTTTGGTGGGCCAAGGTTGTCAAAGGCGTGCGTGGCGGTGGCCCGGACTCCTGCAAAGCCCCACCCGGGTTGAGGGAAAATGATGTCTGAACCGGCCTGAGGACAGACACAAGACCGCGTTGGATGGGAAAACACGTCCGGACCACGCATCCGAACGTGTGTCGGCAGTTTGAGGGTCCGTGTTGGAGATGCCCTTAGGCTTTTTAACACAGTACAAACGCAGACGCTCATACATACACACATACACTCACTCCTATAAATGTACGCACGCACACCCTATCTCTATGAGCACCTCTGAGAGACAGAGACGAGGTATCATCTTGAGATTTAAGAAGCCATCACAGACGCCTTCGTAGTCAATGGGAACGTCTCCTCCCACTAAACACACATCGCCGGAAGGCCTGGAAAAAATCCAGGAAAATGTGAGCACCAATATCATGTCTAGGATTGAACCTAAGCGGGCTGGGGATACCACTATCCTCCTAACCATTCAACCACAGGTTGGTTCGCCATCCTGTTAGGCTTTGTGGATGTATTTTTAGCCTGTGTTGGTCTATTGAATTATCTGTGAGCATCGCTGGTCCTGCATAACATGGTTCTTAAAGCACCTTTTAGCCAGGCCCGTGGGGAACGGTCGATTCGGTAGTTTCCACTTAGTTAGGCTCTTGGCATGTAGGGAGGGGCACTACAGGAATCAGCTATTTTGCTGTCTGCCACGGCGGACGGCAAAGGCATGAACGGCGAACGGCAAAGACCTTTGCCGTCAGCCGCGGACGGCAAAAGGCTCCGGCAAAGTAGGCTACGGTAAAGAGCTACTTTGCCGTCTGCTTCCTGGCGGCTGACGGTGCCACGGACGGCAAAGAGAGCGGACGACAATAATTGCGCTGCAGTCCGTTAAGTGGCTAACGGCAGGCCTTTGCCGTCCGCGACAGACGGCAAACTTTCTAGTGTCTTTGTCGTCCGCCGTATGATGTCATCTACACGTCACTACATGGCAGGCCTTTGCCGTCCGCCGCTGACGGCAAAATCGTTTACTCTTTGCCGTCTGCCACTGTAGGCAAACTGACCAAATGGGTCAGCTCCCAGGAAGCACAGCTGGATGCCACGTGGCTTCTTTGCCGTCCGCGGCGGACGGCAAAGAGCCCGTTGCCGTCGGTGGCAGACGGCAAAGAGCCTGCATATTGGCTCTTTTTTCTGTTTTTTATTAAATCCAACAATTTTCACAGCAAATATATATGACATATATAGATATATTTCACAGGCATTCATATCACATATATCCAGCACATAAGTTCCATACATTCATACATAAGCAAGTTCAATCCATTAATACATAAGCAAGTTCCATCCATACATATTACATAAGCAAGTTCCATCCATCAATTCATACATAAACAAGTTCCATCCATACATAAACAAGCACTCCATAGCTAAGGTGACTAGAATAAGAAGACTAGAACAAGAAGAGTAGAACAAGCACTCCATCCAGCACATAATGAAATCTGCAAAATGGCAAAATAAGAAAGTTAGAAATAGGTGACTAGAATAAGAAGACTAGAACAAGAAGAGTAGAACAAGAAGAAGACTAGAACAAGAAGAGTAGAACAAGAAGAAGACTAGAACAAGAAGAGTATGTCATTTATGAGCTAACTTACGTGAAATGGATCATATATGAGCTAACTAAGTTGAAATGGGTCGTTTATGAGCTAGCTAAGGTGAAATGGATCATTTATGAGCTAACTTAGTTGAAATGGGTCGTTTATGAGCTAACTAAGGTCAAATGGATCGTTTTTGAGGTAACTAAGGTGAAATGGATCGTTTTTTAGCTAACTTAGGTGAAATGGATCATTTATGAGCTAACTTAGTTGAAATGGATCGTTTTTGAGCTAACTTAGGTGAAATGGATCATTTATGAGCTAATTTAGTTGAAATGGATCTTTTTGAGCTAACTTAGGTGAAATGGATCATTTAAGAGCTAATTTAGGTGAAATGGATTGTTTTTTAGCTAACTTGGTGAAATGGATCGTTTATGAGCTAAATTAGTTGAAATGGATCGTTTATGAGATAACCTAGGTAAGATGGGTCATTTTGGAGTTAACCTAGGTGAAATGGGTCATTTTAAAGCTAACGTAGGTAAAATGGATCATTTAGGAGCTAATCTAGGTAAAATGGGTCATTTTTGAGCTAACTTGGATGAACTGGATCATTTATAAGCTAACCAAGGTAAAATGGGTCATTTTAGAGCTAACTTAGGTAAAATGGATCGTTTATGAGCTAACTAAGCTAATTATGCAATTTTTGACATAAGTAAGCTAAGTACAGATCGTTTTAGAGCTAACTTAGGTAAAATGGATGGTTTTGGAGGTCAGTAAGCTTATTAAGTCATTTTGGAGGAGAAGAAGCTAAGTCTAGGTCATTATGGTAAGCATTGGAGGAAATAAAGCTAAGTCTAGGTCTTTATGCATGTGTTAAGCAAAACACTAGATAAACTTACCATGATCCAGGAGGTGTAGGAGCGGGCTGGCTCGTGTCGGTAGCTGGAGAAGGATCGTGCGATGCTTGTCTGGAGTTACGCTGCACCAAAGATCATTTCCAATGTCTTGTTAGCATGATGACACTCAAATGTTAAGACTAGCAAGTAATGTCCATTCAAATTAAACTCACCGTGGTCCCAGGAGCAATCACTGGCATCGGCGGAGCGGTCTGACCGGTCTTCTCGCACACAGACTGCACATTTGGTTTTGACGACTCAGTCATACTAGTTAGTAATGAGACAAACACTACATGAATGTTTTGGCTAATCTGCAGAAGAAACTTACCACAAGGAGCTCGTACATGGCCCTTGCCTGCATGTCATTCCGTGCCCTCTCCTCCTCCATCATCTTTGTCGTCCTCTCCTCCAACTCCCGCTGCCTCTCCGCCGCCTCCGCCAGAAGTTTCTCCGTTCTATCTCTCTCACTCTGTATAGCAGCCTGCAACACCACTCACATGACCATTTGTAATCATTGATGGAAGCGCACACAATGTAATGGAGAAAGATAGCTGAGTACGTATCACTAACCTTGATGGCGAGTTGCACTGGCCGTTCACGAGGCCTTATCTCAGGAGCGGAGCTCGACTGGCGCGCCTTGATCTCCGGGAGAGTGCTAGGACAACGGATAAGTCCATCTCCAATGGCTATGGAGCCATGGGACCTCCCGCCACCAGATATCATCACCAGCTCTGGATCAATGGGACCCTGGCTCGGGTTAAAGTCCTCCCCTTTCCTCGCCTTCCCCTCATCTCTATATCTCACGAGCTTGTTGTGGGAGGAGATGTTGGTGAAGTTGTTTGCATCATCGAGGTCAGACTGAGAGAAAGCCTTGACTTTCTTGAAAGAGGCAGTGTGGGCCATGGCATACAGGTCGTACACCTCTGGCACCTTATCCACCTTATTGTGGCGTGCCTGAAAGAGAGAAACAATGTAAATTAGTAATTAAAGGGCTCAAGCTAGCATGATGAATGAATTGCATGAATCATGAAGCAAACCACATACCCAGTTCCGCCCGAACTGATATAAGTTGGAGCTGCCTTGATGGTGTGGCACACCTTCCATTTGGGCACGTTTGTCCTTGGCCTCGTTGTGGAGGGCTAGCCATTCTTTTGAGCACCACTCATTGACCAACACCTCCCAACAATCCATCCGATCCGCACACCATCTCGGAGGCGCCTAAGTTAGCAAATAGAAACTTGAGCGCTACGGCTAAGAATTACTAAATGAAGGAACTTAAGTAGAAGGCCTTAAGAATTACCTTCATGTACTGCTCCTTACTCAGGAACTTATCGCGGCACGCCGGCTTGGTCTTCTTGATACCACGCAAGGCGTAGTAGTCTCGAACAGCCTGCACCCGAGCCTCGTGCCGTAAGTTCTGTAGTAGGCGCTTGCAGACGTTCTCGATAACATGTGCCGCGTCCTCCTCGTATCCCTCCTCACACCTGTAGAATGTCTGCAATCAAATGAGACAATATTGATTAGTACAATTAATAACTAGCTAGTTGAAGATTTTTAAATGTGTAAAGGAGAAATTACCCAGAACTTTCTGATCACCATGTCTGCCCTCGTGTCGCACAAGACACCGTCGATAATCTCATCCGGCGGGGCCGGGGCAGCCACGTAGTGCTCCCAGCTCAATCCAAGCTCTGGAAGCCGACCCTCACCAGGCAACGTGACAAACCCCGGGAAGTTTTGCCGGCAAAGAACTCCAAGGACGGAGTTGGGCCGGCGGACACTATGATGGTGGTCCCAACCCCTGCAGCATGACAAGGCCAACGCATTAGTTATTTGAAGAAACGTGAATGCAGAAGGTACAAAAATATTAAATGCACTTACGTACCTCTCCCCATCAGGGAAAATCAACCACCTCTGCTCGCGGGTCGCCGGCACGGACGGGAGCCGTGTAGCACCACGCTGGTAGACGGTGCCCCCCTCCTCCTCAATATCAGTCGGCTCCCCGCCATCATCAGCATGGCCACTCGGCTCCTCGGGCTGATCCGGCCAGGTACCCCATCCGGACGTGTGCTCCTCCGGGGTCTCGTGGGCCGAAGGCCAGTCGACCCGAGGCTCGTGGGCCCAAGACCCGTGGACCGGAGGCTCGTGGACCGGAGTCCGTGTAGCCTCCTCCTCGGACGAGTCCACCCTAGCAGTCACGTGCTCGGGTGAAACAGCTGGGGGTGGCGGCGAGGAAGGCGCCGTAGCAGTCACCCTACCTCCTCTCCCGCGACCACGTGCCCCACCTCCTCTCTTCCTACCTCGTCCCCTGCTGGGCACCGCGGTCGACGAAGAAGGGCCCGGCGGTGTCGCCATACTGTCCAGCAACGCTCGGCGGAGAGGTGCGTCTGGAATGGAAGACCTCAGACCACGCGCCGACGAAGAAGGGGCCTTGGCGCGCTCCCGACCAGCGCCCACCATCTTTCAACACCTGCCATGACAAACAGTAAACGAAATTAGTACAACATAAAAAAAGACCGACATGAATAATAATATGTGTATCACTTAAGTGTATCATCATCAAGTACAACATAAAAAAATTTAATACCTGACACTACTAATAATCTCGATCAGTATCATCAATAAATGCATAATCATCATCATCACTATAATCAATGACGGGCTCATAGGGTTCAGTGGCATCAACATGTGGAAGGCCACCTTGACGTAATCGGTCAAGCAATGACAGGTCATCCGCAGCAGTAACCTCTTCTTGTTCCGGCTCTTCTTGTTCCTCCTCTGGGGTGATGTCGGATTCACTGTCGCTGTCTACTTCAATGTTTTGGGGTGAAGTATAGCGGTTCTTGAAACGCTTTTTGGAAAGACGTGTCTCTTGGAAGAATTCTCCTTCATATGTGTCTGGGTTAATGTGAGGTTCATAATCCTCTTCCTTTGGGGGAGATAGTCTAGCACGTGGCGGCACTTCATAAACGACATCCCAACCTTTCAGATTTGGATTAGTTTGGCAGGCCCACGGTAGATAGAATACTTGGGTCGCCTGTTGAGCCGTAATATAGACATCAGGAACATCTAAATGGGTGCTTTGGTTGATTTCAACTAGCCCTATATGTTCATGAGTCCTTCTAGTCTCCTTCGGCTGAAACCAATAACATTTGAAGACTACGACATTCGGTGGGTTTTCACCATAGAATAGAAGTTCATAAATTGCTTCAACTCTCCCATAATACTCGGTACCTCCTTCGCCGATAGCAGATACACAACAATTTGTAGACTTTCGGTCGGCCATAGATAGCTCTTTGCCATAGGTACGAAAGCGATACCCGTTGATGTCGTATTTGTCAAATGAACGGACCTTATAGTCAAAACCATTAGCGACTTGTCTCAATTCGGCGTCCATAGACTCTGAATTAGCCTACAAGTTTAATATGAAAGGATTGTTGCATTACGCACAAATTAGCGAATGAAATGAAATTGTCTAATAGAAATTACCGTTTGTTTGAACCAAGAGATGAAACCGGGATAGCCGCCTCCTTGCTTTGCGAGAAGCTCATACTCTTCGACAGAATCCTTTTGGATCACCGCTCCATACGAGAATAAGGCGACGTATCGACTGTATGAAATATCCAGGAATAAGAGCAGTTCAAAGGAAATAGAAGTTGCGAAACTATGTACCGAGAACTTACTCGATGTACGGCCGCACTTCTATCAGGTTGTTGAAGATATACAACGAAATGGTCCGCCATTGTTCGTTATCCAAAGATACTGGATTTGAAACACTGGCTGGTGCGAGATTCCCTTTGAATAGGCTGAGGTTGGATCCACCCTTTTTAGGGTCGTCAGCATTGTACCGAGGCTTCGGATTATGCAAATGACGATTTTTGGCTTCGTAGTGTGCTGTCACGAAGTTTGCCGCCTCCTCAGTGATGAATGCCTCAGCCATCGATGCTTCAATTCTACGTTTATTTTTACATTTTTGTCGAAGCGTCTTCTGCATCCTCTCAGTTGGGTAGCACCAACGATTTTGCACGGGCCCCCCCCAATCTTGCCTCGGTCGGGAGATGCAAAATCAAATGTTGCATTGGATTAAAGAAGCCCGGTGGAAAGATCTTCTCTAACTTGCAGATCAACTCCGGCGCCAACTCTTCCATTTCTTCTAGCACGCCAGGCGATAGTTCTTTCGCACAAAGAACACGGAAGAAATAGCTGAGTTCTGCCAGTACTAGCCATTCATCCTCAGGGATGAAGCCACGCAACATCACCGGCATTACCCGCTCAATCCATATGTGCCAATCATGACTCTTGAGACCAAATATCTTCAATTTATCAAGACTGGCTCCCCTCTTTAGATTCGCTGCATACCCATCGGGGAACATCAACTGCATTTTCACCCACAAGATAATTTCCCTCATAGCTGGCCTTCCAAGATTGAACCATGCCTTTGGCTTCGTCCAGTTCTGCTTTCCTTTCGGTTCTTTCATGTTTTGTAACGGCCTATCACATAGCGCCTCCAGATCGACTCTAGCCTTAGTATTATCCTTTGACTTCCCATCTATGCCGAACAATGTACCAAAAAGTGCCTCGGCGATATTCTTCTCAGTGTGCATCACGTCGATGTTGTGTGGGCAAAGGAGGTCTTTGAAGTAAGGCAGATCCCATAAGCATGTTTTGTGAGTCCAGGCGTGCTTAGAATTATACCCCTTGAAGTACCCTGGACGCTCTGGATCTGGCTCGAGAGCGTTTAACTGATCCAGGGTCTGTTGGCCTGTCAATGCAGGTGGTGCAGAGTTTTTGACAACTCTACCTCTGATGAAGTTCTTCTTGTCTTTCCTGAACTTATGGCGAGGATTCAGGAACTGTCTATGCATGTCGAAGCAAGAAAACTTGCGACCGGCCTGAAGCCAACGAAACTCAAGAGCTCCCTTGCATGTGGGGCACGGGAACCTTCCATGCACACACCAGCCAACGAATAGCGCATACGCCGGCAAGTCATGCGTCGAGTACATGTACCAGACACGCATTATGAAGTTCCGTTTGCTATAGGCGTCGTATGTCTTGAACCCATTATCCCAGGCTTCTTGCAATTCGTCCTTAAGCGGCTGCATGTACACATTCATATTTTTCCCCGGATAGTTGGGCCCTGGAATTATCAACGTCAGGAAAATGTTCTTTCTTTGCATAATCTGTCCGGGGGGAGATTGAGTGGAAAGACAAATACGGGCCAACAACTGTATTGGGCTGCCGTCATACCAAACACACTGAACCCATCCGTGCTGATGCCGACTCGAGGATGCCTCGGATCTGCCGCTTTGTCACCATGTAATTCATCAAACTTTTTCCACGCAACACCATCCGATGTGTGTACAATCATCAGATTCCCATCTGCATCTAGTTCGGTTCTTTTGCCCGTTTTGTGCCATGTCATCTGTCTGGCCGTCTCTTCGACCATGAAAAGACGTTGAAGTCTTGGTACGATTGGCATATACCGAAGAACACTAACGGGGATTTTGGTCTGTGTCTTCTCACCCATACCGTTGTCTACCACAACATACCTGGAAGACTTGCAAATGGGACAATAGTTCAAGTCCGCATAGTCAAGCCTAAACAAGACACATCCTTTCTCACAGGCATGTATCTTATCATAGGGCATCTTCAGTGCACGGAGGATTTTGTCCGACTGGTACAGGTTTGCAGGCATTACATGGCCTTTGGGTAGAAAGCGTCCAAATACTGTCATCATTGCATCGTAGCATTCTCTGCCCAAGTTGAACTGAGCCTTCAGAGCCATTACTTGTGAGATGGCATCCAACTGACAAAGCTCAGTGTGCTCATGGAGCGGACGTTTTGAAGACTCCAACATTTCATTGAAGGCCTTTGCAGATTCCTCCATCTCCTCGTCCGAATCCCGAGCATCATCGAAGTCTTGCACCATGTTTTCCATCCCGGTACCATGCTCGTCGGTGCGACGACGATCCACCTCAGCTCGGTCACGTTGGGCAGACTCACCATGAAATGTCCACACCGTATAATCGGGCGTAAAACCACTCTTCTGCAGGTGTTTGCCCATTTCAGCCTCTGTCCTCTTTTCCCAATTGCCGCACCGTAAACAGGGGCACCAGGTTTTCCTCTGGCCATTTGCAAATGCGGCTCGCACAAACCCCTTGGTTTTTGTGAACCATTCAGTGCTCCATTTGTTCTGACCAGTGTGACCGGTGTACATCCACGCACGATCACTCATCTTGACTTTCAGAGCTACTAGACACACAACAAATATATATATATATAATTCACCATGTATATATTCATCAGTTGATCTACTTTGTCAATTTTATTACGTCCATGCAACCTACACTCTAATAGGTAATGATAGGTCCTAATCCCACCCGAGTATGTTTAGATTGGGTTCATTTTCCCATGCTATGCTCCGGATCCTACGCAAAATTTCGGCAGCACCTCCCCGCTGTTCTCCTGATACACGTCTCTGCAATAAACAGAGAGGATGTGTACCCGGAGAACAACAGGGGAGGCACTGACGAAATTTATGCGTCGGATCCGGAGCAAAGCATATGGGAAAACGAACCCAATCTAAACATACTCGGGCTGTCCATGGATAGCGTTGGACAATTCGAAAGAATCAAGGTTATAAATATGCAAATGCATGCATATTTATAACTATGACGCTTTCGAACGGGAGACACATATTGGTTACGCATACTGATGATTCAAGACACATATATAGCTAGCTATCAAGTTTCATCGGAATAGATCAAATAATTAATGGGGGAGGAGGACATGTCATTTGTGCTCACCCACGAACGAAGGGGCAGAGCTCGTCAAACGCACGGCGAGGTCGTCGAACACCAAACCTCGCAGCGATGAAACAACTGCACATTTAAAACTACCCGATCAACACAATTATATATGGTGTTTTTCATAACAAAATCGAAAAATATATCACCTAACTAATAATTCACAAATATATGACCCCGTCGGCCTCTAGAAGGCCAAAGAACACCTTTTCGGGAGGTGTCGGGGGTCGGGGTGTCGTGTCGGTGTCGGGGTGCCGTGTCGGGGTCGGGGTCGGGGTCTCGGGGTCGGGGTGTCGGGTCGGGGTGCCGGGTCGGGGTCGGGGTGCCGTGTCGGTGTCGGGGTCGGGGTGTCGGGTCAGGCTCGGGGTCGGGGTCGGGGTGTCGGGGTCGGGGTCTAGGGGTCGGGGTGTCGTGTCGGGGTGCCGGGTCGGGGTCGGGGTGCCGTGTCGGGTCGGGGTTTTTTTCCTCTTTTTTCCTTTTCTTCTTCTTCCTTTTCTTCCTTTTCTTCCTTTTTTTCCTTCTTCTTCTTCTTCTTCTTCTTCTTCCTCCTTTCCTTTTTCCTCTTCTTCTTCTCCTCCTCTCCTCTTTTTTCTTCTTCTTCTTCCTCTTCTTCTTTTTTCTTCTCCTCCTCCTCTTCTTCTTCTTCCTTTCCTTTTTCCTCTTCTTCTTCTCCTCCTCTCCTCTTTTTTTCTTCTTCTTCTTCTTTCCTCAAACTAAACTAAACCTAAAACTAAACCTAAATCTAAAACTAAAACTAAACTAAACTAAATCTAAACTAACATAAACCTAAAACTAAAAAACAGAAGAAAAAAAGGAAAAAACTAAATCTAAACCTAAAACTAAACTAAAACTAAACCTAAAACTAAAACTAAATCTAAATCTAAACTAAACATAAACCTAAAACTAAAAAAATAGAAAAAATGGAAAAAAAAGAGGAGGTAGAGCTCACCTGGGGCAGAGCCGGTGGAGGAGGTGGCCAGTGGAGGAGGGGGGCGGGGCGGCCTGGGGCGGCAGCGCCGGGCCCGGGGCGGTGGGGCGCGGGGGGGGCCGGGGCGGGGGGGCGACGGGGCGGTGGGGCGGCGGGGCCCCGGGGCGGCGGGGGCCGGGGCGGTGGGGCGCGGGGGGCCGGGGCGGCGGGGGCGACGGGGCGGGGACCGGTGGGGCGCCGGGTGGTGGGGCGACGGCGCCGGGCGGCAGTGGCGACGGGGCGGGGGACCGGTAGGGCGGCGGGGTGGTGGGGCGACCGGGCGGCGGCGAGTGGTGGGGGCGGCGGCGCGCGTGTGAAGAGCAGGGAGAGAAACAGGGCGGGGTGGGGCGCAGCCGTTAGATATGTTAAATCTTTGCCGTCCGCCCCCTTTGCCGTCCGCTTTTTTGCTCTTTGCCGTCTGCTAAGTTTTTTTAAGCAGCTCGTCAGTGGGGCCCACTCCCTCTTTGCCGTCTGCTAGCTGACGGCAAAGAGCTGACAGATGGCAAAGTAGTTGATTCCAGTAGTGGGGGACGCAGGCCAAGCTCGTGTGAGCGGGGAGATAGCGTGAGCTCACACGTCCTCGAAAAAATGAGGGAGGAATTGGGTCACCTCCCGCCTATTGCCTCGCTGAAAGTGCGTTATATCGACTAGAGCGGGGTGAATAGGCAATTTTTATGAATTCTTCACTGAGGAATTTGCCGGTGAGGAAATTTCTTAGCGAAGAACTACTTGCAGCGGAATAAGTACTCAAAAGTAAACATAACAGAATACAAGCATGGTCATCATGATGAAATGAAAACAACCACAGAGTACTGAAAGCGTAAACACAGGATGAAGACAAACAGACTGAAGAAATTGAACTGAGGAAATTGAGAAAGTCTTCAGTCAAATTCTTCAAACACAGATATGACAATCACACAACACAGTAATGAGGAAATGAAAGAGTTGAGGAAATAGAACCAGTAGGCTTGGTGAAGACAATGATTTGGTAGACCAGTTCCAACTGCTGTCTCAGTTGTACATCTGGTTGGAGCGGCTAGGTATTTAAACCTGAGGACACACAGTCCCGGACACACAGTCCTCACCGTATTCTCCTTGAGCTAAGGTCACATAGACCTCGCCCAATCACTCATGGTAAGTCTTCAGGTGACTTCCGAACCTTCACAAACTCGGTCACTCGGCGATCCACAATTCCTCTTGGATGCTCTAGACCATGACGCCTAACCGTCTGGAAGAAGCATAGTCTTCAAAGGTAACAAGCGTCGGATCCATGCAGGATCAATCTCTTCAGTGATGCTCAATCACTTTGGGTTTGTAGGTGTTTGGGTTTGGGTTTTTCCTCACTCGATGATTTTCGCTCACACTACTAGGAAAAGGCCTACTAGTGGCGCACCAGTTTTGCCTACTAATGGCGCACTACTGGTGCGCCACTAGTACCACGCCACTAGTATTTTTTACTAATGGCGCATCACTGGTGCGCCACTAGTATCTGGTATACTAATGGCGCAGCACTGGTGCGCCATTAGTATAGGCCACGGTGCACCATTAGTATTTTTGAATTTTGAAGGCGGGAAAATAGTAGTGGCGCACTGTCTAACCCCCACCGTGCGCCATTGCTATTTTTGAATTTTGAATTTGGAACTGGATCGCGAATTTTTTGCCCATTTTTTGCTCATTTTTTTTGCTCGTTTTTTTCAAATTTTGTTCTCGTTTTTGGATCTTGTACGTTCTTTTGCCGTGTTCTTTTGCCGGAGAGGAGTTCGCCGGAGAGGAGGGCCGAGGTCACCGGAGAGGCGCTCGCCTACATCGCCGGAGAGGAGGAGGAGGTCGCCGAGAGGTGTTCACCGGAGCATCGGAGAGGAGGAAGGAGAAACCATGAGGGGAGGGGAGGAGAGGAGGGAGGAGGAGCTCACCGGAGAGGAGGGAGGGGGAGCTCACCGGAGAGGAGGGAGGAGAAACCGGGGAGGGGAGGAGAGGAGGGAGGAGGAGGTCGCCGGAGAGGAGGAGGAGGAGGAGGTCGCCGGAGAGGAGGTCACCGGAGAGGAGGAGGGTAGTATGGTGGAGGAAAGAAGGGGAGATGGAGTGGAGGAGAGGAGGAGATGGAGTGGAGGAGAGGTGGAGTGGAGGAGAAGAATGAAGAGGTAAGGAGGAGAGGACCACACCCAGCCATATATACGGCATAGTAATGGCGCACCGTGGGCAGGTGCGCCATTACTAACTTTTTTTATTTTTTTGATTTATTTTGAATTTTGAAGGCGGGAAGATAGTAATGGCGCACCATGGGCAGGTGCGCCATTAGTAAGTTTGAATTTTTTTTAATTTTTTTTGCCTCTCCAGATCTTAAAAGCCCGTATCTTTTTTTCTGTTAGGTTTTTGAGGATTTTGAAAATGTTTAACGGGGTTCCCTTGGTTAAATTCGGATGTATCTTTTCGAGTAGATGATTTTTCATATAAAAAACTTTTTCATCCGAGTTCGTATGCAAAAGTTATGCCCTTTTTACAAATTCTTGAGAGATTTTGCAAAAAAGTCGAAAATTCATGTTTGTAAATTTTGGTAACAACTAGACCACATATCACATGGGAATCTTATTTTCTTTTATTTTTTTTGACATTTCTATCATTTTCCTTTTTTTGAAACTGAAAAGGCGGTCCAGGGGGGTGCATTCGGGGGAATGTTTGGGCCAAATTACTAATGGCGCACCGTGGGAGTGGTGCGCCATTACGTGCGCCATTAGTAGTTTAAAAAATAAAATAAAAAAATTGAAACATAATTACTAATGGCGCACTTACTAGTTTTGAAAAAAAAATACTAATGGCGCACTGTGCATGTGGTGCGCCATTAGTATTTACAGACTAATGGCGCACCAACACATGGTGCGCCATTACTATTTAGTAATGGCGCACCATATGCACAGTGCGCCATTAGTGTCCATATTGGCTATAGCTATTTTTGTAGTAGTGTCAAAGTCCTCGGAGGATGGGATGCTCTCAAATGACAAGTGTCAGTTTCTCTCGGAGCAGCCAACCAGCTAGTGGTTGTAGGGGGCGGCTATTTATAGCCTAGGAAGCAGCCCGACATGATAAGACATAAATGCCCTTCAATAATGTGACCGTTAGGTGGATGAGATATCTTGGGACAGCTGGCGCGTAGCACAGCAACGGTCGAAAATTTGAGGCTCAAATTCCTCAGGGCTATCATGCTCCTCACTGTGTAGGCAATCCGCACTGGCGAATTCCTAACTCCTCAGTCAGAACAAATCCCTCAGAGACCAGAAGAACTTTGTCTCTGTCACTAAAGAATATGACTGAAGTGTATGAGATTTCCAATGGCTTCACTTGAAGGAATTGGTAGGTGTAGGATTTTGAGTTGAGCATCACATGGAAATTTTTCCTTAGTATTTCCTCGACCCCCTTTAACAGTATTGTTTCCTATGACTCAAGAAAAAGAAAATGAAACTACGAAAACAAAAGTCTTCACGCTTCATGTTCCTCGAATGAATACCAAGTTTTCAAGGTCACACCAATTTCTTCACTTTCAAAGTCTTCAGAAAGTCTTCAGAAATCCAAAGTCTTCAGTCGAAGAACTTCATTTTTAGGGGTCGACTTTCTCTGTAAATATCAAACTCCTCATAGACTTATGGACCTGTGTACACTCATAAACACATTAGTCCCTTAACCTATAAGTCTTCAATACACCAAAATCACTAAGGGGCACTAGATGCACTTACAATCTCCCCCTTTTTGGTGATTGATGACAATATAGGTTAAGTTTTCAACGGGGATAAACATATGAAGTGTAAATACTGATATTGAGGAATTTGATTGCAAGATATAGAAGAACTCCCCCTGAAGATGTGCACAGTGAGGAATTTTCTTTTGAAGCAATGCACACTTGAAGAGTTGAATCATGGAGATCTCCCCCTATATCTTGTAATTCATACACGCATTTGACATAATATGAAGAATTTGAAATGCATGATGAAATATGGTGACTGATGTAATTCAGCATGCGTGCATTAACATTAACGAGGAATAAGCATGCAGAAAAACACAGCAAAAGTATCTGGCCACCATAGAGTTTAAGTTTACAACTCGATCCAGCAAAGTCATCAGAAGAACGAGAGTTGTAACTTAGCAAAAAACGCCCATATAAGATAGACCCGCTTGAAGACTAACTCAAATTTCTCCCCCTTTGTCATCGAATGACCAAAAGGATCGAAAATGAGGACTAACGCCCCTGAAGAATATCAAGTTGATGAAGGAGCGCCAGCGTTGTTGGGGTCGTTTGTTGATGTAGGGCATGCCGCAGTGTCGTCCAAGTCTTCATGCTCATCGGTGTCGCGCGATGAAGAATAGGAGCTGGCCACCAAGGAAGGAACCTTGACCTTCTTGTATTTCTTCGGTGGAGGTGCAGACAAGTCAAAGTCCTCCTTGAGACCCATTTGCTTCAGATCTTATTCACCATATACATGTGACAGAATAGCCCAGGTGGGACCGAAGACCTCATGGAGGTAGTAATGGTCTTTGATTTCAGACTGGATCAGCATAGCACTACTGGAATTTGCTTATTTGCCGTCTGCCTATTCTTTGCCGTCTGCTGGCGGACGGCAAAGAAGGCCTTTGCCGTCAGCTTGCAAAAAACGGACGGCAAAGAACTGGCTGATGGCAAAGAATGTCTTTGCCATCAGCCAATTCTTTGTTGTCTGCTAGCGGACGGCAAAGAATCTTTGCCGTCAGCTGGCGGACGGCAAAGAGAGAGGTGGGCCCCACTAACGAGCTGTTTAGAAAAAAACCTAACGGCCCCCCTCTTTGCCGTGTGCTAGCAGACGGCAAAGAGCAAAAAAGCGGACGGCAAAGAGATAACCTAACTAAAGGCCGTCCCCCCACCCCGCTCCCTCTCTCTCTCTCTCTCTCTCTCTCTCTCTCTCTCTCTTTCTGTCCTCCCCACCCCGACGACCACCGCCACTGCCGCCGCCCCCGCCACCCCCACCACCCGCCGCCGCCACCCACCCACCCACCGCCTCTCGCCCCGTCGCCCCGACCACCCGCCGCCCCCTTGCCCCGTCGCCCCACCACCTGCCGCCGCCCCCTCGCCCCGTCACCCCGCACCCTTCCCCTGCGGCGCCCCTTCCACGCCGGCCAGCCGCCCCCTCCCCTCCCCTGCGTGGCCGTCCCCGCCCCGTCCCGCCGCATCCTCCCCCTCCACCGGGCCGCCGCCGCCCCCACCCGCCGCGGCCTCCCCCTCCACCAGGCCGCCGCTGCCCCCACCCGTCACAGACTCCCCTCCACTGGGCCGTCGCCGCCCCCACCCGCCGCGGCCTCCCCCTCCACCGGCGATCCCCTGCGCAGGTGAGTGATCTTCCCCCCTTTTTTAGTTTAGTTTGTTTTAGTTTAGTTTCTTTTAGTTACTTTTAGTTAATTTAGTTTCTGTTTTAGTTATAGTTTTAGTTTCAGTTTAGTTTTAGTTTTATTTTTAGTTTAGTTTATTTTAGATTAGTTTTAGTTTTAGTTTAGAAGAATAAGAAGAGTAGAAGGAGGAGGAGGAGGAGGAGGAGGAGGGAGGAAGAGGTGGAGGGAGAAGAAGAAAGAAAAGAAGAAGAAAGAAGAAGAAGATGAACAAGAAGAAGAGGAAGAAAGAATAGGAAGAGGAAGAAGAGGAGGGAGGAAGATGAGGAGGAGGAGGAGAAGAAGAAGAAGAAGAAGAAGAACAAGAACAAGAAGAAGAAGAAGAAGAAGAAGAAGAAGAAGAAGAAGAAGAAGAAGAAGAGGAAAAAGGAGGAGAAGAAGAAGAAGAAGAGGAAAAGGATACCCTGACACCCGACACCCCGACCCCGACACCCCGACACCCTGACACCCCGACCCCGACACCCCGACACCCTGACACCACACCCCGACCCCGACCCCGACACTCTGACACCCCGACCCCGACACGCCACCCCGACACCCCGGCACGACACCCCGACCCCCGACACCCTGACACCACACCCCGACCCCGACCCCGACCACCCCGACCCCGAAACAGCACCCTGACCCCGACACGACACCCACGACACCAGAGGCCGACGGGGTCATAGATTTGTGAATTATGAGTTAGGTCATATATTTTTCGATTTTGTTATGAAAAACATCATATATAATTGTGTTGATTGGGTAGTTTTAAATGTGCAGTTGTTTCATCGCTGCGAGGTTTGGTGTTCGACGACCTCCCCGTGCGTTTGACGAGCTCTGCTCCTTCGTTCGTGGGTGAGCACAAATGACATGTCATCCTCCCCCCTTAATTATTTGCTCTGT
This sequence comes from Triticum aestivum, assembly GCF_018294505.1. Lineage (NCBI taxonomy): Eukaryota > Viridiplantae > Streptophyta > Magnoliopsida > Poales > Poaceae > Triticum > Triticum aestivum. The sequence goes on from NC_057802.1 coordinate 566,909,993, forward strand.
TCCGGTGTTCATGCCGATGAAACTTGATAGCTAGCTATATATCTGTCTTGAATCATCAGTATGCGTAACCAATATGTGTCTCCCGTTCGAAAGCGTTATAGTTATAAATATGCATGCATTTGCATATTTATGACCGTGATTCTTTCGAATTGTCCAACGCTATCCATGAATAGCCCGAGTATGTGTAGATTGGGTTCGTTTTCCCATATGCTTTGCTCCGGATCCGACGCATAAATTTCGTCAGTGCCTCCCCTGTTGTTCTCCGGGTACACATCCTCTATGTTTATTGCAGAGACGTGTATCAGGAGAATAGCGGGGAGGTGTTGCCGAAATCTTGCGTCGGATCCGGAGCATAGCATGGGAAAATGAACCCAATCTACACATACTCGGGTGGGATTAGGACCTATCATTACTTATTAGAGTGTAGGTTGCATGGACGTAATAAAATTGACAAAGTAGATCAACTGATGAATATATACATGGTGAATTATATATATATATATATATATATATATATATATATATATATTTGTTGTGTGTCCAGTAGCTCTGAAAGTCAAGATGAGTGATCGTGCATGGATGTACACCGGTCACACTGGTCAGAACAAATGGAGCACTGAATGGTTCACAAAAACCAAGGGGTTTGTGCAAGCCGCATTTGCAAATGGCCAGAGGAAAACCTGGTGCCCCTGTTTACGGTGCGGCAATTGGGAAAAGAGGACAAAGGCTGAAATGGGAAAACACCTGCAGAAGAGTGGTTTTACGCCCGATTATACGGTGTGGACATATCATGGTGACTCTGCCCAACGTGACCGAGCTGAGGTGGATCATCGTCGCACCGACGAGCATGGTAACGGGATGGAAAACATGGTGCAAGACTTCGATGATGCTCGGGATTCGGACGAGGAGATGGAGGAATCTGCAAAGGCCTTCAATGAAATGTTGGAGTCTTCAAAACGTCCGCTCCACGAGCACACTGAGCTTTGTCTGTTGGATGCCATCTCACAAGTAATGGCTCTGAAGGCTCAGTTCAACTTGGGCAGAGAATGCTACGACGCAATGACGACAGTATTTGGACGCTTTCTACCCAAAGGCCATGTAATGCCTGCAAACCTGTACCAGTCGGACAAAATCCTCCGTGCACTGAAGATGCCCTATGAGAAGATACATGCCTGTGAGAAAGGATGTGTCTTATTTAGGCTTGACTATGCGGACTTGAACTATTGTCACATTTGCAAGTCTTCCAGGTATGTTGTGGTAGACAACGGTATGGGTGAGAAGACACAGACCAAAATCCCCGTTAGTGTTCTTCGGTATATGCCAATCGTACCAAGACTTCAACGTCTTTTCATGGTCGAAGAGACGGCCAGACAGATGACATGGCACAAAACGGGCAAAAGAACCGAACTAGATGCAGATGGGAATCTGATGATCGTACACACATCGGATGGTGTTGCGTGGAAAAAGTTTGATGAAATACATGCTGACAAAGCGGCAGATCCGAGGCATCCTCGAGTCGGCATCAGCACGGATGGGTTCAGTGTTTGGTCTGACGGCAGCCCAATACAGTTGTTGGCCTGCATTTGTCTTTCCACTCAATCTCCCCCCCCCGGACAGATTATGCAAAGAAAGAAAATTTTCCTGATGTTGATAATTCCGGGGCCCAACTATCCGGGGAAAAATATGAATGTGTACATGCAGCCGCTTAAGGACGAATTGCAAGAAGCCTGGGATAATGGGTTCAAGACATACGACGCCTATAGCAAACGGAACTTCATAATGCGTGTCTGGTACATGTACTCGACGCATGACTTGCCAGCGTATGCGCTATTCGTGGGCTGGTGTGTGCATGGAAGGTTCCCGTGCCCCACATGCAAGGGAGCTCTTGAGTTTCGTTGGCTTCAGGCCGGTCGCAAGTTTTCTTGCTTCGACATGCATAGACAGTTCCTGGATCCTCGCCGTAAGTTCAGGAAAGACAAGAAGAACTTCATCAGAGGTAGAGTTGTCAAAAACTCTGCACCACCTGCGTTGACAGGCCAACAGACCCTGGATCAGTTAAACGCTCTCGAGCCAGATCCAGAGCGTCTAGGGTACTTCAAGGGGTATAATTCTAAGCACGCCTGGACTCACAAGACATGCTTATGGGATCTGCCTTACTTCAAAGACCTCCTTTGCCCACACAACATCGACGTGATGCACACCGAGGAGAATATCGCCGAGGCACTTTTTGGTACATTGTTCGGCATAGATGGGAAGTCAAAGGATAATACTAAGGCTAGAGTCGATCTGGAGGCGCTATGTGATAGGCCGTTACAAAACATGAAAGAACCGAAAGGAAAGCAGAACTGGACGAAGCCAAAGGCATGGTTCAATCTTGGAAGGCCAGCTATGAGGGAAAGTATCTTGTGGGTGAAAATGCAGTTGATGTTCCCCGATGGGTATGCAGCGAATCTAAAGAGGGGAGCCAGTCTTGATAAATTGAAGATATTTGGTCTCAAGAGTCATGATTGGCACATATGGATTGAGCGGGTAATGCCGGTGATGTTGCGTGGCTTCATCCCTGAGGATGAATGGCTAGTACTGGCAGAACTCAGCTATTTCTTCCGTGTTCTTTGTGCGAAAGAACTATCGTCTGGCGTGCTAGAAGAAATGGAAGAGTTGGCGCCGGAGTTGATCTGCAAGTTAGAGAAGATATTTCCACCGGGCTTCTTTAATCCAATGCAGCATTTGATTTTGCATCTCCCGACCGAGGCAAGATTGGGGGGGCCCATGCAAAATCGTTGGTGCTACCCAACTGAGAGGATGCAGAAGACGCTTCGACAAAAATGTAAAAATAAACGAAGAATTGAAGCATCGATGGCTGAGGCATTCATCACTGAGGAGGCGCCAAACTTCGTGACAGCACACTACGAAGCCAAAAATCGTCATTTGCATAATTCGAAGCCTCGGTACAATGCTGACGAACCTCAAAAGGGTGGATCCAACCTCAGCCTATTCAAAGGGAATCTCGCACCAGCCAGTGGTTCGAAACCAGTATCTTTGGATAACGAAGAATGGCGGACCATTACGTTGTATATCTTCAACAACCTGACAGAAGTGCGGCCGTACATCGAGTAAGTTCTCGGTACATTGTTTCACAACTTCTATTTCCTTTGAACTGCTCTTATTCCTGGATATTTCATACAGTCGATACGTCGCCATATTCTCGTATGGAGCGGTGATCCAAAAGGATTCCGTCGAAGAGTATGAGCTTCTCGCCAAGCAAGGAGGCGGCGATCCCGGTTTCATCTCTTGGTTCAAACAAACGGTAATTTCTATTAGACCATTTCATTTCATTTGCTAATTTCTGCCTAATGCAACAATCCTTTCATATTAAACTTGTAGGCTAATTCAGAGTCTATGGACGCCGAATTGAGACAAGTCGCTAATGGTTTTGACTATAAGGTCCGTTCATTTAACAAATACGACATCAACGGGTATCGTTTTCGTACCTATGGCAAAGAGCTATGTATGGCCGACCGACAGTCTACAAATTGTTGTGTATCTGCTATCGGCGAAGGAGGTACCGAGTATTATGGGAGAGTTGAAGCAATTTATGAACTTCTATTCTATGGTGACAACCCATCGAATGTCGTACTCTTCAAATGTTATTAGTTTCAGCCGAAGGAGACTAGAAGGACTCATGAACATATAGGGCTAGTTGAAATCAAACAAAGCACCCATTTAGATGTTCCTGATGTCTATATTACGGCTCAACAGGCGACCCAAGTATTCTATCTACCGTGGGCCTGCCAAACTAATCCAAATCTGAAAGGTTGGGATGTCGTTTATGAAGTGCCGCCACGTGCTAGACTATCTCCCCCAAAGGAAGAGGATTATGAACCTCACATTAACCCAGACACATATGAAGGAGAATTCTTCCAAGAGACACGTCTTTCCAAAAAGTGTTTCAAGAACCGCTATACTTCACCCCAAAACATTGAAGTAGACGGCGACAGTGGACCCGACATCAACCCATAGGAGGAACAAGAAGAGCCGGAACAAGAAGAGGTTACTGCTGCGGATGACCTGTCAATGCTTGACCGATTACGTCAAGGTGGCCTTCCACATGTTGATGGCACTGAACCCTATGAGCCCGTCATTGATTATAGTGGTGATGATGATTATGCATTTATTGATGATAGTGATCGAGATTATTAGTAGTGTCAGGTATTCAATTTTTTATGTTGTACTTGATGATGATACACTTAAGTGGTATACATATTATTATTCATGTCGGTATCTTTTTTATGTTGTACTAATTTCGTTTACTCTTTGTCATGGCAGGTGTTGAAAGATGGTGGGCGCTGGTAAGTTTCTTCTAGTGTTTTGCTTAACAAATGCATAAAGACCTAGACTTAGCCTTATTTCCTCCAATATGCTTACCACAATGACCTAGAGTTAGTTTCTTTTCCTCCAAAATGACTTAATAAGCTTACTGACCTCCAAAACCATCCATTTTACCTAAGTTAGCTCTAAAACGATCTATACTTAGCTTTGTTTCCTCCAAAATGACCTAAGTTAGCTCTAGTATGCTTAGTTAACTAGGTTTGCTCAATAATGACATGTACTTAGCTTACTTATGTCAAAAATGGCATAATTAGCTTAGTTAGCTCATAAACAATCCATTTTACCTAAGTTAGCTCTAAAATGGCCCATTATACCTTAGTTAGCTCATAAATGATCCATTTTACCCAAGTTAGCTCTAAAATGACCCATTTTACCTAGACCAACTCCAAAATGATCCATTTTACCTATGTTAGCTCTAAAATGACCCATTTTACCTAGGTTAGCTCCAAAATGACCCATCTTACCTAGGTTAGATACAAAATGATGCATTTTACCCAAGTTAGCTCTAAAATGACCCATTTTACCTAGATTAGCTCATAAACGATCCATTTCACCTAGGTTAGCTCACAAACGATCCATTTTACCTAGTTTAGCTACAAAATGATCCATCACACCTAGGTTAGCTCTAAAATGATGCATTTTACCAAAGTTAGCTCATAAACGATCTATTTCACCTAGGTTAGCTCATAAACGATCCATTTCACCTAACTTAGCTCAAAAACGATCCATTTCACCTAGGTTAGCTCCAAAATGACCCATCTTACCTAGGTTAGCTCTAAAATGATGCATTATACCTAAGTTAGCTCATAAACGATCTATTTCACCTAGGTTAGCTCATAAATGATCCATTTCAACTAAGTTAGCTCATAAATGATCCATTTCACCTAAGTTAGCTCATAAATGGCATATACTTCTTCTTCTAGTCACCTTTTTCTAACTTTCTTATTTGCCTTTTTGCAGATTTCATTCACTTCACGGAAGCTAGCTTGCTATGATGGAGTGCTTGTTTTTTCTTTCATTCTCCTCTAGTATTCTTCTAGCTTGCTATGATGGAACTTGCTATCTTGATGAAACTTTGCATTGTAATATGTATGTATGGAACAATGTGTATGTGTAACTTGCTATGTATGAATGGATGGAACTATATATGTATGCACGATGAAACTTATGTGCTGGATATGTCATATGTTTGCTATTAAATAGCCCTGTGAAATATATATATATATATATATATATATATATATATATATATATATATATATATATGTCATATATTTGCTGTGAAAATTGCTGGATTTAAAAAAAAAGAAAAAAAAAGAGGCACCTTTGCCGTCAGCCGCTGATGGCAAAGGCGCCTTTGCCATCTGTCGCGGACGGCAAAGATGCCACGCGGCAGCCACCTGTGCTCCCTGGGAGCTGACCCATTTGGTCAGTTTGCCTACAGCGGCGGACGGCAAAGGCTTTGCCTAAAGTGGCAGACGGCAAAGGCTTGTCCCGCAGTGACGTCCAGCTGATGTCATTCGGCGGACGGCAAAGGCCGGATGCTCTTTGCCGTCAGCGGCGGACGGCAAAGGCTGTCGTTAGCCGCCTAACGGACTAACAGCACATTTATTGTCGTCGGCTTTCTTTGCCATCAGCCGCTGATGGCAAAGGCCCCTTTGCCGTCTGCTTCAGAAAGCAGACGTCAAAGAAGCTCTTTACCGTAGCCTACTTTGCCGGAGCCTTTTGCCGTCCGCGGCAGACGGCAAAGGCCTTTGCTGTCCGCCATCCTTGCCTTTGCCGTCTGCCATGGCAGACGACAAAGTAGCTGATTCCTGTAGTGTAGGAAGCATTGAAATCATCGCTGAGGACTTTGATTCCGGACTGGATCTTCACAAGTTCATCACTTGTCATAGAGACAACGTTGTTCTTTAGGAATTTCTCCTTCCTGTACTGCGCTTTCTTGATCTGCCTGGCCTTCTCATATTTCCATTTTTCTTCTTGGATGAAGGCAGTCAGCATATGATTTTGGCCAGGAGTCAACTTGAAATCAGGCATAGGAGTGTTTGGGTCCTTGTGCCAGAGGTCAATGTAGTCGAGGATCAACTTTGGATCCAAAAGCAGAGGCACATTTGTGCCCTTGGCTCTAGCGGCCCTGACTTTCCTATCTCTGATGATTTCTGCAAGTTCATCATCATCAGCTTCGTCTTCATCAGACGGCACTTGGAAGGCGACCTGCTTCTTGTGAGGACTTGGGCGAGAACCTCGTCCAGCAGTGGCCTTTGTCTTCAGCAGAGAGGGTCCCGTTGAAGAATTTGGTGCAGCTGAGGAACTAGCAGAAGCTCCTGAGGCAATAGAGATGCCTGTCGTCCTTTGGCACGTGGCAAGATGCACAGGTGCTGAGGATTTTGTCAGAGCAGCTGAGGACTTTGGCGGAGGAGCTGAGGTTTTTGGAGGTGCAGGAGCAGCGTGAGGAATTGGCCGTGAGGGCTTTGAGGATTCTTGCCTTGAGGGCATTGCTAAGGAACTTGGCCTTGAGGGCATTGAAGGTGAAGCACTTGACTTGTGTGCAGGCTTCTTTGCCATGGATTTCTTCGGCTTGACAGAGGCCTCAGCGGCAGCAGCAGCAGCAGCAGCAGAGTCTTCATTGAATTTCCTCACTGCTTCTCTGGCTTGTCTAGCCAGCTTGGCTTGGCGCTTGGCCCATTCATCAGGATAATCCTCACCGCGCTTGAGGCTGGTGGGATCAGCTATTTGGCCAGGTGCCAATGGAGGTCTTGGGCATGGAGGATTGAGTGTGAATTTCTTCATGTATTTGGAAGTAACATATCTGTACTCCCTCCACTCTCTTGCCCATCTCCTCTCTATCCTCTGTATGTGCACCTTGCGCTGATTTTTGTCCTCCTTTCCAAACTTGGCTTCATCAGGAGTGCAATAGTCTTTGTATATGTCATTAGGGATCTCAAAGGCAGTATTGATTTCAGGCCTCTTTCCTCCTTTCTGTGGCTTCTTTCCATCAGCCATTTTCTTCAGTTGAGTTTTTTGAACAATAGAGTTCTCTGAAGAAGTATGCAACTTTTCTTCGAGGAACGCTGCAAATGAGTTAAGTTGATGAGAACCTAGTGATTCAGCAGCGGACATGAGTACCTGTGAACAGAGTATAGTTGCGAGGAATTTGGAGAGGTCATATGCGTTCTCAGAAGGTTTTATAAAAAGAACAAGTTTGAGGAATTTGACCAGACGAGTCTTGAAGAATTTCACTAAGCGTTCTTTGTCTTAGGTTCCAGAGTTGTACAGATCAGAAATCCGCACAATTGAGGAATCTTGAAGAGAAATTAAAGCTTAGATAAATGAATCAAGATCAGATGACATGTGAGGTGTTTAGTGTGTGAAGGACTTGAAGAAAAACACCTTTGAGGATTTTGTAGAAATCATCTGAATCAAAGAGGGCAGTAAAAGTAACTTTTAATTACCCTGGACGAAGAACACGACGAACTGTGAGGTAGAGATGTGAAGTTCGTCTGTGCAGATCTTCCACGCCCTAACTCGGTGGAGGAAGACGGCTACGGCGGTGGCGGAGGGAAGATTTCCGCGGCCGGCACAAGTACGACGGCGACGAGGTCGAGGCAGTGAAGCTCTTCCTCACCGGCGACGATGAAGTAGCGGCGGCGCTAGGGTTTGAGAAGCTCGAGCTGGAGAGAGGTCGAGCGGAGTAAAGGAAGTGAGGAAGGGGAGGGGGTATTTATAGCCACGGTGAAAAATTGTTTGCCCTAAGATTTTGGACGAACGTGCCCCTGACCCTTCTCATTCGCTTGACATGTGTCACCCACGTACTGAGAAGTGGAGATCGTGTGCGATCGTGGTGAATAGATAAGTATTTCGTGGGATGCGGAACGGTTTGAGCGGCAAAGCCAAAAATTTGGATAAGATAAGTTTTAACGTTCCGTTCGCAAATTCTTCAGCTGACAAGGACACAGTGAAGATTTTGAACGAGTTTCAAATAGAACGCACATGAAGAATTTGTGAATAGATTGGGTTGAGTTTAGCATAGAGGGGAAGGGTCCGATCACATTCACTTAGCAGAAAAACCAACTTGAAGAATTAGCCATAAGTGAATGTTGTAGAGGACATAAACTCATATATATATATATATATATATATATATATATATATATATATATATATATATATATAGCCAATGAAGAAAAACGACGGAAGCAGTGAAGACAATGCAAAGTTGAAGAACATGAACAACTGAGGAATTTCAAAACTGAGGAAAAACTCAAATTGAAGATTTTCAACTTTGGTGGTGGCGTGACCCACCGTATAAGAATGATGATTTCAGACACCGCGTACAATTGTCGTAGGGTTCTGAGAATCAAATTCTTCGTTAATTTCTTTACACTTAGAGTGTTATTCTTCATTGATTGAAGAAAAACGTTTCTTCATGTGTTGCACATCTAAGTCATCAATTTTGCATAAATGTTAGGATGAGTGTCCTTTTCAAAAAACATTCGAAGATTCTAAGATGTTTAGCTCACACCGCAACTTGCTAAATCTCTTCTCATCCAAGTTCTTCAGTCTTCACATGCTCAATAAAAATGTCGCCCTTCAACACATGATCACGAAGAAAATGATGACGAATCTGAATGTGCTTTGTCTTCGAGTGCTGAACTGGGTTGTGAGCAATCTTGATGGCACTCTCATTGTCACAGAAGAGAGGCACATTCTTCACGTTGACGCCATAGTCCTTGAGAGTTTGCTTCATCCACAGCAATTGAGCACAACAAGAACCAGCAGCAATGTACTCAGCTTCAGCAATAGACGGTGATACGCAGTTCTGTTTCTTCGAGGACCAACAGACCAAAGATCGTCCGAGGAAATGACATGTACCAGATGTTGACTTGCAGTCCACACGATCACCAGCATAGTCAGAGTCAGAATATCCAATGAGATCAAAAGTCGAGCCCTTGGGATACCATAATCCAAGTGTTGGTGTGTGAGCTAGATATCGAAGAATATGCTTCACAGCCTTATGGTGTGATTCCTTCGGTGTAGCTTGAAATCGGGCACACATGCAAACACTAAGCATTATATCTGGCCTAGATGCACATAAGTACAATAAAGAACCAATCATGGAGTGGTATACCTTATGATCGAAGTCAATACCATTTTCATCAGTGCACAGATGGCCATTTATGGGCATAGGAATTTTGACGCCTTTGCAATCTTGCATGCCGAATTTCCTCAGTACATCCTTGAGGTATTTCTCCTGAGATATGAATATACCATTGCGTTGTTGACGAATTTGAAGACCTAAGAAGAATTTCAACTCTCCCATCATAGACATTTGATATTCTTCACTCATCATATAGGCAAATTCATCACTATAACGTTGGTCAGTACAGCCAAAGATAATATCATCAACATATATTTGGCACACAAACAGTTCACCATCATAAGATTTAGTGAAAAGAGTAGGGTCGAGTGAACCGGGTTTGAAGCCTTTCTTCATGAGGAATTCCTTCAAAGTATCATACCACGCCCGAGGGGCCTGCTTGAGGCCATAGAGGGCCTTATTGAGTCTGAAGACTTTGTCAGGATTCTTTGGATCTTCAAAACCTGGGGGTTGAGCAACATATACTTCTTCCTCAAGCTTACCATTGAGGAATGCACTTTTCACATCCATTTGATATAAAGTGATATCATGATGGTTAGCATAAGGAACTAATATGCGAATAGCCTCAAGTCTAGCAACAGGTGCAAAAGTTTCATCGAAATCAATTCCTTCAACCTGTGTGTAGCCTTGAGCTACAAGCCGTGCCTTATTCCTCACCACAAGGCCATTTTCATCTTTCTTGTTGCGGTAGATCCACTTTGTGCCAATGATATTGTGCTTGCGAGGATCTGGACGTTTGACCAGTTCCCAGACGTTGTTGAGCTCGAACTGATGTAATTCTTCTTGCATGGCCTGAATCCACTCAGGCTCCAGAAATGCTTCATCTACCTTAGTGGGCTATGTAATAGAGACAAAAGCATAGTGCCCACAAAAGTTAGATAAATGTGAAGCTTTTGAGCGTGTGAGAGGACCTGGTGCTTCAATGTCATCGATGATCTTTTCAACTTGAACTTCTTTTGCAACGCGGGGATGAGCTGGTTGTCGTCGAGGAATTTGATCAGCATTTTCTTCAGGTGCATTAGCTCGACGTTCTTCATGTTCTGGAATGAATTCTTCAGCAGATTCTTCGGTAGGAACGACATCCTCAGTAGCCTTGAACTTGATAGATTCCTCAGGTGCTGGTTCATCTATCACAGAAGGTAGGTGCTCTCTTTGCGAGCCATTAGTTTCATCGAACCGCACATCTACAGTTTCAACAACCTTGTGAAGAACGTTGTTGAAGACTCTGTAGGTGTGCGAGTCCTTTCCGTAACCAAGCATAAAACCTTCATGTGCTTTCGGTGCAAATTTTGAGTTGTGATGAGGATCTCTAATCCAACATTTAGCACCGAAGACTTTGAAATAACTCACATTGGGTTTCTTGTCAGTGAGGAGTTCATAGGCAGTCTTCTTGAAGAATTTGTGAAGATATACTCTGTTGATGATGTGGCAAGCAGTATCAATTGCATCAATCCAAAAACGACGAGGCGTTTTGTATTCATCAAGCATAGTGCGAGCCATCTCAGCAAGAGTCCTGTTCTTGCGCTCCACGACGCCATTCTGCTGAGGAGTATAAGGAGCAGATAACTCATGAGTAATACCAAGTTCATCAAGATAGTCATCGAGACCAGAATTCTCGAACTCAGTTCCATTGTCACTTCTGATGTGCTTGATCTTCACACCAAAGTTGGTTTAAGCCCTCGAGGAAAATCGTTTGAAGACTTCCTGCACTTCATGTTTGTAAGTAACAATGTGTACCCATGTGTATCGAGAGTAATTATCAACAATAACAAAGCCATATTGAGATGCATCATTTGAGTCTGCAGAATAATGGTTAGGACAGAAGAGATCCATGTGAAGCAATTCAAATGGTCGAGTGGTGGTCATGATAGTCTTCGCTGGATGCTTAGCCTTTGTCATCTTCCCATCTTCACAGGCTCCGCATAAGTGATCCTTGAGGAATTTGACATTCTCAATGCCAATGACATGCTTCTTCTTCGCAAGCGTGTGCAAATTCCTCATGCCTGCATGACCAAGTCACTACAGGAAACATGTAATTTGCCGTCTGTGGATTACAGACGGCAAAGACCAAAATCCAGACGGCAAAGATTTTGTCGTCAGGAAGCAGATGGCAAACTCAGACGGCAAAGATAAGTCGGCAAAGAATACTTTGCCGTCAAATTTTTATCGGGAAGACGGCAAAGACTTTGCTGTCAGCCAAATCTACTTCGTCGTCAGCCTTATAAATAACAGACGGCAAAGAATGCGGTCTTTGCCGTTAGTCAAAACATTTTCTTTGCCGTCATCCAGACTAAACTAAAGACGGCAAAGATTATTTTAAAGTTTTTTTTTGAAAATAACGTCATTCCGAGCTTTCGGAGGGCGGCCACTCCTACTTCGGTGAGCTCAGGAACAAGGGAAGCAGAGAGGAGGGCAGCTGCTGCTTCAGTGGTCGCATCGGCGTCGTGTGTACATCGTGGTTAGAGCAAAAGAGGACGATGGCGTCACTACAGAGATTTGCAATACAGATCCAATAAAAATGAATGTATATTTCTTTAACAAAAAGAAAACGGATCTACAAGCTAGCCATTCTTCACGTGTACACATACGAGCAAGAATATCCTACGAGTAGCAACTTCTAAGTGTTTTGCACATCAGATTTACACACGGACAAGTGCCAGGATACATCAAATTAAGATCCACTTAAAACCCATCAAGAAAGCAACACACACGTTGCTAGCCTGGGCAGCCTAGATCCACCGGGAAGTAGCAGCGCTGCAACCGAACCAAATATGTACAGGGCTCTGGTCGCAGCCAGCAAGCATACTGGAGGACAGCACCAGTGCGACGAGGACGGGCATGGCAGCTCGCCGGTGGCGGGGTCAGAAAGCGGAGGCCGGCTTGGGCAGGAGCAATGAAGCAGCAGGGCCGAGAGTCATTGCCGAACTTGTTGCTGCGGCGGCACACACCGGCGGATGGATCTAGCGCACGTGCGGCTCAACGCGGCCACGCGCACGAATCCCATGGGGCGGCGATGCGGTTGACGCCGGGTGGCGCGAAGCTCCGCAGCCGTCCATGGCGTCGGCCGCCTGAGAGGGAGAGGGCAAGGGGTGAGGTATGGGGGAGAGATAGAGAACGAGGAAGACAGGCAGGAGGAAGGAGGAGGTAGGGGCGGCGGAGCTTGACCTGGTGCTCGTCAGCGGCTTGGGGAACGGCGGTAGGTGGAGGTGGATCTTGGCTGGGAACAAGGAGAGGCGTGGGGGACGGGATAGAGAGAAGAGGATAAGGGAGAGAGAGAGAGAAGAGGATAAGAGGTGGAGGTGGAGTTGGATCGTGCACAGGAGCAGCGCGCGGTGGTGAATTGCTGCCACGTCATCGATCCGCGTGATGGATCGCGTGCTGTGTTTTCTCTTTGCCGTCTGCGGTTTTTCTCTACAGACGGCAAAGAGCTCACTTTGCCGTCTGTAACAAAATACACAGACAGCAAAGACTTTGCCGTCTGTGTATTTTGTTACAGACGACAAAGTGAACTCTTTGCCATCTGTAAAAAAAATTGCAGACGGCAAAGACTCTTTGCCGTCTGTGGTTTTTGTTGCAGACGGCAAAGTATGGATTTGCCTTCATCTGTTCTTTGTCGTCTGCTGATGACGGCAAACCCTTTCTTTGCCGTATGCCCCGACAAAATGCTGACGGCAAAGAAAGTACTTATGGCAAATCTCCTGTTTCCCGTAGTGAGTCGTCGATGCCATAGCCAGCCTTCTGAAGCTTTTGCAAGTAGGCACACGGCTGGTGTGGTCCTGTAGAGAAATCAACAACATACAAGTCTCCTCTCCTAAAGCCTTCGAAGACTTTGGAATTGTCAGCTTCCATAACCACAACCCAACGATACTTGCCAAAGACAACAACCATATCAATATATGATCACAAAGCATTAAGACAGACATGAGGTTGTATCCTAAGGACTCGACAAGCATGACTTTGTCCATGTGTCGATCCTTTGTGATCGCAACCTTACCTAGACCCAATACCTGACTTTTGCCTTTGTCAGCGGAGATGATATGCTTCAGATGCGATGGAGATAAGGGAGCATCCATCAATAGATTCTTGTTACCAGTCATGTGATTTGTACATCCACTATCGAGGACCCACTCAGTGACTTTGGGTTGATCATCCTGCAGATGAATTAGTGCAACTTACGAACTTCATATACTTCATCAGTGAAGAATATGACATCACAATTCATCAGATCAATTTCATCAAGTAATAGAACGGATAAAGCAGTATGAGGACGTGAGAAATGAAAGTCTTCATGATTAGCATGTGTCCTTTCAGGCACTTTTCAGGTCTCCAGCAAATTCTTCAGACGTTCACGCACGTCTGGAGACCTGACCCTGCAGAAGAGATTAGTTATTTTCCTTCACCACCCACATCTGAAGGGGTGGCAAAGAGTTCATCACTCTGCGAGCTCCATACGAGAAAGGTGGCATAGAAGCCAATCCATTTCGTTTCACATAAGAGGAGTTAGGGTAAGCATATGAATAAGCGGAGAAATTCTTCGAGGACTTATGAACATAATGATTAGAAAAATAATGCTCATATTCATAGTCCTTAGCTCTTCCCTGCGAAACAGAGTTGTTAGCACGATGATATTCATATGAGGACTTTGATCCTTTTGAGGAATTTGACCATGTGAGGAATTTGGTCCGTATGAGGACTTGGATCCATATGAAGAATTTGATCTGGGGTTCCTATTCTTCACAGGTGGTGTCATGAGGACATTCACCTGAAGACTTTCAAGGCACCTTTTGGGAACCCAGATTTTCTTCATAGGGGAACCGTTCCTGCAGTTAGTGCCAACATATCTAGCAAATAATTCACCATTCTGATTTTTGAACAGTTTATAGTTGGAGTCAAATGACTCATCAGAAGAATGAGAAGATTCACATGTAAAGCCAGATAGATTAGATGGATCAACTGGAGGTCCCTTTGCAGCAACCCATGAGGTTTTGGGGTACTGCTCAGGCTTCCAATATGTACCATCAGCATTGAGTTTCCTCTCAAAGGCAATACCCTCTTTCCTAGGGTTCCTATTGAGGATCTGCTTTTTAAGCACATCACAAAGAGTCTGATGCCCTTTGAGGCTTTTATACATGCCTGTCATGTACAATTCCTTCAGCCCTCCATCATCAGTGATACTAGCAATGTCCTCAGATGAGGAATTAGTGATAGCAGAGACTGTTGAAGAATTTGTAGCATTAGAAGCATTTGAACATTCAGGTGAAGAATTAGCAGATTCACGTTCAATGCATTTCAAACATGGAGGAACAAATTCTTCCTGAGAAGCGCTGATTTGTTGAGCAAGTAATGAATCGCACTCCTTCTGAAGATCTTCATAACTCACTCTTAGCTTCTCAAGATCTTGCTTTGTTTGAAGAAATTCATAAGAAAGCTTCTCATGATCAGATAAGAGATTGTTATAATGACCTTGAAGGTTGTCAAACCTAGTCTGAAGTCTCTGAAGATTTTCAGTCAAGGTTTTAGTGCAATCCATTTCTTCACCCAACATGTCATCACCTTTTTCTAGCATGTTTTGAACCTTTTCAAAAGCCCTTTGTTGTTTCACAGCAATCTTAGCAAGTTTAGAATAGCTGGGCTTGAGGTTTTCATCAGATTCATTCTCACTTGATTCAGAGGAGGTATATTTGAGTACCTTGGAACCCTTTGCCATGAAGCAATAGGTGGGAGCGTAGTCATCATTGCCTTCATCAGCCTTGTTGGTGAGATCATTTTCTTCAGAGTTGAAGATAGACTTGCTGATGAATGTTGTAACGAGAGCTAGGCTCGCCAGACCGGATTCGGACTCCTCGGACACCTCCTCTTCCTCATTTTCTTCAGATTCAGCCTCAGAGTCCATTTCCTTGCCAATGAATGCCCGAGCCTTCTTGGAGCTGCTCTTCTTGTGAGATGAAGACTTTGAGGATTTTGATGATGAAGACTTTGAGGATTTCTTCTTTTTCTTCGCATCATCAGAACTGTAATCCTTGTATTTATTCTTCTTTGATTCCTTTTCCCACTGAGGACAATCTTGAATGTAGTGTCCAGGTTTCTTGCATTTGTGACAAAGCCTCTTCTTGTAGTCACTGGATGAGGAATCATTGCTCCTTGAGGGTTTTCCAAAGCGACCACGTCTAGAGAACTTCTGGAATTTCTTCACGAGCAGTGCTAGTTCATGGCTCAGTTCTTCAGGATCACCAAGGCTGCTGCCAGAATCTTCATCTTTAGACTCGGAAATTGCCTTGGCCTTCAATGCACGTGATCTGCCATAGCTCGAACCATAGAGATCTCTCTTTTCAACAAGCTGGAACTCATGAGTATTTAGCCTCTCGAGGATATTAGCGGGATCAAGTGACTTGTAATCAGCACGTTCTTGTATCATCAATGCCAGAGTATCAAATGAGGAGTCAAGCGATCTCAGCAGTTTCTTCACCACCTCATGGTCGGTGATGTCAGTGGCACCAAGCGCTTGAACCTCATTTGAGATGTCAGTGAGGCGATCGAAGGTTTGCTGAACATTTTCATTGTCGAGTCTTTTGAAGCGGTTGAAGAGATTGCGAAGAACATCAACTCGAGAGTCACACTGTGTTGAGACTCCTTCATTCACTTTGGACAGCTTATCCCAGATAAGCTTAGCAGTTTCCAAAGCACTCACTCTTCCATAATGTCCTTTGCTCAGATGGCCACATATGATATTCTTCGCTTGAGAATCGAGTTGCTTGAATCTCTTCACATCAGCAGCATTCAGAGAAGGTGTGACTGAGGGAACACCATTTTCCACAACATACCAGAGATTGTTATCAATTGCCTCAAGATGCATTCGCATCTTATTCTTCCAGTAGGGGTAGTCTGTCCCATCAAAGGTAGGACACCCAGCAGAGACCTTGATCATACCTGTAGTCGACATAACTAAAACTCCAGGCGGTTAAACCAAAATCACACAGAACAAGGGAGTACCTTGCTCTGATACCAATTGAAAGTGCGTTATATCGACTAGAGGGGGTGAATAGGCGATTTTTATGAATTCTTCACTGAGGAATTTGCCGGTGAGGAAATTTCTTAGCGAAGAACTACTTGCAGCGGAGTAAGTACTCAAAAGTAAACATAACAGAATACAAGCATGGTCATCATGATGAAATGAAAACAACCACAGAGTACTGAAAGCGTAAACACAGGATGAAGACAAACAGACTGAAGAAATTGAACTGAGGAAATTGAGAAAGTCTTCAGTCAGAGTCTTCAAACACAGATATGACAATCACACAACACAGTAATGAGGAAATGAAAGAGTTGAGGAAATAGAACCAGTAGGCTTGGTGAAGACAATGATTTGGTAGACCAGTTCCAACTGCTGTCTCAGTTGTACATCTGGTTGGAGCGGCTAGGTATTTAAACCTGAGGACACACAGTCCTCACCGTATTCTCCTTGAGCTAAGGTCACACAGACCTCGCCCAATCACTCGTGGTAAGTCTTCGGGTGACTTCCGAACCTTCACAAACTCGGTCACTCGGCGATCCACAATTCCTCTTGGATGCTCTAGACCATGACGCCTAACTGTCTGGAAGAAGCATAGTCTTCAAAGGTAACAAGCGTCGGATTCACGCAGGATCAATCTCTTCAGTGATGCTCAATCACTTTGGGTTTGTAGGTGTTTGGGTTTGGGTTTTTCCTCACTCGATGATTTTCGCTCAAAGTCCTCGGAGGATGGGATGCTCTCAAATGACAAGTGTCAGTTTCTCTCGGAGCAGCCAACCAGCTAGTGGTTGTAGGGGCCGGCTATTTATAGCCTAGGGAGCAGCCCAACATGATAAGACATAAATGCCCTTCAATAATATGACCGTTAGGTGGGTAAGATATTTTGGGACAGCTGGCGCGTAGCACAGCAACGGTCGGAAATTTGAGGCTCAAATTCCTCAGGGCTATCATGTTCCTCACTCTGTAGGCAATCCGCACTGGCGAATTCCTAACTCCTCAGTCAGAACAAATTCCTCAGAGACTAGAAGAACTTCGTCTCCGTCACTGAAGAATATGACTGAACTGTATGAGATTTCCAATGGCTTCACTCGAAGGAATTGGTAGGTGTAGGATTTTGAGTTGAGCATCACATGGAAATTTTTCCTTAGTATTTCCTCGACCCCCTTTAACAGTACGGTGTTTCCTATGACTCAAGAAAGAGAAAATGAAACTACGAAAACAAAAGTCTTCACGCTTCATGTTCCTCGAATGAATACCAAGTCTTCAAGGTCACACCAATTTCTTCACTTTCAAAGTCTTCAGAAAGTCTTCAGAAATCCAAAGTCTTCAGTCAAAGAACTTCATTTTTAGGGGTCAGCTTTCTCTGTAAATATCAAACTCCTCATAGACTTATGGACCTGTGTACACTCATAAACACATTAGTCCCTTAACCTATAAGTCTTCGATACACCAAAATCACTAAGGGGCACTAGATGCACTTAAACTCGCCCTATTTAGCCCCCTTCAGCTCATCGCTCGAACCTTCCCCGACGAGCAGTAAGCGGCGCTATCTTCTTCGGTCGGTGGTGATCGATAGCAGCGATCCATATTCCTCCTATTTCTGCGTTGGGGGAGTCCTCGTGTTGTCCATGGATCGGGTCTGCTGTCACTGAACCGGACCCCATCTCGACGAGAAGAACCTTGGCGCAATGCGCTACCGCATGAAGCACCCTGATAAGTCTATTTTGCATCATGTTGTCTACTATTATTTTTATTGTTTTGAAGTTACATTTCACTTTTTGATACAATATTAATGTCTTTTCTCTCTTAAAATGCAAGATACACCACAAGAGGGAGATTGCCGGCAGCTAAAATTTCTAGCCTAAAAAGGCTACAGTAGAGATCTATTCTCCGGAGGTCCAATTGATGTGAAAATTTACGGAGATTTATTTTGAAATATATAAAAAATAATGGAAGAAAAATATACCAGAGAAGACCCTCTGTGGGCCGACAAGCTTAGGGGCGCGCCGGCTGCACTTTTGGGGCCCACAGAGGTCCACCGATGACCATCTACGTCTATTTTAAATTTTTTATTTGTTTTGGATTTTTTTTAACATATTTTTGATTTTTCAGAAAATTTTATTTGTTGCTAATCAGCTAATGTGGCTTGCTGACTGGACATGCTGATTGAAAAGGTTAACGGGTCAAAACCGGTCAACGGGTAGGGGAGTGTTGAATCCTGGTCGGTTTTAAGAGTTCAGGATTGTAATGTAGATGGTATTGGAAACTAGGGCAAGAGTTGGGGGTTGAAATATGCACTTCTCTCATAGGAATAGGAGGCACTGGCAAAACACAAAGATGGTTCTGGATGTCCTTGTTCTGATATATGATTAACTATCTTGTTCTATCCACTAAGACGGTTGTGCAAGCTAAAGGGAAGGGAAAGGAGAATCCAAGAACAATAGGAATGGGAGGCACTGGGAAAACACAAAACCAAATCTCGTCATCTAATGCTAGAAGAGAAAATAGAGAATTTATACTTTCCTCTGTGTTCCCATCCCCACTGCTCCTAGACTCTCGCTTTTCTTCCTCTTCCCAGCTAGTCCTCCCTACTATGTTTTTTGGGGGGAGGGGGGCTCAGAGTAAGTCTTCAACATTTTGAGGTATATATAGATCTCTTTGGTGTAGGTCTATGAGCGCACCTTTTGCATTTTGCACCATGACATGGCACCCAATGCTTGTGAACATAAATTTTTGAAGGGTGATCATAAATTTTTGACATGGTCTCCAAAAAGGTTTTGAAGGGTGTTCATAAATTTTTGGCCATGGCAGTTTGTACCATAAGAAGAAGAAGAATACTCAAGGGCGTGTTAGGTAGTCCGCATTAGGTCCAACCAAGCGCGGGCGGGAAGAAAATGACATGTTTGATTGCCTGGGCTGCATCTGCTTCTCGGTCCGCACAGAACTTAAAGCACCTCGGGCCAGGCCTGGGAGGAACGGCTGAATCGGTAGTTTTTTGCAAGCTAGACTCCCTGCAGCCACACGTGCCTCTTCACTGCACGCCTCGGGGAACACAGGAGATGGACGGGGCGTATCATAACAACCCTCCCTCTCTCGTGTCACCGCCCACTCCTCCATTCACACCGCTCCCTCTCACTCTCCTTGCCGCCCCTTACTCTCCTCCGATGGCTCGCTCACCACCGCGCCGCCCCCTGACCCCCATCATCGCGGACAGCAATAGCATCCAAGACCAGTGGGTGGTTGGCCTTGCGAACTCAGGCTTTGACCTGATGGCAGCCATCTCCACGCCCTCACCCTTCTGCACCAGGCCCCCTTGTCGGGCCAATGAGGTGTCGACCGCTCTGGCTCCGCCAATGTATCCGGACCTAGTGGTCCTAGGTCTGGTGGGGCGGCCGGATGGGACGTTAGGAGTGCCGCTGCTCGGAACCCAAGTTGGCAGAGGGGTTTCTTTTACCCCCGTTCGAGGGTTTTCTCCAGCAGCGCGGCAGGGCCATGGATGACGACGCCCTCTTCCTCGACCTCCCGCGTGACCAAGAGCACCAGTGCATCACCGATGGCCCTCGGCATTGCCGGCTCGTCCTCTTCAGACGGCCCTCCTTCCTGCCAGGGTTTTCTTCTTGGCCGGCATACGCTCCAACTGCACTCATTTGGTAAGTTGCATTTCCCCTTTTGCTCGTAGATGTAGATTAGGGTTTCTTGTACTAGGCATGGCTTGGATTGAACTGTATTCGATTCAATCCGACCCGTTTCCAATCGATTTGCTTCTTGAGTGTTACTATAGATTAGTGCACTGCCTCGTTGTTGTTAGATTGGTAGATTAGTGCACTGCCTTGATGCAAACTAGGTATTGTTGTTGTAGATTTGTGCTAGCAAGTGACATTGGATTGATTCCCCGCAAAAAAAGTGACATTGGATTGATGTCCGTGCTAGATTGGTACTGAGATTTGCATTTTCCACCTGACTACTTGTAGGCCCGCTGCCATGAGCCAGCCACAGTCACGGGGATGAGCACCGAGGACCAGCCACGAAGAGGGAGCATGAGAGCCACTGTGTTTCTACGTTTAGATCAAGGACATGGAGAATCTCACCATGCTCATCATCCCGTCCAAGTTCATGGAGGTGATGAAGCAGTGGCTCGTCGTCAGGCAGTTGGCCAACAAGTGGTGCGAGTTCCGGGTTCAGGTCCAGAACTTCCAGGGGCACATGGTCATTGGTAAGTGCTGGCAGTACTTTTGCCGCCGCCACAGGGTCGTCTCGGGTGACCTCCTCGTCCTGCGAATCTCCGGACTTGGCCTCAAGGTGCAGAATTACAACCATGACATCTCGATCATGTGCAGGGTTTGCTGCATCAAGCACAGCTGCATCGGCGACATTTCTCTCGTGCTCTAGATCTAGTACGAAGTCTTAATATGAACCTGCTAGTAGTTTGTGGTGGTCGTTTGAACTCGTGATGTGAACTTGTTAATATTTTGGCCAGGATCGGCACCCTCGTGTGAAGCAGGGTGATGCCCATGCTGTATTTAACTTATCGTCGTAGTTATACTAGTTTGCCTGTTAATCTGTTGTTTACCCTGTTGTTCATTGCTTGCTTATCTTTCTTGTGTTGTCTGTTCTTTGCTGTTGTGCTATAGATACGGTGGTAAGGCCACCACATTTGAAAGGGGTCAACACAACACAAACATGCACGCGGCCAAACAAATGTGGTGTGCATCTGCTGACCTGAAGCACAAATATGTGCAACCAAACAGCCGGTGTTGGTTTTGGCCTGTTTTTGCTCAGTCAAACTGAACTGAGACAAGTATGGAATGCTGGCAATATTTGAGATGACAACCAAACACGACCCAAGTGTATGCTATGCTCATCAGGGTGGTCCTTGTTGATGTTCTATGGGCGTGTCTCCATGGGCATCGACGGCGACAACGTTATCTTCTTCAACTGTAAGCAACTATATGCTCATCGGCATCTTGGAACTTTGCAAGCAAGGTTGATAACTTGGTCTGCCGATGTTGACGCTGCTATCTATCTAGATCGGGGTGATGCTCCCGCCAATATTTTTTGGACGATTATCAACATTTGCGGCTGGTATACTATTGCGGCTAATCAACAAGGTTTGGCGCTTGATGGTTTTTTTAATGTATTTCGATGGCTCAATTTCTACGTCTAAACATTTTTTTTTGCGACTTCTACGTCTAAACATTTCACTGAGCCAAGAGGCAAAACAGTAGGTCACAGGTGCCAGTGACGAAGGTTCAAAGAGAAAAAAATATCGAACGACAGCGAGTTCGATTGCGTCTTTGACAAGATACACGGGGCATAGCCGATCTTGCGCTTTCTGATTTGGAACCTTTTGTTGGCAGCTTACCAAACAGGCCGCTTGGTCTTGTCTTTTTGATTTGTGATATTATAAACAATGTAGTAATTATGTTTGCTGATCAATAAAGGTAGCCATGGTGTGGCGTTCCCTAAAAAAGGATATTCACTACATTTTCTATAAAAAAAAAACTATGGACTCGGTACATTTTCTCAATAAAACTATGATCACGTGGATAAAAACATGTTTTTGAAAGTCTCATTTCCTCACGACCACCACTTGGATAAAAGCATTTTGTTTGAATTTAAGAAAAAATAACCGAGTCTATTTCTGTGTAGTCCTTGCAACGAACCTGGATAAAGATAGAGCGAGTCCGTTCCTGGTTACTAGGAGCATCCATTTCCTCACGACCACCACTTACTCCCGGTCCCGGGACGTGGATCTGGCGATCGATCGGCAGCCTCCCAGCCGGCGACCATGGCGGATGCCACGAGCGCAGGAGCGCCGCCTCTCCTCCCTGGCCTCCTCGACGACATCGTAATCTGTGAGATCCTTGTCCGCCTGCCCCCCAAGGCCCTCCTCCGCTGCCACGCCGTCAGCCGCGCATGGCGCCGCACCACCTCCACCCGCGACTTCCTCCTCGCCCACCACGCCCGCCAGCCCGCCCTCTTCATCACCTCCGGCCACGATTACGGCGGCCGCCTCCACGACCGGGACCTCATCACCTACGACCATCGGGCCCGGGCCGCCGGCGCCCAGCTGCAACACGTCGCCCAGCTTGACGAGAGGGACTGTGGCCTGGTGGCCTGCTGCGACGGCCTCCTCCTCATTTCACACAACATGAACAGGAAGGATGCCTGCTCCTCCATCTACAACCCGGCCACTCGTCAATACGCTCCCATACCTGCGCTTTGTGACTCCAAGGTCCGTTGCTCGGTCTTGGGGATGTATCGGCACCACCCTACCGGCGAGTACCCGATACTAGTGTATGGTAAAAATAAGGAAACCGCTTATCGTCATGAGGAGGAAATCTGCTTTTACGATGATGCCTGCTACATCTTTGCATTGGGCTCCGTCCAGCCATTGAGGAACATCGGGTGCCCGCCGGATGTTGAGCAACTGCTTTTACACCGTGAGGCTACGACAGCTGTTATGTTTCGTGGCAACCTGCATTGGCACATAGACCAAAATGAGACTGAAAGCAACATGATAGTGGTATTCGACACAACAGCTGAGTCGTTCCGGCAGATGCATGCTCCAGTTGTTCCGGTTTTTAGAAATGTTCCTGCCTATGCTGACTTGTTTGACATGGATGGCGTGCTTGGCATGCTAAGTTGTGATGAGGCCGCGGATACCATCGATATCTGGGTGTTGCAGGACTATGAAAGCGAGGTCTGGACCTTCAAGTGCAAGATTGAAGTGCCGGTCATTGAGATCAAGGCATTGTGTGGACAATATGACGATTGTTGGTATGCCGTAGTCATGCATGTGGATGGTGAGTTGCTTGTGCTAGTCCAGTATGCCGAATGGCTACTTCAGATTGACATGGATGGCAAGTTCGTCGCCACTTTCCATCGCCAGTCACTCAGTCTTACTAAATTGCAGCTCAAACAAACTCTTGTTCCACATACTTTCTTTCTGACACTAGAATAATATATGGTTCGTCTGAACACTGAAGACTGTTGAGTGAACTGGTGCTTCTTTATGTCCTAGACGTTTGTACCTCTTCTGCTGCAATATGTATGAATCAGATCCACCATAAGCCTACTAGCATCTTTGTAGATGCATATAAATTTATGATCAAGAAGCTCACACTGTTTCCTGTTTTTTGCAATCTCGACACCCTTCCTTGACCGAAGTGATGGTTATGCATGTTGATTCTAATATTATCAAGTCACTTTGATGTGTGTTTGAAATGTGTGCTAACTACTCTGCGTGATGTTCCTATTATCTTGAACTGAATAATTATTTTGCTCTTTTAGCTTGTGGTCTTCTTGGTATAATATTTACCAATCAACATGTGTTCAATCTGAACATAAGATTGAGCTGGAGGAATTTATGCTTCCTCCAGTATTCAATTTTAACATAATATCAAGAACTAAAACCTGTACTGATAAGCCGAAGAACGGCTTGTCAGGTCCTGCGTTGTGTTCCTGTTGAGACATTGTAACTGCCAGCCACATTTTTCTGTGCTGGCGTAGCAAGATCATCTCCGCTACTGTTGGTGAAGGGAAGTTTTCTACTCATCTGGTCTCAAGCAGAGGACAAGACCATCAATTATTATGTGGTGATGCAGTTGTACAAGCAAGTTGGAAGTTCCTTCTCATCATTTGAATTACTCCCGCTGTAGCTTTTTACAAGACGTTTATAGAGTCCATGGCAGTGTCAAAAAACGTCTTATATTAAACTGATCACTTGTTACTGCATATGTTTTATGTGCCAATGCAGGGGCAATTGTTCAGCTGCTCAAATTTAGGCGACTCTTCTTTTGCATTTTGTGCTCTTGGGTGCACTTGTTTCATTGTACTTCTACCGAGCTAGTATGGACACAAGGGTAAACCAGCAGAGATAGAAAGAATCACAAACAGACGTTCAGCGCATATAAACATAAACTAATCACATGAACGAATTAAAAGATTGCTTTCATAACCAGCAGTATGTCCCAACAAAAGAAATAATGCTGCACAAGTATATGTGTATCTGCTTCATTGGGATAGGCAAGGAAGATCGTCCGCATTGCTGTGTACAAAACGGGCAAGACATGTCCACCAAACCTGCGTCTTCCACAACATACCAACAGACCAATCCATATCATGATATCAAGAATGGATATGATTAGAACTGCTAAAGATGGACGGAATTAACAAGTTGGAATGTGATCTGATTACAGAAGATTCACAGTACACCAGCCAACAATTCAGACAAAGCACAGCACGAGTTCTTCCTTGTCAATCTTCAGACAAGGGAGCAGCCAGTTTGTGCCAACAGAAGAAGAATGCACAACGAAGTGTATGCTATGGCTACCCAGTTTGTCTAACTCTATCACCTAAACTCAGCAACATCCAGCAGAATCTGTTGACTTCCAACTCTAATCAGCAGGATGATTTCTTCAGGAAGTCTGCTGACTTGAACTCTCGGTAGGAGGAGCGTGTGGGTAGAGGACGTCGTAGTGATTGCCCGTGTACAGAAGGGTCACACTCACACGGGGAACTCCAGGTCCAGGAACAGTGTAGATGTCCTGAGCAGGTCCTCCATTGAGTTGCTCCACTCTAAGGGGTACCTCAAGCGCTTCAGCCAAGGCCGTCATCATAACATGGTCCGCGTACTGACGAGATGGAGTGACGTGCTGAAAGCACCACTGTTTGTAGAGCAACAGGTCAGGTAAAATGTCGAAGAATGGATGCAGTGGAAATTTAGCAAGGGAGGAGAGATGCTGATACTGACATCTTTCAGACTGTAACGTCTATCGAGCCCTGGTATACGCGGCTCATACTGCTTCGCGTGCGAGCATATCCAGATAGCTACCACTAATCTGAGGAAAGTAAGAACTAACCAATAAAATGTATCAGAAACATGAATTATGATGAACAGAAGGAAATATAAGTTCAAGGGTTTTTTTCTCACTGTCTTCCGTCGTATCGTAACTTCTGAAGAACTCGAGAAGTTTCTCTTTGCGGTAGCTAAAAAGGGAATAAATTATGTCAATGAGGTGGAATGCATTCGGCTACAATACTTTGATAGAATTGCAGAAAACAAGCAAATCAAAAACCTGCTAGTTGATGCTATGCTGTTCCACTTCCACCTGCCATGCCTCTTCCATCTCTTTACTTTCTTAATCAGCTTCTTAAATGCCTGAAACTCAAATAATTTAGTGGATAATCATTACACATAGGTTACGATAATACATACAGAATATTGATCCATAGCAAGATAAGAAAGAACACAGCTAAGACAACTCGCCTGAGAAGTGTCAGTCATTAAGCATATATAGCATAGGAAAAAAACAGTGAGATGGCTACATAATAATAACCAGTATATTGTTGCAGTACTCAAACGAGCATAAAATTATGTTATTTCCCCGTTATGTTGCTGTTGTTATTGCAAGTAATTTTATGTTAAGGTCGTATTTACGATCGGGTTGTTAACATCACAATAAACTTCAAATTTGAGTTTGTGCCAACAGTGTAAAACTGCAATGGCATGCCACTACTGTAAGAAATTGTGCATCCCCTGCAAATGACAAACAAAGATAGTGAGATGCCAGATCCAACTTGAAGTGTACTGTAACCTGAAGAGAATTATCCCTCACAGGCATGTTTATATCTAAGAAAAAACAAATATGGAGAAGCAGGAACTTACTCTGTAGCTCCTGGGAAATTCAGAGGTCCATCTAAGATCTGCGTGTTGCACAGACACTCTTTTAAGAGCATCGAGGAGACGGTGTTCCTCATGTGTGTCTTGCCCATCAAGAACTTGCTCCTGTTGTACATTTGCATAAACAGAGATAAATAAGTAAACCTACATCCTATACTAAGGAAAAGAGAGGAGAACAATTAGTTGATTACCAGGTAGGAAAATATGAAGCTCCTGTAGAAACACTCCCCATCTCCAGTCACTGGTCTAAATTTTGAATAGGCATCAAGATGGTCCACTCCTTGTCCCGTAGCCAAATCAGAAACCAAATAATACTTTCTGACTTCAGTGATGGGATGTGTCTGCAACAAACAGTGTAAATACAGGAATTCAAATTACACTGATTAGAACATGGGAAAACGTATTTTAAAATGTGACGGGGAAATTTTGTTTTTGTTCCAATTTTTGGGTTTCATGTTCTCTGGAAATGTTTGAAACCACCAGCATGTATAATCCCATCATTCGTATTGATTCGTTGTGTTCAGTAAGAAAAGAGGAAAATATGTATTAACGTCTGATAAACCCAACAACAGTACAGATACGATTCAGGTTTTATCAGACTACCACAACCAAGAGTTAACAACAATGTAGTATCTATAAAAGAGAACATAATCCTACTGGACAGTTGGATTGTACAGGAACCACGAACCACAGTATCATGTGATCAACTTTGATCCTGATATGTCATGCACTTCCATTTTGAAAAATTACAGAAGGCCAAATGGAGTCAAACCTGGTGATTCACATGTTGTGAATAGTGCACATAACCTGGTGATTCTCCATGAAAAAACTGTTCGACAAGAAAACAAAGTTAAAGTTCAGACATCCTGACAGCCATACAATTGCACATAATCAACATGAAGATCAAGCGTTTCAAAACAAGAAATAAGTGAATAAAAAGCCAATGGGATTAACAAACAAGATTGTAATAGCAAGACCACAAAATGTGCGTATCCAAAACTTCTTGGTTCTTGGCAACTATTTACATGGAATAATATTCTGAGGCTTCTGAGCCAGTTGGTCCCAGTCGACCAAATGGTGAAACTTCTCGACCAAATCCTGGAGTAAGTAGTCAGTGATTTTGCATGTAAACAGCAAATGATTTACAGAAATTATGTCCAGTTATGCAGTCTTGAACTAGTGTCTAGATTAAATTTTCTGATAACAAAAGCTTTTGAGAGAGGAAGCTCATACACTTGACTTCAGGCTCTGTTACTAAAAGGCTGCAGTAATCAGGCCACGACCTCACGATTTCCCCGCATTTTACAGACAACAAGATAGACATTTGTTTAAAATATGATGCCAGACTGAGAGAAGACCCAGGATCAACAATGAATGTGTACTGCTGGCAAACTAAAATACCCAAGGTTCCTCCTATACACTGAAAACTGATACATTTGATGCGGCTGCAAGATTTCTTGCCAAAAATATCACAGCAGCAGCAGCCACTGCCAAGACATGACCCTCATATTTCCCCACATTTTACAGTTGCAATCATATATGCTATCACACTAAATAGAATAATCAATTAGCACAACAAGCTGCTCAAGATTCTGCTTCTATTACAGAACTTCGTGCTGTCCCCAACATTTGCCCAAGATGCTGCTCCTATTACTCTGGATCATCCCCAAGATTTCAACAAACTTAGAGATCACAATTCCACATCCCGAACAGAAATGGAGGTACAAGATTCAGGCTATAATACCTTTCTAAGATTGTTCCAGAGCTCCCCTATGGCGTGCGACGATTTCACCTGCTCAACAGAAACCAAGAAACGCTCAAGAACGCACTTCAGAGACTTCCAAGAACCCCAAGAAATAACAGAATGCCGCAAAAGCGAGATACGCGCCATCACCTGCGCCTCCTCCGGCTTCTTCTTCTTGCCCGCCCCCTCGGCCAATGGCCCACCCGCCTCCTTGATGGCCGTCTGCTCCTGTAGCATCTGCTGGAACGCCAGCCTGCAGTCGAACGGCCCGGCTCCGGAGGCCGCGGCGTCGCCGTTCTCGGAGCTGCTCCCCGTGGAGCTCGGGGAAGAAGGCGCCGAAGAAGGAGCTGCGGGGTCGAGCCCCTCCCCCTCCCGGTCGACCCCCGCCGCCGCAGCGGAGCCTCCGGCCTGCTCGCGGTCCCGCTCTTCCTGGGGCCGCTCGAGGGGCGCTGCAGGGGGGAGAGGTGGTGACGAGGTGGAGGAGGCATCGGCCGCCACGGCGCTCGGGGAGGCGGCGGCGGCGTCGGAGGAGGAGTCCCCGGGCTGCCCATGGGCCGGCTCTGCTGTCCCTGAACCGGACCCCGTCGCGGCGGGAGAACCTTGGCTCATTACGCTGCTGCGGGAAGGACCAAAGTGGTAATTGGGATAATGTGAGGGGCGTGGGACAGAAATGTGCCGAGGGTGCGGCTGGCAATCTGGAGAAAGCTTGGAGGTTATTTATAAAGGTGGCACGGTTTGGCATGAGATGGGAAATTGGAACGACGATTTGGTCGTTTGGAACGTGTTTGGGGCAAGGCTTTCGGGATGCATTTAAGCGTGTTTTAGCTTGTTTGGTTGCATTGCATGTGAGCATTGTTTTTTGAGATACAGTTTGCACTTTATTGATTAAATGAACATCGGTACAAAGTTAATCTTGAATACATTCCGGAATCACACCATGGTAAAAATAATTTACAACATGTTCGCAGCTACGAGCTAACTTATGTGCCTAACATATTCAAACCATGCTTGACACGAAGAAAAGAACAACGTGCAACGCCAGATGCGAGATACTTGACATCAGAAATCACGGGCCCTAATCTTGAGTGACACTGAGTATTAGATTTGATTCTGGACGTGAGAGGCAGTCAGACGTCACATTGACGGTTTGACACACTTCCCTAGCACGCCGAATAGCTAAAGCTTCAGCCACTTCAAGACCGGGCATCCCAGGAAATCGTTCATTGCATGCAAACATATACCCATACAACGAAACCAATACCCATACAACCATCATCATCATCGGGAAAGATTGCAGCAATGATAGTCTGCTTATCCATAAATGAGAATGTACATCATCAAACAATAATCTTTCCCGATCATTGGCAATGAGAGGCAGTCAGACGTCACATCTATGGATAGCTGACCTTCAGTTTGACACATTTCCCTAGCATGCCGAATAACTAAAGCTTCAGCCACTTCAAGATCGGGCATCCCAGGAATATTTTTTTAGGAGAAACATTTACAAAAGTTTTATGTGCTTGCAAAAATTTGTTTTTTTGCCACGCCTTACAGGAATGTGATTCCATGACGAATTTTTGCAAGCACTTAGAACTTTTTTCAATGTTTCTCCCAACAAAAATTTGTTTATTTTATTTTGTTTTGATTTTACTGTTCACCGAGCTCATTTGAGCTCGGGAGCAGAAAGGCACTTTTGATGTTAAATATGCTTTGTACGATTGCGAATGCAATAACCACTGTCATTAGATATATGGCTTTTAAACATTTGATGTTCCAGCGACAAACAATTCTCCGTTACACTCCAAAGGACAATCTCCATTTTATTAGGACGGTTTGTAGCCCAAATGGTCTTTCATTGCTTCTCTCGTCATTGAAGAGTACAGGACAAGCCATGCCCTTTTGTTACTGTTTGAAGAAAAGAAAGACTCACGCCTGGCCAAATTGTAGCCAGACTTCACTTATAAGATGTTGTTCTTGTCATGAGACCATGAAAGGAAATCCTCCCTTCCCATAATACTGGCAGGTGCCAGTAGGATCTGATTGACAATAATATCAACAAAGAAACTAATGACAACCTCTTTATTCCAAGATAACAAAGAACCATTAAGCAAGAATTGAATATTGTATTTTCTAGGTTGGGCAGCAAGGGACTAAATGTACTAGGCAAGAAGCCCTGGATCCAGTTGTCCTCTAATATTATAATCTTGGCACCATTAACAGCCCCCCTACCCCACAAGCTCCTTTCTGGATGAGTTCACAACCGAATAGCAAACTTCTCCATGTGAAAGAAGAGGATGTTTGGTTTTGTAGCATTCCAGAAACCACCATCACGGAAATACCACCCCTTGAGCACCCTCGTCCATAAGGAATCAGGTTCAGTGATGAGGCGCCAACACTATCGTGCTAGCATAGCTTGATTGAACGGTACCATATCACGAAGCCCATCCCACCCAAGAACTTTGGCGTAGATAACCACTCCAAAGAACGCCAGTGCATTTTCTTCCAACCTTCCTCCATGCCCCCCCCCCCAATGATTGGCGATGCTAGATTTCATTTGCTCACATGTTGAGATAGGAAGTTGGATGCAGCTCATGAAAAAAAATATTGAGAATCGCTTGTGCCACTACCTTAAGAAACCTCTTTTCCCGCTCTGGATATGGGTCTATCACTACAATCATTAATCTGCTTTCACACATGATCTGGCTTTTCAGAGCCAAACAAGAAAACTCTTGGAGATGCAGCACGGGAAATTGTCCCACCAAGCGGTTGGCTGTACGAGAAATCCTTCTTTTGTGCAAGTTGGCTATCTCCTTCAACATTCCCAAGACCGAGGTGGTTTATGTCACCTGGGAGGTAGATCGGCAGTAATTTTGTTTTTCATAAATCATGGCAAATAGAAAATCATTGCAATTTTGATAGGTGCTTGTGTTCACTTTTTTTAACATAGACCATGAAAAATTTGCAAGTTGTACTCTATCACGACATTTTTTGTTTTGTAGGTACTTTTTGTGTGGTAGTTTAACAAGTATAACATTGCAATTTTATCAGCTAATACATGGCAATATATATATATATATATACATGGCAATATATATATATATATATATACATGGCAATATATATATATGGCGTCGTATCCTGTGAATCCACTCATGTTTGTGAATCCCTGTATCCCCTCCTCGTCAGGTGTTCGATCGAAATCTTGTGACTAGTGTGCGTTGGCGCTCCTTTTGCAGAATGACGCCCGCCTCTAGCCCAAGTTCCGCTCTGGTTTTTTCAAAAAGGTCCCCAGCCAGTTACTCCCCATTCGTTTCTCTCCTGATCATAGTCACGTTGCAACCTACACCCCACCGGCGGCCATGGCAACCACGACCATCTACTCGGCGATTGGCATGATGGAATGCATCTACCAACGTCCTTCGCGACAGGAAGCATCTCCCAATTCCCGATCAGCATGGCGGACGTCGCCGGGAAGGAGATGACGGAAATCATGTCCCAACTCCGGATCTGCACGGCGGACTTCGCCGCGACGGACACGACGAAAAGCATCTCCCAACTGACGATGAGAACGGCGGATGCCATCTCGACGGACAAGCCGAAATAATCTCCCAAACTCCCGATCAGCACGGCGAATGAATTGTCCTCGAGCGCCGCAACAAATCGCCATGGCGGCTACTGCTGCTATGGACGGTGAAGCTGCTCCAACAGCAATAGCGGGAACCACCCTCCTTCCATAAATTAAGAAGCCACTCAAGCATTTGCCTCCGCATCTAGCTGTCAGGAAACCCATCTCATTTGCCCTGATATGTCTGTCCAAAGCCCTATGAGTACACGCTACAGAACATGAACTATGCTTCAGTACGAGACATGGAGCTTGAGGTAACACATAGAAAAGAATTGTGTGTGCTGTAGATGTATACTTGCAGTCTACAGTACATTTGGTTGACTTAGTAATGTGGATGCATGTACAGCTATGAAATTGGGCAATAGCTCACAGGTTCAATTGAGTGAAGAAAAATTTGCTACGCTGAAAATGAATGCATAACTCTATTTGCGAGTTTAACAAACTTTCCTTGGCCATGTTGATTTTCAATTTGGAGGGTTATGCATGACGAGGTTGTGTTATCTATTATTTAATTTTAGTGCAGGCACCACATGCTCTTCCCACGTGCTCTCTCTTTCTGTAAAACAAATCCAGAGAAATGACATTCACTTTCCTGAATTTTGCATTCAGCAACAACTCAAGTTCTGAAGCTCGATTGGCACATCCAAACAACATCAACTTCTACTGCAATCGGCAAGAGGAGTTTATCTAAAAAGAACCAGCTACATGGTCGTAGTACTGGCCATCCATTCAATGACCGGGGTGCGGTCGCCGTCGCCGTCGGGATGTGGCGATTGCAGACTTAGTCGGACTGTGTTGGTTGCCTGTTTTCTCCCATCACCGGCCTTCAACGGCGGGATGCGGCGGCCGCCTACGCGGACCTCCGTCGCAGGCTGCCAATGCGACAGCCATCGACATGGATCTCCCTTCGAGGCTGCTGCCGCAGGCTGCCGATGCGACGACCATCGTCATGGATCTCCGTTCGAGCCTGCCACAGCAGGCTGCCGTTGCGACGGACGCCCACACGGCATGCTGTAGGCCTCGTCGTAGCAACTACCAGTATATATAGATACACTTTCCGTCGTGGCTGCGACTGGGATTGGAGGGACGACCAAGAGGTTGTGGCCGCCATGGCCGCCGGTCGGGTGTAGGTTGCAACGCGATTAGGGATTGGGAGAGAAATGATTGGGGAGTAACCGGCTGGGGACCTTTTCGAAAAAATCAGAGGGGAACTTGGGGTGGAGGCGGGCGTTATTCTGCAAAAGGAAGACACAAGATTTCGATCAAACGGCTGACAAGCAGAGGATACAGGGATTCACAAACATGAGTGGATTCACAGGATACGACGCCTACATATATATATATATATATATATATATATATATATATATATATATATATATATATATATATTATGTTAGCTATTTTTATACATATGTATTTCTAGAATTTGGTGGCATTTTTATTGTTAAATATTTTTTCTTAGTTTTTAAGTAGGTTTTCTGCATTTTTCTTTCATGTTTACTACCTAGATGGCCTAGAATTGGATCCATTCCAAATAGCGAGAATTAGGATTCTTAATCCCTCTCAATCTCTCTTTCAATTCGAGGATCCAGAGAGGTGTTTTCATAGTCATCTCCGAGTATTTGCCATTCCTTTGTCAGCTCGTGCTACCTTTTTTTAGGGCAGCCATTTTTTTTTTGGTTTTTTTTTGAGTAAGAGCCATTGTTTTAGTTTTTTTTGAGACAAAGCCATTATTTTAGTCGAGCAATGTAGTTTTGTAGGGGTCGTCAAGTGTTGCTACAAAGGCCCAACAGGAAAAGCCCACAGGTAAATCTCTGAACTTTTGTGCACTTGTAAACCTGATTAGCCGAGAGGTCGACACCGCTGCAAAGGAACCACCAGATTTTCCAAATTCGGCCCCCGAAACCCTCTCTCGCCCCCGTCCCTCTCGCCGCACGGCGCTTCCGCCGACCGCCCTCGCCGAATCCAGGTGCGCCGCCTCCCCCTCCTCCGGGAGGCCTTCCTCTCCCCGGCCGCGCGGCGCGTGGTGTCTTCCACCGGGGTCGATTCTCCCGCGGAGTTCAGGTGCGCCGCCTCCCCTTCCCCTCCTCCGCCCCTCTCCCCCTCCTCTCCCCCGCGACCCCGCGCCGCCTCCTCTGCAAAAAAATCCCCAATGTCTTTTTGTTGACCGGCAAAAGAAATCCCCATCGACGGCGCATCGATCTAGCTTGTTCCAAAACCTAATTTGTTTCAACAGGTTCCGTGTTGAGAGTAGTTCTCGACTCAAATCGTTTTGTTTTTGTGCAGAATCTCAGGTTTTTCAAGATACGTGGGCTTGGGACGGGTCGGGAACACCAAGAAATTCGGATTCAGGTAAATCCAGCAGTCATTGCCTTGCCACACCAAAGTTTTCCTTTGGTCATTATTGGTGATATTGTTTCATGATGAGATTTATGCTCTGTTCTATGCACATTCCAGTGGTTAAGTCGAGGGCAAAGAAAAGAAACTGGATTAACCACATACATTCCTAAATGTCGACACATCTTTACTTATGCACTACTAGAACGCAAGTAGAGGAGGGTAGGGCACTTCCGGAAGTGGTGTTTCTCCCCGTGTTGCTATTGTTGCATATATCACATATCATTCAGCGTATGTGTACTTTAAGGGAAATCCTGTTAAAAGAAGTTCCAATAGATGTTCTTGTTATCGTACATAAAGGGGCGATGACAGGGAGAGGCCTGGCATCTCTTGATTATGGTGGTTTCAAAGTACATTTCACTGAAACACATCTGTTTATAGGATGGCATAAAATCGTGGTAAAGAATGACCCATACCCATTTTGTTGATTATGGTGGTTTCAAAGTACATTTCGTTGATAGCCTGTGACCCAATCCCATTTTGCAATTCCCCTATCAAAGCTCATCTTTCACTAAGTTGCCATCTCCACTAAACCCAGGCAAGCTAACAATATTTTCCAAATCAAATTCCATAACCCCAATTTACTTTGGTCTCTCTCGCTAATTAAGCCTTAAGTGACTATTAGGCATTGTTCTAAATATCAGCCGATATTTCAGTTAATCGGCCGGTTAATTTTGAATCCACAGGTCACGGATGCGATAACCCATATCCATCGCATTAGTTGGTCTAGCTGATTAATCGTCTGTCAGGCCGATTTATCCATGTGGGCCGATTAACTGAATAGAGGGAGAGAGAAATTCGGGCTCCAAAATTTTCACCCGTTCCCTCCTTTACCCCGAAACTGGGCGTTTTAGGTCAAGCCCGTTCCCTCCCTTCTTACCCTCTCCTCCCCTAGTCATTGCAGGAGGCGAGGAGCAGCAGCCGCCGCCGTCCGCCAGAGGCGCCTCCACTCCTCCAGGATCCAGGCACCCAGCTGTTCCTCCTGCTCGTGCTCACCGCCCCATCCCTCACTCCTCTAGGATCGATCCAATCGACCAGCATAGAGCAGGGCAGATGAGCTCGCCGCCCACTCCCTGAGCTCGCATCCCTTCTTCCCGTTCCAGGTCATCGCCCTCCTCCCCAAGCAGCCACCCCCTCCCCCAACTCCTCCTGGATCCAGTCGATCCTTGGAGCTCGCCGCCCCCTCCCCGAGCACTTGACCAGTCGCTGGCGCCACCCCCGTCCCCTATTAATGGCGTGCACTAGCAGCCGCAGTTTTCCTTGTTACATTCATGTGTACAATAGCATATTTAGGCATTTAGTGCATTGCATGTTGCTATGTAGCCTAAGATATATAGATATGGCCCTAGTTAACCTACCGATAAACGTGTTCCCGACAAATTCAGTTAATAGGCCGATTCACCGATTAATCCGTACAATTATTTATTTATGTAGTTTAGTGTTGATATTAATGTATGCATTTTATTTAACTTAGTTGAGTGTGTGATTCTTAATCTTCGTAGTTAACACAACTTTTTATTGTAGTTGGGTGGCTCAGAATGGACCTAATACTTCCGTTTAAAGTTGGAGATGCCGTAGAGATAAGATCCTATAATGTAGGTTACAGGGGTGCATGGTTCCGTTGCAAGGTACAACTTGCAATTTCTTTAACCCTTGCTTGTTCATGTATGTAAATACATCTCTCTTTAGTACGTTTTGTCAAATTACTATGCATATGCATTTTCATACATGATACTTTCCTAAATTATATTCCCTCTGTTCCATAATGTATTGCATACAAATTTTTGAAGATTTAAGTTTGGTAAACTTTGACAAGTTTATATATAGAGAAAAATGTCTAAATTTATGACACCAAATATATATCATCAGATACATCATGAGACCTACTTTGATATTGTATTTATTTGGTTTTAGTAATGTTAATATTTTTCTTAGTAAACCTGATCGAACTATACAAGGTTTGACTGATAAAAATAGTAAGCTATATGCTCTATACTATGGAACAGAGGAAGTATTATTTACTTTTTGTGGTCACTATGACACATTTCATAATTTAGTAACTTAATTATGTAGCTATATCTCTGTCTTTTACCTCATTGGAAAATTTCTCCCTCTGTTCGGGTTTATTAGGCCCCTTTCCAAATCTTAAATTTTGAGATTACAAGGCCCTTCATCTATTCCCCTCCTAACTGCGGTGGTATTTACTCAGTTTCCAAATCAACATTAATTCCCCTTCATTCATGCAAGCTATTTTTCCCTTGTTATGAGCGTTTTTGGCATCAAATGACACTAATTCTCTCTCTTTTTGCTTTGCCTTGGAACTAGTGTTCTTTCAAGAAGGGCCTTGTAAACTCGAATAGGAGGAGTATGATCAAGAGTATTGATTCAACTTTGACATTCTCATACTTTGCCGTGTTTGTTAATTTGCACTATATATTAAGTATTTGTTCCATGCCAAGTTCAAGTTTAAAGCTGCAACTCCAAAATCTTTTGTTTGACACCCTCCATTTGTAGAGATCTCCTGCTATGCGTGTAATATCTCAAATTTAAACGCCAATTTTGCCTTTAGCTTCTCTTAGAATGATTATTTTCTCTCTTGCTTATGTATCATAGCTCATCCAACCTGACAATGGTAGGAGTGCCAAGTAGCATACCATCATTAATAGGAATAGACAGGAGTAAATAGCATAAAACAACCACAATCAGTGTTAGGGTTCTGGAAAATCGCCACATTTTAACTTCGTTCCCAACACCATTGATATTGTGCTATTTTTTCGCAAAAAACACTGATGACACAATTGGTTAATTACCCCGTTTATGATGGGTTGGGCCCACTCGTCAGGCAGACGTTGCATGAGATAATGATTGTAGGCGATGGACGTCACATGGATGTTAGAGGCATTCTCTCAAATACTTGCATGTGTTGATGCTGCCAGCTATGGCCGTAGTGTGTGTTGGTCATGGCACACTTCCCCCATGGTGAGCTGGCGTGGAGCACCGTCCAGGAAACACTCGACATTGTCGCTGCCAGCCATGAGCGCTGCGCCTTGGCTGAACAACGAAGTCCACTTTTTCTCGTGGTCGCAACCAATGTCCACCCTGAGCCAAACCACCATGTCCATTATCTTCACCTCCCGTTGTAGAGCCTCCTTCCAAATTAATTCTGAATCGATGTAAATCGATGGCATGGTCTTCATCTTGTCCATCACTTGGTACCTCTAGGACCTCCTTTGGCTCATCTGGGCTCTGGTTGTAATACTGGTGATCTCCTCCTGCCTGCCGCAGCCACCTTGTCACACCATCGCGCCTGGAGTTGCGTGCACACGCTTGCAGTTAGCATGCTGTCCTAGCTGCTGCGGCGACCCCGATGTTCATGAGTGTTCGTCGAGTTGTCTTACTCTAGATCGACCAGGCATCCGGTGGCTAGTAGTTTACTGCACGTGTGAAGCTACCTAGCCTGAAGGATCCATCAACGTCAACTCTACGTGCATGTGTCTTCTGGGCAGTTTGATTTGTATGCGCGTGATGCTGCGGCTCTACCCGACAAGATCGTGACGTGCGGCTGCGACACATTCCATCTTCAGAGACCGAGGCCGGTGTGCCCAGTCAGCAACACGTCGCCGTCGCTAGGGGCTTGCGAGGGGGAGGTCAAAGACCAGAGGCTGCGATAACAATTACAGGAGGAAGAGGGAGGCTTTGAGGGATGGGAGCCCCGCCTCCCCAAACGCCTCGCTGGCGAATTGCTCGACGGCGACGCCCTCAGCTTTCGTGAGCTCAGTGGGGACATTTTCGATGGCAGGACTGCGCAGGTGACAGGATGATCGGCGTGGTGTGGTCCACCTCGATGGCACATGCGACGGGGATGAGCGGCATGGCATTGCCACATTGGCGGCAGGGAGGAGCAACTTATGATCCGGTCGCAATTGCATCGACATGCATGCAAGCTGTTCGAGGAAATGTTTTAGAGAGCAAATAGTTTGAGAGAGGAGGGTTGATGCTGATGGGTGGGCCCCACACGGCCACACCCAACTTAACGGTCAATACATATGGAGTTGACATTTTGTGCCATGTCCGTGCTTACATGTGGGCCCGGCTTTTCATATGCGCAGTCAAAACTAACAAACTGCGCCATCAGTGTTTTTTATGAAAAATTAGCACACTATTGGCAGTATTGGGAACAAAGTTGAAATGTGGTGGTTTTCCAAAACCCTAACCCAAATTGTGGTGGTTTTATGCTATTTACTCGATAGATGACACGCCTAAAGGTGAGGATTCATCTTTTCATGCTATATCTTGGCCATATGTATACCAACACTTGCGACACTTGGTAGTTTTAGTGCTTGACAAAGTGTAGTCCATGGTGGCAGCCGTATCAACATCAGACTAGATCTCAATAAGTACATGTCTCATGAGTTTGGTTGGTACCTTGATGATTGACAATGGACTACCAAACAGGAGAATAACACCCTATAGAGCAGAATTTGTAAGGTGTCACTACTTTTTGTTGGCATAATGTCCACCCTAGAGGACTAAGGCACAATCCATGATGGTTTTGACGTAGACATCTAGCAGCTACGCTTAGATTTGTTATTTCATATGTCGTTGACGTGAGCCATCTCTTAGTGTTGTGGTTTAGTTGGGGTGTG
Source organism: Triticum aestivum (assembly GCF_018294505.1). Taxonomy (NCBI): domain Eukaryota; kingdom Viridiplantae; phylum Streptophyta; class Magnoliopsida; order Poales; family Poaceae; genus Triticum; species Triticum aestivum. Next base: position 566,948,649 of record NC_057802.1, read on the forward strand.
TGTCTCTCTAGCCAAGAGTTAGAACCATGGTGCTCGGGGGCTACTATACAGTCTTCCTGTAAAAAAATGTAAAAAATGTGCATTTGAAAGAAATGTACCTTAACTAATAGTATGCTTATCTCATTTTGTGATAATCCATCTCGTACGTTCCACCTCGCATATTTTTACTTCTTTGTTTGGACAAAGGCCTATTTTATTTTGTATTGTGAGATTGGATGTTGCTAAATCATCTCAATTTTACTTTCAGATCACCGATATGTGTATCAGGAGCGGTCACATGGAGTGTCAGGTGGAGTATATAGACTATCCAGATGAAAGTAAGGAATTGTTTTATGCTGAGAAGTCAAGAATCCAATAATATTAGCTTCTTCTTTGAAATTTGTTAGTTTGTGCTCTAGGTCTGCCCCGAGTGCTAGCATACGATCAACATGCTTTTGATTTCTAAAATGCTGGATTGATTTCAGTGTAAACGATGAACTCTTTAGGCAGCAAATAGACTTACCAAGTTTTTAAAGCTCGGAAAACTGCATACGATTCTTGCTGACAAGTACTCCATTTCTGCCTTCAATTAACTTCACACTCCAACTCAAAATTCTTGTTTAAATAGGTAGCACCAAGACATGAGCTTGTGAGAGTTTTTGCTTGATCTCATTGAAACTAGCTTCAGCCGCATCTGTCCATTGCAAGTTTCCTTTCTTTAGATACTCAGTAATTGGTGCCATGATAGTTGTTGAAATTCTTCACAAATCGTCCATAGAAAGTTGCAATGCCATCAAAAATTCTTACCTCCGAAACGGTCTTCAGAGTTGGCCATTCTCGGATTGCTTCAACCTTAGAATCATCAACACGAATAACGTCGCATGTTATGACAGATCCTAGGAAAAAAAGTTGTGTTTGCAGGAAAACACATTTCTTCAAGTTGACGTAGAGCTCATTTTCCTTTATTACTCCTAGCACCTTTCAAATGTGATCAAAGGCTTCATTCTCGTTTGCTATAGATCAAGATGTCATCAAAATAAACCACAACAAATTGGACTAGAAGAGTCGAAGGACTTGATTCATTTGAGAGTCCAAATGGCATGACTAGTCATTCAAACAACCCTTCCTTTATCTTTACGATTGTTTTCCATTCATCCTCAGCTCTGATACGAATTTGATAATAACCACATCTTAGATCTAGCTCTGTGAACGCTCTTGCTCACTAAGCTGCTCCAACATATCATCCAAACGGGGAATAGGGAATCTTTACCTTACGGTGATTTTGTTGATGGCTCAACTGTCCACACATGCGCCAAGATCCATCTCTCTTTGGCGTGAGCAGGGCTGGTACAACACATGGCCTAATACTTCCTTGAATGTGCCCCTTCTGCAACAATTCCTCCACTTTCTCCTTCAATATATCATGCTCTTTTGGGCTAATTCGGTAGTGTGGAAGATTAGGAAGACTTGCTCCTGGAATTAAGTCAATTCTATGTTGAATTTCTCTCATCGGTGGTAGGCCTTGTGGCAAGTATGTTATGAAATTCAACTAATAAGCTACGTACCTTTGTCAGAGATGCAATTGTCAAGTGCTCTTCTCCTTTTACAATAATTGTAGCAAACAAATTTGCCTCCTTCAAGTCTTCCATAAACTCATTAGAGGTGTGGGAGATAGTTAACATACTTCTTCCCTCCTCCTTAGAGGTATTATCATCAATCTGGTTTGGTAGAATAATGATATTTCTCTTGGTCCAAATAAAAGAATAAGAATTTTTTCTTCCCTTTATGTGTAGCATCCAGATCAAATTGCTAAGGTCTCCCAAGAAGAACATGGTTGACCTTCATATCAATCACACCACACAACACATTTAAGAGCAACTCCACTCGTTCGCCCCCCCAGCGCAGAGGCCGACGCTATTTCGGACCCTCGCCCGGTGCTTTTTAGGCCCTGGGGGCGATCTAGGTTCCAGCCACGCCCCCAGGTGCCGACCCCAAGGCGTCGTAAATTCAAAGTTGTCCATTCCCGCTACCAAAAAATGCCACAAGTCCGGCTATCAGCGCCACAAAGTCTCGGCGATCGACGATCACCTTGCTACAGTTCGGCGATCAATAAAAAGTTCGGCGTTCAAAAGAAAGGATGCGTAGGCATGCATCAAATGGCGGCGTCGGCCTCCGGCGTCGGACTGGCGGGAGTCGGTGTCCGCGGGCTGGTCGGTGTTGGCGTGACTTCTGTGCTGGGCGTCGTGGAGGCGTCGCTCGGGCTTGGCGGCGGCGTTGGGGTCGGTGTGGGAGTTGGCGCCGCCGTCAACGGCATCTGGTTCAGGATGAGGTTACGCTCCGCCAGGTACCATACCTTGACCTGCTCGTCCATCGCCGACATGTCCGCCCCCCCCTCCCCCATCAGGAAAGCCAGGTCGATGTTCCTCTTCTTCGTGGCGACGTTGGTTCGGAGCAGGTCGAGCTTGACGGCGCTGTTCGTCATGAACGCCGACCATCGCGCCTCGGTTTTCTCTTCCCTTTGGGCGGCGCGGGTCTTGGCGTCGGTGATGCAATGCTCGATGGACTCTTGCAGACGCGCGGTACCCGGCGTGGCGTCCTTAGCCGACTTGGCTCGCTTGTTGCCGTCCGGGTGCCCATCGGCCGCGCCCGGCGTCGGCGCATCCGGCTTGTACGTCTCCTTGGCCTTGCCGAGGGTGCGTTGGACTTCCGCCCACTTCTCACACTTCTCGATCTGGAAGAACACGTGGAGGTACTTGAAATCTTGGTCGGTGCCGCTGTCCTGGCGAAACATGGTGAACATCCGCACCATCTGCGTCGAGGAACAAGTGTCGGCGGCGCACAAGGCGAAAGAATGAGCGATAGGCCTGCGTCATACCTGACCCTCGATGTTGGCGCCGCTCTCCGGGCGAGCCGCGATCTCCTCGACGATCCCATGCCATTTGTTGCATGCTATTTGGATGAGCGCCCAATGATTCCCCATGGCCTTCGAGCCGCGCTGCATGTGGACGCCGGCGAAGTAGGGGTCGACCAGCTTGCGCTCATCGAACTCTGACTTGATGCACTCCCAATACGTGTCGACGTTCTGGTTCGTGCCGGTGATCGGGTCGAGGCAGACGATCTTCCACGCTTTGGCGAGGCACTCGCCTTCTTTGGACGCCCACTTGACGCGCGGTTTGCCGGTCCTGGCCACCCGCTTCTTCTTTTTCCCTTTACTCGCTGGAGCAGGCGCCAGCTCCTCCTCCTCCTCTGGCTCCTCGCCGTAGTCGAGCTCGCCGTCCATGTCGCCGTTCAGGTCCATTGTATCTTCTTGGGCAGTGATTCCGGGGGAGGCGGCAGCCGAGCCAGCCGTGATGATGTCGCCCATGTCGGCCTTCGTCGCGTCAGGGTCGCCGAGATGCGACGAGGAGTCTTGTGAGAAGAGCAGCACGCCACGGCGCAGAGCTGGCGTCGGGGAGGATGCGTAGGCCGGCGGTGAGTACGTCTACGGGGGGTACTCGACGCCGGCGAACGCGGGTGAGGGCGTGCGCTGGGCCGGGTGGCCGTGTGGAAAGGTGATGTTGGGGTTGAACCCGCCGTGCGCGTTGCCGTCGGTGTAGCCAGGCGAGGGCATGCACCCCCATGGGTGCGTCGACGGCGAGAAGCCAACCGGTGACCCGACGCTCTACTGGCTCCATGGAGCGTACGGGCCGTGGCCGACGGGCGGATTCATCATCCCCGCGCGAGACGCCTCTGCTTGTTCCGCCGCGCGATTTGCCTGCTCCACCACGGCGGCCGCCGCCGCCAGCGTCGCCCTGTCCCGGGCCTTCTTGGCGTTGGCCCTGTTCTGTCGGTCGGCGGTGACAGCCTCCCGGCGCTGAACTTCCGCCTTCCAGTCGGCGTTAGACATGCTCGGGGGCTTGGACGGCGGCGCCGTCAGCTTCCTCTACTTCGGCTGGGTGGCGTTGGCATTAGTAGCGGCGCGAGGGGCCATGTACTTCTTCGGCGGCATGGCGGCCGGATGGAGAGGGGAGATGGAGGAGAATGGCGGGAGAAAGGGGGAATGGAGGGAAACGGAGGGGGAAAAGTAGGGGGGTCGGCGAGAAAAGGGCCTTTTCTCGCCGACAGAGCGGACCCACGCGCCTTTTCGCTTCGGCCGGCGCCCTCAGGCGACCCCCCGGGGCTCGGGTGCGCCGGCTGTTTTTTTGGCCCAAACCGGCGATAAACAAGATCCTGGGGGCGTGGCTGGGCCGATTTTCGGGCGCTGGCGCTAAAAAAGTGCCTTGGAGGGGGGGGGGGGGTGCGGCTGGAGTTGCTCTAAGTAATAATTGTTGTACAAAGAAAGTAGCAGGTGGCATTGTATGGTGATCCTCGTATTCACTCCTTTCTTGATCCACCCAATAGTGAAGGGATTTGGATGGTCATGAGTTTCAAGCTTTAAATGGTTTATCAAATTATGGGAGATAAGATTCTCGCAGCTGCAACTATCAATCGCTAATTTGCATACCTTGTCATCACCATGCATTTGCTCTCAAATATTTTCTTTCGTTGTGTGTCGTAAGGTTGTGGTGTGGAGCATAGGAGACGCTGAATCACACATACCACCTCTCCACCTTCTTGACAAACCTCTTGTCCCTCTACATCTTCATATTCGTATTCTTCCTCATCGTCTTCACCATCATGGATAGTTGTGTTAACAAATTTTCTCAGTGGGCAACCGCTGGATACGTGTTCACCACATTCATAGCATTTTGGGCCTTTAAGTGCCCTCTAGTTTGCTTCGGGATGCGTCGATCGTTTTGCCTTTGGCGAAGCGGTCTTTTCTTCCAGTCTATTAGTGTAACTCTTCGGTGAGCCTTCGGTATGAGGATATGGGGTCTTAGTTGTCTTTTTTGTCCTCACAAACCTCTCGGCCTTTATGGCTATAGCTTGTGCTTGATCAACGGACCAGATTTGCTGCATTATCGATCGATCTTGAATAGCATCGTTGAGATCATTGATGTACCTTGCGACTTGTTGATCTTGAGTCTCGACAAGGTTGCACCCTACTTGTAGCATTGGAAACTCCTCCGTGTAATATGAAACAATCTTATTTCCTTGAGCATAGTTCTGAAATTGGATAAATAGGATCTTAACATATCAGCAGGCAAAAATCCCCCTTTGAAAAGACTCTTCATTTGCCAAGTTCTCCTATAAGCCTGCATTCTTCTTGAAGGCGATGCCACCATGCATCGGCTCCTCCTTTCAGCTTGTACGCGACCAAAGGAACTCTGATCTTTCAGAATTTTCATGACCTCAAAGAAAGTCTCCATTTCATCATATAACCAATCAAGGCACCCTTCAATATCAACCTTCCATTAAAAGTTGGGATCTCAACGTTCATCTTATATGTATACCTGGAAATTGGGTACTCTTCGATATGCACAGAGATCAGATTCTTCAAGGACATCATCATATTCTTCACCTTCAAAAGCTTCAACATAAGTTGGCCTTCTTGAAGTATGCTGAACTGTACGTTCTTGTGGTAGTGTTGCACCAAGATTACATCCCTTTCTTCGTCGTGTTCTTCCTCTTTTGATAAATCTTTTTCATTGGTAGCAGGGGAACACATTTTCTTATCATCTCAATCAGCTGATCGAATCTTTGGTTAAGATCTTCACGCGATGCTTTTTGTTGTTCTGCAACATCTATTCTCTTCTTCAATTGCTTCATTGCTTGCTGTAATTCACTCTCAAAGAGAAAACCACGAACTATTATGGATCAACAAGGCTCTAGTACCACCTGAAGCAGCACAAGGTTGTGGAGGAGCAACTCCACCTCGTTGCTACAAAGAGTGCAGCACAAGTGCCGAACTAGATACCGCTCTAGAGGTGGAAATAGGCGAATCTGCCCTCCATTGACCAAGTCAACTTAGCAAGATTTTTTGCCGTGTTTTAATTCTGATAAATGTTGTACACTGCTAGTGTGAAGTTGAGTTGAAAATGTATAAGATTTTTTTTTTTGATTTTGAGTGTTGGACTTTCGGTTAGAAGAGTAAAGTACTGTACAATTGTGCTAACAGACCTGGAATAGCACATAATTTTTGTGAGACTGTCAACTCTAGTTTTCTAAATTATTTCTTTTATGTATTGACAGGAAGGAAATGGAATAGACTCTACAAAATTCCCCCAAAATGCCGTAATCAGAAAGCAACTCAGAATAGGGAGATCATGCTACGACCTCCTTTTCCTCAGTGGTGTTGGGAGAATGATATTCGTGAGCATGGGCCGCAAATGGATGTTGTAGCAGTTGTAAGCAGTCCTTGGAAAGTAGGTGACTTGATTGATTGGTGGTACACTGATTGTTTCTGGACTGGGAAAATTATCGAGTTGCTGGGTGATGACAAAGTTAAGGTAATAATTTATTATGGTGAACACAAATGACACTTGCTTGGCCCTTCCCTGAAATCAAATAGCTATCCACTTTTATTTGAACTCATTAATTGCTTTGTTCAAAAAGTTATCAAAATTTTCATGTTGAGAAGATCACATGAGGGTAGGAGTATGAATGAGTATTCTTGTTTATTTGCATACAATGATTTCTCAATTTATTATGCTTTTTGACCGGACGCAACTTATTATCCTTTTTTGATTAGACACAAGTTATTTTGCTTTTTTGACTCAAGTTTTTATGCTTTCCATATTTGCACATAATTATTTATTGAACATGTTGCATGCATGCTGATTTCATGTTGTGCTTGCTATATTTGCAAATTATACTAAATATTAATGTGTGTACTTGTGATGACGATAATGTGAAACGGAGAAGGGATTACAATACAAGTTTTAACTTATCAAACATGTAATGATCCTTAATGCTAAGACACAGACATTTCTTTATAAGAAATCACATTCATAACACTAGGAGAAGAACCATAACTGTAAATATATCTACCACTGGTGTTGTTGGTACCAAATTTTGCGGGTGCTATAGATGAAAAATTTAGACTGGTCTCAGCCAAAGTATGAGTGGTATGGCATCCGAGAGAAGGCAATGCTTTCTATTCTAGCAAAAGGATTTGAACATCTCTCTGCGCACATAGTTTTGTTGTTGTGTGTGTAATGTAATGTTTTCTCTTTGGCTTTTATTTGTAAGGATAACAAACTTATTTTGTTTTTTGTTGCACTAGTGTATATTTTACAAGACCTGCATTTATTGCTACATTTGGTGGTTACATTTAATATGAGTTGTATTGTACTTTTTCTACTTGGTCTACAGATAATTTGTCCTGAAATACCATTAGGTGAAGGTGGATGTTGGGTTGCCCATCCTAAGGACCTGAGGCCAGCGCTTGATTGGTCCCTTGAAAAAGGTTGGAGCGCCCCTCTTTCACAGGTAATTGAACCGTCAATTCACTGCTTGATGAAAAATTCCTATTTGATCTCATCCTTCTCAATAGTGCTATAAACCGTTTTCGAATGCCAACAAACACATTTTTCAAGGGTGGTCAAGATCATGTGCAATCAACAAGGTTCTACATCATATGTTAAAGTTCATATGCAACTAACATAAATCTACATCATAGTTTCAAATACCATAGTGAGCTGAATGAGCCGTTGATTGATAATTAGTTAACATACCCATTTTGTTTCCCTAACGAAGAGTGATACCATTTTCCCTGGTGGGACTATTTTTATGTTTAAACATGTTGTTTTCTCAGTCTTCTATTTTGTCAAGGATGATTTAATTCCTTCTTGTTTATTATTTAGTAGAAATTTACATTTAGTAACTATAATTGGTTGTCAGGCTTCCAAACCAGGAATTCCTAACAGGTATTCTTGTTTATTGAAGTTGAATGTGTGGGATACTTGGTGTTTGGGGTATTTATTTCAATTTACGCAAGTCAAAAAACGCAAAAGTACGGTGGTTTGGATATTGCTGTTTGGTTAATGATAATGGATTCCAGTGTGACCCTGCTTTGGGAAAAGAGTGATCAGGCTTTCAATCCCTTCTCATGGATGTCTCTTAACATTCCATTGACATGCTTGATCATTTTGATCCTAATAGCTAGGATCTCCAAATCCATGTTGTGAGCACTGCTAGAATTTTTTATTAGCAAGAGTAAAATTAACCTTTTACTCTACAGTTGGTGGCTCTTTCTGAGCGTCTACTTGATTATTGTTTTTCCTTTTTTTTACCACGCCCTTATTCCATAGTTTACCGCATCCAACAAATTTAATCTTTTAAGTGGGCTAGTGCCATGTGGACTAAAGGCTTTGTTGTTATTGTTGTAAGTGGGTTAGTGTCATGTGGCATACGACATGATATGGAATAAAACACAAATGTGGGGAAAAGACAGAAAAATAGATAAATCAGGTCATTGTTGATACTCTAAAGACTAGGGGGTAAAACGTTAAAAATTACTCTAATATAAAAATTCTACTTGGTCCGGGTATCATTGAAGTAAAAATGTTCACTACTCTTTGCCCCTAACGCCCAAAGGAAGGAAGAAAGCGTCGCATCCTTGGTGGCATATCCCTCCACGGTTGCAAAATAACCCACAAACATCCGATGGGGTTATTTGATGGTGATATGCAATAGTGCAATGCATGTTAGACATATGAGGGGGAGACGATCATACAAGGACAACAATCACAACAATATGTCACAAAGGTACGACGTTTGATGACGGAGTTTGAACATGAGGCCTACATCTTCAGGACTACGAGTGCTCCTCTCATTCATATTGCTACAATACTGCACACTGGTCGACCGGGCGCCGACACATGCCACCCACTCCCTCGGCGTGCCTGTGCTATTATGTTTGGCATTGGTTACATTCCCCACAATATATGAGGTTGTCGGGGAGTAGTGTTGAACTATCGAAGGTACATACCCTATGGGCGTGGATAGGCCAAGTCTACCAAAGAGTGCCTAGGGTCCTCGAGGCCTAGAGACAGTCGTACAAAGGTAGGTACCGGGAGGAATAGGGATGGACACGCTAACTCTAGGATTCTATTGTAACTAGAAGATATGTTCCTAATTTTGTAGAGGATTAGATTGTTAAGCTTCATGCACTTGCCAATGCAACCGAAAGTCCGAATTGATGGAAAGGGCTAAACAATCCACATATACAATTCAACACCCCTCTCACATGTGCGGCGGGAAGTCAACACATACATAGACCCAGAGGTATGGCTCAAGAGGCGTATACGTGGACACAGAGGGGTAGGTCTGGAAATCGAGCCGAGTTGAGCCAGCTCGGCTCGGCTCGCTAAAGGTCGTTTCGTTAACGAGCTAGCTCGACTCGACTCGTTAACAAGCCGAAATCCAAGATTGGCTCGACTCGTATAACTCGAGAGCTGGCTCGTTTAGCTTGTTAAGTTCGTTAAGGATATGGACATAAAACCTTACGAATATGATAAATATGATTACTTGGGAATGTAAAATGTACATATTAAACATGCACAATCTTCACAAATAATTGTAAGCATGTCAGCTTAACTTACAATTGTCGGTACCATCAATGGTGCTGACGTGGCGCTGCCTCCGTCACGATTCACATGAGAAAGAAACAGGAAAGACAGGAGGGGAATCGGCCGTCTATAACTTTGCTAGGAATTGGAATGGAAGGAGAGAAATCGCCGCGTGCGACGTGTGAGTCTCCTGAGCGGCTGGGCCTTGTGTTGTGTGCCAGGGACGGATGGTGTGCTTGGTTGATCTTTTGTACGGAGCCTAACGAGCTACACGAGTACTTGTGAGATCGGCTCGTTTAACTCAATCTATAAACGATCTTAAACTAAAGCTCGGCTCAACTCGTTATTCATCGAGTTCGAGTCGATTCGAGCCGAGTCACGAGCTACTCGTTTAGCTCGTGAGCTTCGAGCGTTTTTTCCAGCCCTACAGAGGGGGCATCAACAATTTTTAGGTAAATTGCGAATGCCAGGACTTGAACTTGAGACCTTGGGCTCTGATACCATGTTAAGCTTAATGCACTAGCCAACGCAACCAAAAGTCTGAACTAAACCTGGGCATTTCTTTGGTTGGGTCGGGTTTTGGGCTGGGCTTTAAAAAGCTCGACATTCAATAGTCATGCCTGAGGTCGGCCCGATCAAACAATTTTTTGTGTTTTGCAAGCCTGAGCCCAGCCGGACGCATAAGCTCGGAGTCCGGCCCGGAAGCCTTACAGTGACAGTTATCAAACAATTTGCAGAACGAGATACGTGTAGATTTTAGCGCATTCACTGGACAAGCTATAAAAAAATCTGGACGAGCACATATATACATCAGAGACGAGATCTAATGAATTGGATATAGCATCAACAGTAGCATTTTGTCAGAAAAAATACACAACAGTAGCAGTATGGAGGACAAATATTCAGATCCATACATACACACGAACTACACAAAATACTCCCTCCGTCCAAAAATACTTGTCGGAGAATAGTACATGATACATGCTCATGGCTTGACAAGCCTACAAATCCATTGGATGGTTTAGAAAGAAGAGAGAAATGAAAGAAGCCAAAAGAATCACTCATTCGTGGGTGCATCACCACATGAGACAAAAATACTATTTCGTATTGATTTCTCCTCCACGTATGTTTTGACTCCAGAATAGAATCCATGGCTAGATCCATGCAGCAGCAGCAAATCAAGCATAGGCCAGAGGGAAGGAACACGGTGAAGACTTGCAGGTGTCGAATAAACAAAGATAGTAGTATCAGATCTATTTTGTGTGATTTAATCTGTGTGGTGGTAGGATGGAGAAGAAGGCCAGGGAAGAGTTATGCGCATACTGAGCGGCGCCGCCATCACGCGTACCAAGCCCTCGATGGGTGCCGGCAGCGCGCGTGCTCGAATGGCAGGGCAGCCTCCGTAGAGAAAAGGGAGCAACTCTGGATGTGTGAAGGGGCAATCTAGGGTAAGGAGGAAGGCGATAAGGTGGTTCGTTGGGGAACGAAACGATAAGGCATGGGAAACAAACGTTTTATAGGGCGGCGGGTATTTGCCAGGTCTCCAGATCTGTGCAGGTCGGGTTTGCCCAGGCTAATTTTGGGCCTAAATTAAAAGCCCGAGCCCGGCCCAGCCGAACCTGTTATTTTTGTGCCAGGCTTGGGCCGGGTTGCACATGCCTAGGTTTAGTCTCAACTGATGGAAAGGGCTAGACAATCTACATATGCACTACAACACCCCCTCTCACGTGTGACGCGGAAAGTCAACACGTGAATAGACTCAGATGCATGACCCAAGAGGCCTATATGTGGACACAGAGGGGGTCAGCAACCAATTTTAGATAGATTGAGAAAGCCAACACTTGAACTCAAGACCTTGGTCTCTGATACCATGTTAGGCTTTATGCACTAGCCAACGCAACCAAAATTCTATCTAAGTTAATGAAAAAGGCTAGGCAATCCACATACAGTTCAACACCCCCTCTCACGTGTGACATGGGAAGTCAACATGTGAATAAACTCGGAGGTGTGGCTCAAGTGGCCTATAAGTGGACACAGATGGGGCAGCAACAATTTTAGATAAGCGAAAGCTAGGACTTGAACTCAAGACTTTGGGCACTGATACCATGTTAAGCTTCATGCACTAGCCAACACAACCAAAAGTCTGAACTAATATGTTAAGCTTCATGCATTGGCCTACGCAACCAAAAGTCTGAACTTATGAAAAGGGCTAGGCAATCCACGTATACACTTCAACATAGATAAGCGAAGAATCAAGACATCATGCCGAAGAAAAGGTGCCTATAAAAAGACTCGAAGACCTCTGCCAAAGACATTCAGATCACCATTCAAGTCATTCAGATCACCATTCTCACAAAACGCATAGCAGGACGTAGGGCTATTATACATCTCAGGGGCATGCACTTGAGTAACCATGTCTTTGTTGTCTTCGACGAGATTCCTAGGGCTCCTACCCACTATACTATACTCCATGACTCTGACTCAGTCCTAAGACTGACAGTGGATTAATCTTTGTTATGGACTTCAACGTGGCTCTGCACCCTATGCACAAGAGTGTATGACTCCAAGCAATACAACTCGTATAAAATACGTGACACACATCCAACAAACTCCACCTTGGCGAACATATTTTTTAGAAAAACAAGGAGGCTCTCGCTGGCTCCATATAAATGAAACCACACAAACGAGATCCGGGCTACAACCAAAGTATTCCAACAACTCAAAAACTACATCTAAAAGGAAGAACAAGTCTAAAGAGGGAGCTTCACAAATGCCGGACATCTTGTGATGTTTCGTTGAAGCCGTCGGTGACCAGGTGATCTCCAGAGGTGATGTAGGGCTTGCTGCATCATTCTTTAGCAGAGGCCATTCTTCACGTGTGGGAGAGCCAAAGACAGGTTGCTTGAGGCCTGTTATCTTCACCTAGGCACAAAAAGTCGCTCAGAATCAACTGAGGTTTCCTTAAGTTGGTTGAAAGGGAGTTGCATAAGGCCTCCAAACTTACCTTTGTTTGATCCTTTGCCAGGATGAACATCCAAAGCCTGACAGTTTTTAAGAAATTCCACCCAACCTGCTTGATAGAAGACCACATGGTGTTACTGAAAATCTCCTAAACTTCTAAATACACCACATGGTAGCGGCACAAACAATATTAAGATCAGAATTATTATTAGAAATCCAAAACCTAGCAACAGATTCATAGTCTCTCTCTCAAGGAACCCCAAGTGTTCACTAATTGCTGGCCATATAGCTTTGGCCACTGTGCAGTCAAAGAAGAGATGGTGAATATTTTCATCTTCTACACAGAAAAGACGGTCTAGGGGTTTAATTATGTGTCTCTTTCTAAGATTGTCTCTAGTCATAAGTTTATTATGAGAGAGCAACCAAAGGAGGATGTGGATTTTTTGGGGCACTACCAGTTTCCAAATAGCAAGGAGATACACACGCTGCACTCTGCTAAAATTGATAGCATGGTATAGAGAACTAGTATTGTAATGACCTTTGTTCTCCAGTCACTAGATGGGATTTCTGGGAAGGCTTGGAGGACATAGTTATATTGGCGAGAAGCTCTTCATAGGAGAAGATCTCAATAGCCACACGGGTACATCTAACACATGTTTTGAAGGGGTGAGTGAGGGCTTTGGCTATGGCAGTAAGAATCACTGAGAGGATGTCTTAAGCTTCGCTTTAGCCTACGATATGATTGTAGCTAACACCCTCTTTAAAAAGAGAGAATCCCATCTAGTGACTTTTAGTGGCGGTCAACACTAACTAGATTGATTTCGTCCTCTTGAAAAGAGAAGAAAGTCATGCTTTGCCTAGATTGTATAAGGTGATACCTAGAGAGAGTGTTGTCCCTCAACATAAGCTTGTAGTGGCCGACTTCAGTTTTTGGATTTGTGTCTAAGCGGCATAAGTGCACCAAAGTTGCTAGAACAAAGTGGTAGAAGCTTAGGGGGGAGGCAACTCATGCTTTCAAGGGGACGGTTATTAAGGAGGGCCCTTGGGAGGAAGGAGGTGATGCAAACAGTATGTGGATGAAGATGGCAACTAGCGTTCGGATGGTGGCTTCAGAGGAGTTTGGGGGTGACTAGGGGAAGTAGAAGCGAAGCTAAAGATACCTGGTGGTGGAACGATAATGTCCAGAAGGCTATTAAGGAAAAGATCGTTTCAGACGCCTACACGTGGATAGGAGTGCAGATAACAAAGAGAAGTACAAGGTGGCAAAGAAGGCTGCAAAGCGAGCTGTGAGTGACGCAAGGGGTCGGCCGTATGATGACCTCTACCAGCGTTTAAACACGAAGGAAGGCGAAAGGGACATTTGTAAGATGGCCAAGATCCGAGAGAGGAAGGCGAGGGATGTCAACCAAGTCAAATGCATGACAGAGAAGATCAACTTCTGGTGAAGGTGGTGATCAAGCACAAATGGCGAGAGTACTTTGACAAGCTGGTTGATGAAGAGAATGATAGCTCTACCATTTAGCTAGACGACTCCTTTGATAATACCAACATGAGTTTTGTGTGACAAATCCAGGAGTCTGAGGTCAGAAAGGCTTTTTAAAGGATGAAAGGAGGCAAGGCAATGGCCCCTGATTGTATCCCCATTGAGATGTGGAGAGGCCTTGGAGACATAGCGATAGTATGGCTAACGAAGGTTTTAGACCTCATTTTTGGGCAAACAGGATGCCAGAAGAATGGAGGTAGAGTATATTAGTATCAATCTTCAAGAACAAGGGGAGTGTTCAAAGTTGTACTAATTACTGTGGAATTAAGCTGATGAACCGTACAATGAATCTATGCGAGAGTCTCATTGAGCGACCATGGCAGCCATTTTCCTGGTATGACAACTTATGGAGAGATATAGGGAGCAAAAGGACCTGCATATGGTGTTCATTGACTTGGAGAAAGCATGCGATAAGATACTGCGGAGTGTCATTTGGTGGGTCTTGGAGAAACAAAAAGTCCCAAAAAAGTACATTACCCTCATCAAGGACATGTACGATAATGTTGTGACAAGTGTTCGAGCAGGTGATGGCGACACTGATACTTTACAATTAAAATAGAACTGCACCAAGGTGCCTTTGAGCCCTTTTTGCTTTGGTGATTGATGAGGTCACAGGGGATATCCCATGGTGTATGCTATTTGCGGATGATGTGGTGCTAGTCGACGATAGTGGGGCAGGGGTTAATAGAAAGTTAGAGCCTTGGGAGACAAACTTGGAATCAAAAGGTTTTAGGCGTAATATAGAACTAAAACTGAGTACATGAGGTGCAATTTTAGTACTACTAGGTGTTGAAGTGTAATGTGGATTGCCTAGCCCATTCCATCAGTTTAGACTTTTGGTTGCGTTGGCTAGTGCATGAAGCTACCATGTGTACCGTGGAAAGTCAACACGTGGATAGACTCAGAGGTATGGCTCAAGTGGCCTATACGTGGACACAAAGGGGGAACAACAATTTTTGGATAAATTGCGAAAGTCAGGAGACCTTGGACCTTGATACCATATTAAGCTTCATGCACTAGCCAACGCAACCAAAATTATGAACTAAACCTGGACCTTTGTTGGGCCGGGCCGGTTTTTGGGCTGGACTTTTAAAAGCCCGACACTCAATAGTCAAGCCTGAGCCCGGCCCGATCAAAGAACTAGCCATGGACATGGGTGCGTGGAAGTTAGCAATTTACGTGCCAAAACCATGACTTGATTTCGAGATCTTGTGGGTTTCAACTCTAACCTACCCCAACTTGTTTGGGACTGAAAGGGTTTGGTGTTGTTGTTGTTGTTGTTGTTACTTTTCTATCTATCCACACTTTACAATCTGATTGTCAGTCCTGATACGGCTTACCAGTTAGATTATTTGTCTTTATATATGGCTTACCAGTTAGTAAATTCTCTAAGATGGAAATAATATAAACAAAGAAATATGCTTTTCATTTTAGCAAAATTTAGTATCAATTAATTATGTAACTAATATGTATTTATTTATTCAATTAGTTAGATATTCATTCCCATATAGTGGAATTAACAATTCATTTTATTGTACCAGGAAAACGGCAAATGCTGGCATACTGCTCGTTTGATTGCAGGGAACCAAGGTATTACTATTCACTCATTTCCTGTAAATTAAATGGTTTTGATATAGCTCTTCTTCAGTTGTAATGGCGTGTTTACCTTTAAGGAGCTATTAGTCTATCACATTTTAACCAGGGGCAGAGCTTAGCTGTCTCTTGTCCTTGTGAATAGGATCTTCCTGAACGAAGCATTATCTACATATCCTCCGGAGTTGATAACTCTGGCTTCCTTGTCTCCATCAACAGGAGTCAGGAAATGTGAGCTGAGTATTACCTCCTTGCTTCCAGTGACTACCAATACGTCCTCGTCTCCTAAACTCAGTGCTTCCATCTCTTAAAACGATGAGTGTCTTCCTCCTTGTCAGTGTCATCATCAGAGTTCTTATCTGCAGCAGCTCCTCAGTCTGTCATATCTATCGGCGACCCCTCCATGAGCAATGCAATCTGACGTATACTGAAGCCTTATCCTATAGCTTGATCCACTAGCATCCGTCTGATATATGCATGAGAATCCTCTGCCATGCAACATGCATTAGTGCATTCAAGTGGGTTTTAAATCATATTACATTTAATTGTGACATGCACAATTTTCATATTAAGATTATTTTCTGCTTATGCAGAAGTTTTTCACATAGTTAAAATTGTAATGATTTAATTAGCGGAAATTACTTTTGGAGCTCGGCCTCCATGGAGGCCTCCAAATTCAGAATTCAAATTTAATCAAAATTCATATTTTTACGTTTAAAAAAATTCTTAAAAAAATACAGATATGCAAGAAGGCATAACACACATGTGTGTAAATTTTCAGGGCAAAATACGTTAAAATGAGGGCTGTGCAAAAAAAAAACTGGAGCTTTTTAATTCATCCTCCCAGGCCATGAATTTGTCTTTTTTGTACAGATCGCATTTCAAGGTATTTCATTCTAAAAATTTATACACATACACATAACATCCTTGTTTTACTTGCACAATTTTTTTCAGATTTTTTTTGAAACCGGAAAGTTTGAAATTTGAAATTTTCAAAATTTTCGAGCTCCAGTGAGCTCAGTCACCAAAACGACGTTCTCCTTAATTAGTATTCTACACAATTTTTAGAAACTATATATCCAATTCTGCGGCAATTCGCGGGGTATCATCTAGTTAATAAAAACCCTTAACTCATTGAGGCATCGAGTAATCCTTTTCCAGGAAATAACCAATGCAGTACATGCCTTAAAAAACATCACAATGATCACACAAGCTTCCTATAATCTTAAGCAAAAATACCTCAGAACCACCACTGTAATGCACCCTTTTGCCACTTGCCAGTGCTACAAATCCCCTGTCCAAAGTGAAATCTTGATTACATTATCCAAAACCTTCATCAGTTACCTTGTACTGGAGCAATTACCTTTCTTGCACTGTAATATTTGTTTGCTATTGGTATACAGATACATTAAGTAGCAGCTCTGATGAGGAGGACATTGAGCAATCTTGTGATGGTAACAAGGTACTACAAAAATGCTTGAATGGATCATTTGATTCATCGGAGCAAGAAATAGGAAAATGCCTGAATGGAGCATCTGATACACCAAAGGAGTTGGTGGATTCAGATGTAAAACATCCAGCCAATACAAATGGCAGGTACTGCATGGAAAGTCAAACAGACAGTGAAGGGGAACCACGAAAATGCATGAATGAAGAGCCTGGCGTGTCTCTGGAGGCCATCTGTTCAAAAGTGCAACTCGCACCCAATGAAACTGGTGAGTGTTGCATGAACAGCCAAGCAGACAGTCCGACGTCTCCTGTGGCCAATTCAGGTCAGTCTCCTCAGTTCATTACCAATGAGCAATCAAGTCCCCCCAGTTTTAAGAAACTCAAGACCTCAAGTGTGCATGCATCAGTTAAGCCTACTGGCACCATGAGCGAGGCCACGATGAAACTGCAGGAACTAGTAAACAAAATCAACACCTCAAGTGAGCATGTATCAGTTAGGCCTACTGGCACCGTTAGCGAGGCCACGATGAAACTGCAGGAACTAGTAAACAAAATCAGACGGGCCCAAGATCTCCTGCAGTCTGTTGACTATGCTCCATCAAGCATAAAGCTGGCACATTGGAAATTTCAGGAAAATAACCCATGGCCGAAGCGTAACTGAAGTTACGTTTATTCTGGTAATTAATCGTCTTGCTCAGGATTTCCCGTTGCTAGAAGTTAGCTTCTCTATACCATCTGATGTCGCTAATCTCAAATGAATCTTTTTTTTAATTATTGCACCAAATTTCTTTTGTCGTGCAGTGCCTTTGAAGATATATAGCGGTAGCGCAGACGGACTGATCCTGACTCGGTTGTCCTGTTCAAGACAGGGAGTGATACCTGACCATCTGTAGATAGTGATTCAAAAAAGCAACTGGTCATGACCAGTATTGTAGCCAGCAGCTGTTGCATCATTTCATCGTACTTAGCTCGGTGGTGTCGTTTGGTCAGTGTCTGTATGCTCGTGCGCCTATGATTGTAATCTGATGTGCGCAGGGCCGTGTCATGTCCAAGAAAGACCATCTTTCTCTGCATGATCAGGTTAAGACACTAGGAACAGTCTAGTTTCTGTTACTGCTATCTGCAATTAAATTTACTGTCAATAGTCAAGAGTTCTGTTATTGGTGATCGGTTTGAGAATGGACGTACTCTAAGCTTACATCATCATCGATGAACGTGTTTTTTTTACTTTTGTTGAACTTATCTTGACGATCGCGGGGTGTGTGTGTGTGTGTGGGGGGGGGGGGGGGGGGGGGGGGTTGAAACCGGTTAGGGGCCAGAGACTAGGGCGGAGAAATTTTGCTTTGTTGATGAAACTCTGCCAACTAAGACAGATTTCAGTGTATTCTTTCGAGACCACCTACAGGAGAGCATCACGTATATACTAACTCAAGGAAAGAAATTTCCTTCCAAAATTACTTAGGTTTCACGGTTAGATGCATTTGCCCCCTCCACCTGCACGGCTTGGGAGGTCATGGATGCAAAATCAATCAACTTACTAAATTATTCTGTTTCAAGTAAAATTTGATTGTCTTATATAATGTTAACATTTTTAGGATTATATAATGTTGGCTGGTACAGGCTATTCTAGCCATTTCAGAGCCAATGATCAAGTGAAGGACGATCATATTTGACCCTAGCTTCTACAGGGGTTTCGGAATTTTTTTGGGCACCACTGAATTTTTGAAGTTAAGTTTATTTTTGGTTTCCAATTTGCCAAATGGCTGGAAATTTCATTTCAGTTTGACTGAAATCCAACAAGTATTTGAAATTCAAAATTTTGACTTAATTTATAGAAATTTGGATTGAAAAACAGCAAAAATGAGAATCATGTTGGTACCTCATCATTAATCGATACTTACATGAAAAATAATCAGACCAGCTCATGGTTTGAACTATAATGACACTGCATCTTACCTGCACTTCCACGTGCATCACATGCAAAAAGGCGAAATTGCAAAAATAAAATGAAACAAACAAATAAATTCTCAATTCACTGATTGGTCATTGCTCATGCCTCGTTCACACCTCAGATTGGAGAAGAAGTCCTCACGTCACTTACTTTGTGCAGTCCTCATGGATCTGTACTTGTGTTACAACTTATAAACAAATACCACGCGTTCGTAGCTTTGCAGGCATCCTTCAAATTTTTCACATGGAAATTACAAACTTCTGTTTTTTTTACCGAAGGAGATCTGCCGCACGCAGCCTTGCTTGATGCACGTCATTCCATCCACAGTTTCTACCCTTTTTAACACAGTGCAATAGCAAATGCTCATATACACGCACATATACTCATCCCTATAAATGCACGCACGCACGCACACCCTATCTCTATGAGCATCTCCATCGACAATTTCAACCCGTTAACCGTAATTGCTTACAAAAACCTTTTTCAGATGATGGCAAGAAGCGCAGAACGGGTATGTTCTCTCTTAGAACAAATATTTTTTTTCTTTTTTTGCGGGAACTTAGAACAAACCGTTGCCACCTCCATTACTTTCGCCAGACCTGGACATAATGGAAGTTGATCTCCGTATTCGCAACATCCGGGCCATCGTGTTTTTCATCCTGTACATTTCCGTCTCGCTGTTGAGATGACTAGATTGTTGACAGTGTTCTGGGGTGCTGGAGAAGCTGAAACAATATATTTCAGGGTGCACGTGGGGGTGTTTTGGTCATATTATTTTCTCTTTTTACACATGATTTAAATGCTCATATTATTGCACAAAAATGTACATGAGCAAACTTATAACCAATATCCACGTGCACGGTTTTATAAAGTGCATTCCAAAAATCCTCTCTGGTAGCTCCGCAAGGGAGCTTCTATTCCCCGCTTTATGCTGAAACATGACGCTATGACGCTCATGCAGACTCGCGAGCTGCGGCGCATTAGTGCTCGTCCCCTTGCCGGCTGGTTGCTCGGTTACTTGCTGGCTGGGCGCTCTTAGCTCGTTTTTCGCTCGCTTTTGCTACTGCTGCTCTTCTGGCTCGAGAAACAAATCGGTTAATGGATTTTTAAATTTTGTTAAATTGGTGAAATAATGTTTTTCAGGAAGTTTAAAAAAAATCAAGAATTTCGAATAATGTTCGTAATTTTTTAAAATATTCAGGATGTTTTGAAAAATAATGAACTTAAAAAATGTTCGTGGATTTTAAAAATACTCAATTTCTATAAAAAGTATTCACAAATTTGTAAAAATATTTACGAATTTGAAAAAATGTTATGAATTAAAAAATACGAATTTGAGAATGTTCATGGGTTTGATTTTTAAATGATTTATTTTTAGAGAATTTGAGCAAAGGGGAAAAATAGAAATATATAAAAAACTAAAATAAAAAATTGGAAACACAGAAAAGATATAAATAATAGGGCGTGCAACATTCTGGAACCTTCCCAAAACCAACCAGGAGGAAGGTCCGGGAACGTTTACATGGCGGCCCATTACCGGAATGCGTGTAGCTCTGGGCTGAAATGGATTGATTTCTGGCTGGACTAACAAAGAGTTCGGTCAAGACAAGAACCACGACCCGTGCTCGCTATGCCCACTACCACTTCACTCCTCCCACCAGCCGCCGCCACTCCAAGCTGCTCGAGAACCAGGACGAGATCTTGGCCGGCGGCCATGGCGGAGGCCGCAAGAGCAGGAGCGACGCCTCCCCACCGCGGCCTCCCGGATGAGATCTTCATCTGGGAGATCCTCGTCCGCCTGCCCCCCAAATCCCTCCTCCGCTGCCGCGCCGTCTGCCGCGGCTGGCGCAGCGCCACCTACACACGGGGCTTCCTCCTCGCCCACCACGCCCGCCAGCCAACCCTCCCCATCCTCTACTGCTACAAGCTCAGCGACGACGAGGACGAGGCCGAGTGCCTGGACATCATCCCCTTCGATCACCGGGCAGGGCTCCCCGCCGCCGAGCAGATCCAGTCCGCCGCGCGACTTGCTCAAGCCTCCCACCTCTTTCTGGAGGCCTCCTGTGACGGCCTCCTCGTCGTCTCCGGAGGCAGCGCGCAATTCGCTATCTGCAACCCGGTGACTCGTCAGTATGCTCCCCTTCCGCTGCTTTCTGACAAACCGTTCTTGGCAATGTACCCTTACCCCCCTACAGGGGAGTATAGACTACTCACGTACCCTTGCCGGAAGTCAACTCTGACCAGTCAAGTTGACTGCTACGTCTTTGCACTGGGGTCCAGCCAGCCGCCGAGGAACATCGGGTGGGTGGGCGTCGGGGAACTGAACTTCAACGCCACATCTTTGCTTTTCCGTGGTAGCCTATATTGGTACCTATGGCAGCATGAGAGCGAAAGCAACAAGATAATCGTGTTCGACACCACAACTGAGTCGTTCCGGTTATTGTGCGGTGCCGTTGTTCCTGGCTGCCATGAGCTGTTTGAGATGGATGGCATGCTCGGCATGTCCATCTTTAACATGGAAGGGACAGTCATTGATATCTGGGTGTTGCAGCAGGACTATGAAAGAGAGGTCTGGACCTTCAAGTGCCAGATTGAAATGCCGGTTATGGAGATCAGGGCACAGTGTGGGAGTCATGAAGATTTTTGGAATGTGCTAGTCGTACCTAGGGATGGCGAGTTGTTTGTGCTGCTCAGATTTGCTGGGTGGCTACTGCAGGTCGACATGAATGGCAAGTTGGTTGCCAGTTTACATCGCAAAGGCGTCGGTCCTACTAGGCTTCAGCTCAAACAAACTCTTGTTCCGCATGCCTTCTTTCCAACACTAGAGGGTTATGTTGTGAACGATTTTCCTTTTATCTGAAGGCTGTTGGTTGAGCTGATGCTTCATAATGTCCTACATGTTTGTATCCTCATGAGCTATATTATGTATGAATCGGATCCGCTGTGAGTCTACTAGCTTCGTTGTTGATGCATATAAAATTCTAGTTGAGAATCTCTGGCTGTTACATAGTTGTATGAAATCTATGCTTGTGTCGGTACTCTTTTCAGAATTAATGAATTATTGTGAGTGTCGGTACCAAAATTACCAAAACATTTTGGTGTGTTTGAAATATGTGCCAACTTTTTCTGCCCCATGTCACCTTCAACTGGAGAATTGAATTTGGTTTTTTTATGCAGCCTTCTAGGAGTCTTCTTAGTACTCACTACCAGTTAGCAATCTGCCTGCCTTGTGTCTCTGTTTCCCATTTTATCTAGGTCTTCGTTTTCTGAGAGATTATCTTGTTGCCCCCTTAATAATCAATATTTAGCAATGCATATGTGTTTCCTGCCTCTTTGTTTTGTTTTTGTGATGGTCAAATGTGTCCAGATTGTTCTCCACTTTAACTTGCAAGCTGCACTGACTCTTAGAAAAGCCTGAGCACTGCTCCTCAAATTAAAGGGTTAACTTCTATATGCCACTGTGAACTTCGTGTATGCAAAAAATGCCACCGCAAAGAAGGGTTAATTCACAGTTTCCAAGTGTTGGCAGTGGCATTTTTTCTTAAATTTTCTTCATAGTTGTATTTTCCACATACGCGAAGTTGGAAGTGGCATATATCGAATTGGTGTTTCCATGTCCTTTTGTCGCCTTGTTTAGAATTTTCTTCATCATTTCACTTTAGGTGCAAACCATTTTATCTCAAGTAAAACTTGTTCATGGTAAAAAAAAAAAGAAAAATTCTTTTCGAAAAGGGGATTGCCCCAGCCTCTGCAACTTGTTCATGGTCTTAGCCAGGCACAGGTTCCACATTGTGCTTCTCTTGAGGTGCTGCATAGTTGCCATCCATGAGCCATGTTCATTTTCATCTGTAAGCCAGGCACAGGTTCCACATTTTCAACTAGACCATTTCGATTGCCAATAACTGAAAACAAAATTGCCTTGTCTCAAGCAGAGGGCAGCCAATAACTGAGTTATGTGGGCAATGCCGTTGTAGAAGCAAGTTGAAAGCTCACCTATTTGCTTCACATGTAGGCTCACTTCATGTGCACCTCACGTGATCGATCTTCCTCTTGTTTATACAGGGTAATGTGAGGTGATGCCAGACCAGAGGTTGTGAACAGATTTCTCCACTGCCTGAAGGTAATCCAGTTATCATAAGGTGAGCTCCAAAGATGATTATGCATGCATACTCTGTTTTGCGTCTGCCACGATGTTTCTTCTGCATCAAGGCGTGTGTGCACATCTAGAACTTCTCTCTCTCGCGCGGGTGCTTGCCCTTGGATTGAGCTAGGCGAAACTGGACCGCGAACAGCCGAGGCTCACCAGGACTTGCATGCAAAATTTTGCGTTTTGTTCCAGCCGATGATAAAATGTGGCAAACTGTGGTATTTGTTGAGGTGCAAGTTGTACCTTGATTCTTAGAAGAACCTGGAGCATTTCCCCTTAACTAATATATGTGCACCATAGTTAACTTTTCTTCATGAATCCTTGCCATCTTCTTTGTTTTTCTCTACTCCAAAATCTCACTGCTACCTCCGTCATCTACCACCCCTTTCATCAGAGCTGAACCAGTCAGAAATTTACACTTCTCCTTACAGTTTCAGTTCAAAAAATTGCACTCTCCCATGCTTATCCACTTCATACATCATTGCTGCTACTACTGATACTAGTAAGCTTGCACGTGCAAATGCACGTCTCCACTAATATTACAAACATACGAGAGAATTAAAATACACAGAAATAATTTTGTTTGCACCAGGTATTGATTCAAGTTGATTGATCAGGACAGAGCATTGCATTGACAATACCCAACATAAAGTTCTTGTCAGTTGGGTAAATGCAATAGAGCATAATACTTGGTGCAACACTTGAATATACATACAACTAATACTGGTGGAAAGCTCGCATACATGAAGCACAGAGCTTCGCCAGATAAACTTCCACGTGAAAATATGGCAACCCACAATTGCGATATCTCAACATATCACATTAAAGACATGTAACACAACAGTCTAAGAAAAACTTGTAATTACACTAACATTTGGGATATTTGAGATACTTGTCATGAATAATTTCTCCCATCAACATCATTGCAACTTAGCACAATTCATTTTCTTTTCTGCAGAAGGTCGATCTTATTTCTTCTAACATGTCTGCTATATGGATCTTGGAGCTGCAGGCAGATGCACACATCTCAGTTCAAAGCATGTTTGTAAGCCAAAATTATACCTAACGATATAATCTACACAAACCTAATGCTCAGGCATAAATACTAAACAATCAATGGCTTAGTAGTTGATGGTGAAAGTACATTACAAGTTGAAGTTTCTGGTTCCAACAAATCCCAGCTATTGGTTTCCGTCAGCCAATAGTTTATTATCGTATTAACCAAGGTTTGTGCTTCACTTATGGAGGTCGCCGGTAGAAACTATTTGTGCATAGAAGTATCTTTCAAGCTAATAACATTTTAATTTAGGTCCCATTTTCATCCATCACTACACATTTTAATTTCTGTGTGCAGGAACAAAAATACCTTGATGACGATGCTCGGTGCAGAAGAAGTTATCATCATCTAGGTTGACATTGACATACCGTCCATCCAAATCCTTGTCAAGATGAGTGCAAGCAGTTCAGACAGAAGCTAGGAGACAGGAAAGACAATACATGTGGTCAGTCATAGTAACTATGACGTAGCAGCCCTTACTATGTATTTAATCACAGTTTGAACTTCCAGATTGCACACTGACAATGATTACCTTCCCCGGAACCTGACAGTATCAGTATTTGTATCTATGAAAAGCATGGGTGCTCCATCTCCATATCCATGATGTTCTCTGGTAGAGTTACTTCTTCATACCTGCAAGAAGCAACACTTTTGGACAACCATGTACTGTATTTTGAAGATGAAGAGAAAAAATAAGCTGCTAGCTCATGGGAAAGGATTTCGTTGAGCATCATGGCTTCGTGGGCCTAACGGAGCAAAGATGAATTGAGTTTTGAATCATTTAATCAAATGATTATTAAGGCTGCTAAATGAATCATCAGTGTACATCCTTCAATACAAAATGATAATCATACATGGCAAGAACATACACAAGTAAAGTGGAAGATAACAAACTTTCTGGCTTCACTCATTTTCAGTTTAACAGTTTTCAAAATAACAAACTTTCTGACTCATTTTCACACAAGTAAAGTGGAAGATAACAAACTTTCTGACTATGCCCATCAAGCCTAAAATAGATCCTATTACCATCATTTCACCACCACAGTTTTCAAAAGGAGTAAAAGAAGCATCTTTTGCATACGACAATTGTAAGCTAGATATTCAGATCTAGGAAGAGTTGCAAAATTCTCCCACTATAGTTATCCTTCGTAGCAACAAGCGACAAACAAATACTTTACTACCATGGAATCACATTTTCAGGGGAAGCAGCCAACAAAAGTTTACATAGGGGCAGAGGAAGCACTCACTGACGATGGTTTGGCATAGGCCTTTACGGCTGTACCATGGCCCTGCCGCCCATGACGTGGAGTTTCCCAAGTAGCCTATCGGCCTGCCAAATCATCAGCAGAGCGTCAGCCACACCCACGCAGTTAACAAACACTGCTCGAGTAGAGATCAAATTGAGAAACAGACCGAAAGGCCAGCACACTACCATCTCGCTCTGGTTCTGTTCCCCGCCTCTCTCCAATGGTGGCAAAAACCCTAGGCAGGCGCGGTTCATCTCGTCTCAAGGGAAGACGTGGGGCCAGTGAGCAGGACCAGAGGACCGCAGGGACGCAGGCCGCGGGCCGCGAGGGTGAGGCAGATGAGGGCCAAGAGGGATGGCTCCCTCCAAGATTGACGCCGACGGCAACTGCGGGGATGCATCCTCGAGTAGCTGCGCAGACCCGATGGAGGAATGTTCAGGAGATGGACCTCACCTTGGTCGGCGGCCATGCGAGGAGAGGGCAACATCAACAGAGTGGTGGATGGTCCTGTACAGAACTGCAGACCACACTCCTTCCACACCGAACAACGATGACAGCACCTCGATGCTCGCCACGGATCGAGGTCCTTGGCCTAGTCTTCCGTGGGAGAAACGGTGACGGCTGAGGAGTTGCCTGCGAAGCGAACGAGTTAGCGGCGGGATGAGATTGAGTCAAAATAGATCTACCTTTCATTTCAAAATATATTGCTTGCTCACAGCCCATGATTCAAACTCTTGAAACAACGAAACATGTGGGTTTTTTTTTTAATTCAAACTACAATGTGGTTTTTTTAACTCAAACTCCAATGTGGAGGAAACTTAACAAGATGCATTTCCTTCTCGTTATATTATATTTCAGATTATATACTCCATGGCGTAGAAATTCCCGTGCTAGCATTCCAAGGTCCTCATCATGCACCAGGTGAACCTCTTATGAATCAGCAGAATACATGAAGCTCATACCGGCAGCTCTGGAACATTGTCTACCAATAGAAGGTCATAATTGTATAAGGGGAGGCTGCTCCAGAAAGTACTACATGTAGGTTTTTGATCAATTAAATAACTAAACATTTAAAAAGGCTGATATTTGAGTAATTGTGACCCAAGCAGAAAACTTTTATTGTTTATGAATTCTCAACAATTCCTATTGTACAGTGAGTCATGCATGAACAAAATCCCCTGCGCAGAACCCTAACGTAGGATTATATAACCTTAAGGCATGAACAAAATCCCCTATATAATTCAGCAATAGGAAATACCCTGAACAAAATCCCCTGCCCTTTGGTTGGAAGTGTAAAAGAAACTTACTTGCATGAGTTGAGCGGCATGGCGGCGTGGCGGAGGCCAAGCTGCGGCTCCGGCGGCGGCGACCCGCAGCGAAGGGCGCGGCGGCTCCCCCGCGGCCCCGGCGGCGGGCTACCCGTGGCGGCTCCTGCGGCGAGGCGGCGGCGAAGGGCGCGGCTGCGGTAGGCGAACGGCGCGGGAGGAGGAGGAGGTCGTGCGGGAGGCGAACGACGCGGGAGGAGGAGGAGGTCGTGCGGTCGTGCGGGCCAACCGGTTTTTTTTTTTTTACTGCGGGGCAGATTAGCGATCGATGGATTGCAGTGCTTAATGCGTGGTTTGCAGCGTTAAACACCGAAGAATTAAGGGCCATTGGATTTTGCTGATGGATGGTTGAGATGATATGGTTCTCCGCCCTCTCTTCCTTTTATAGGGGTAGTAGATAGATAGGGTCAGTTCATTTTAGATTGGCATGAACGGTTTGCTTTATTTATAAAGCGGGACGAAAGCCTTTTTCAATAAAATGTAAGCTGAGTATTACCTCCTTGCTTCTAGTGACTAGCAATGCTTCCTCACCTCCTAAAGTCAGTGCTCTCATCTCTTAAAAAAATTACTGCTTTCCTCCTTACTTGTCATGGTCATCATCAGAGTACTTATCTACAGCAGCTCCCAAGTCTGTTGACTATGCTCCATCAAGCATAGCGCTGGCACCTTGGAAATTTCAGGAAAATCACCAATGCCGAAGCGTAACTGAAAGTTATGTTTATTCTGGTAACTAGTCGTCTTGCTCAGAAAGCTGTTTGAAGTTAGCTTACCAATCGTGTGAATACGTATGTGTAGGTCATGGATGCGGGGGAGCACATGCTCCGACGTGAACAGTAACCAGAAAACAAATAGTAAATGATTTTAAAAAATTCTAACTTTTTTGTGGATGTTCGTGTTAGTGTTGCAAGCATGCTTGACATTTTTCATACGGAACAGAGCAGCGGTGTTTCGCCGGTGAAAAAACAAATTTGGGATGACAATTGAGGGTAACATTTCGTGTTCAATTTTTTTTTGCAGAGGCCAAAATGCTTAACCTTTTTGCCTAAAATTTTGTAGATAGTATTTGAATGTGACTATGAACACATAGAATTCTTGTTGGGATTTTTGACATTTCAAAAATAATTTTCGCATGCAGGAGCACGTGCACCTGGGAGCCCAAATGGATTTCCGCAAAATCAATCAATTTACTAAATTATCCTGTCGGAGGTAAAATTTGTCTGTCTTTTATAATGTTGGCATTTCTAGGGTCTCAGAACCAATGATCAAGTGAAGGATGATCATATTTGCCCCTGGCTCCTATAGAGGTTACGGAAATATTTTGGGCACCACTGACTGTTCTAAGTCTAGTTTATTCTTGGTTTTCAATTCGCCAAATGACCAGAAATGTCACTTCAGTTTAACAAGTATTTGAATTGAAAGTTTGCCCGAATTTATAGAAATTTGGGTTAAAATATCAAAAAATGAGAACTGTATTGGGTACCTCATCATTAATCGTCATTTATGAGAAAAATAAACAGACTAGCTCATGATTTGATCAACAATGACACTACATCTTACCTGCGCTTCCACAGTTCCACGTACCATATTAAATCATCAATGTGTACATCACATGCAAATACTACAGTAATAAATCCTCAATTCACTGATTGGTCATTGCACATGCCTCCTTCACACGTCAGATTGGAGAAGTTCTCAAGACACTTGAGTTCAGTCCTCATGGATCTGTACTCGTGTTACATCCTGAGGCCTTTAGTAGCTCATACACACAAGATCATACATTCATATTTTTGCAGACTGCCATTGTTCCAAAATTTTCACAGGGAAATTACATACTCCCTCCGATCCGGATTAATTGATGCAACCTCATAGTGCGTCAATTAATTCGAGTTAGAGGGAGTACCAAGTTCAAACTTCTTTCATACGGAAGGAGGTCTGTCATATGCAGCCTCAGTTGATGCTCGCCATTCCATCCGAAATTTCTACCTATTGATCATAGTTGCTTGCCAAAAACCTTTTTCAGATGATGGCAAGGGCGAAGAACGGGTTCGTAGCGGTGCTTCTCTCTCAGAACAACAGTTGCGATTTCCATTACTTCTAGGGTGGCGTCACACCTGCAAGTAATGAAGTCGATCTCAGCATTCGGGCCATCATGTACATTTCCGTTTCTCTCTTATGATGACTAGATTCTTGGCAGTGTATCTGGGGCGTTGGAGAAGCTGAAACAGTGGATTGCAGGGGTGCAGGCAGTGTGTTTTGGTTGTATTATTTTCTCTTTTTACACATGATATAAATGGTCATGTCATTGCACAAAAGCAATTTGAGATAAAAATACAATATTTTTAAATGGGTCATATCTGGATAGTTTTCAAACACATAAAGGTACAATATTTGATAGGTTTTATAAATTGGATTCGAAAAATCCTTGGTGGCTTCGCAAGGGAGCTCCTATTCCCCGCTTCATGAAACATGTCGCTATATTCTCGCAAAAAAAGAAAGAAACATGTCCTGCATAGACTTACCGCCGGGAAGTTGGAGGCCTTGCCTCAGAAGAGCAGCGAGAGCATCTCCTGCATAGACTTACCCCCGTAGAAATGACTTCGGATAGCCCGAGCGGGGTCCTCCACCCCACTAAACATCCACATTGGATGTGCTCAGGCCTGAAGGGGCTGGATGCCATGGCTGAGAGCCACGTGCATCATCTGATCCAGAGTCAGCTCCTCCTCGACCCAGCGGGCCACCTTCTCCACCTCCCTGAAATCATTCGAGGTGTTGTTCCTCGGCTTCCAGGAATTAAGCTTGGAGGAAGGCGTCAGATCGAAGGGAGTGACTATCCCGTCCCGAGGAGGATTCTCCAGTAGCATATCCGAGATGTAAAACCACTCCTCCTGCCAGTTCTTGATAGTCCTGATGAACGACCTCTGTAGGTAGACGATGCCCTGGATCTTGTTGATCTCGCCGTCACCGCACTCACATGCCATTGCGCCATTGCTTTGGAGCTTCACGGTGAAGAATTTGCACCACAACTCAAAGCTTGCCCGGAAGCACAAGAATGCTTCATAGAAGGTAACGAAGCAGGTTATGTGTAGAATCGTGTTAGGGGCAAGGTGGTGGAATTGCATGTCGTAGAAGTGAAGCAAGCGCCAGAGAAAGGGATGGATTGGAAAACTGAGACCGCAAGGAGGTGAGAAACAAAACATACCCACTCGCCGTCACGGGGTTTGGGCACCCTCGTGGAACATAAGCCGACGTCCCTGGCGACAAGAGCATAACGGGCGGAGAGAAAAGCTCCAGTGCTGATAGGTATCCAGTTGAAGATAGCCTGCCTAGCTGATGCCGCATCACCGTGGAAGATCTCCACTTCCCCATTGTCTGGAAGCAACCAGAGGCTCCCCATCGGCGTTCGAGGACTTCTCCATCTACTCTGTTTCCCCTCTCCGGGAATAGTCAGGCGAGGGGGAGGAAAAGGCAGTGACTTTGGCTCGGGCGTGTGAGAAAAGTTTGGGCATAAGAGCTCGAGCAGGAAGATGAAGATTGAGAGTAATGGGAGCGTAGAACTCTCCTCCTCATCGCCTCTGGCCTTTTATAGGTGGGGCGAAGCACGAAAAGACAACAAGGTTATCATGCCGTGTGGAAACATATCTCCCATTTCCCATGCGTCATGTGTCAAACGCACACGCGAATAGACGGGGCGATTGATAATTATTGTATGTATCGAGGCGCACGATCTCTTTTTTGACGGGACATGACGACGGCGGGGCCTTGGCCTATGAGCATGATTGGTTTGCTACCAATATTTGGCCAGCCAAATGTTGGCATTGCCAAATATTGGCAATACCAATACTTGGCAAATATTGGCAACTTATGTGAGATACGCGAGACAACTTGATAACCAATCAATTAGTAGCTAATTTGGTACAATGTCAAACATTGGCAATGCCAATTTTTGGCACCAAACCAGTTATGCTCTATGTCTTCACACCATGTTGATAGTCAAGACACCCACGCCTTATGGCCACGTGGGCCCATGGATGGGATGACCATCTTCATGAGCCGAGCGCGAGAATACTTCGCGACTAAGGAACGCCTGTGTTGGAGAATCTTCGATATGCGATGCTTCACAAAAATGATGAGATGCTTAATGGAAACTGAGGTGGTCTTGGGGACCTCGGATATGATCCAGTGATCAAGACTTGACTTTGGAGGACAAATTCATTGAATCAGTCTTCAAGACCGACGACCGAAGACGAAGATCTGCTCGGAAGATCCGAGGTGCGTCTAGACTTGAAAACCGGTTTAGGGGCTACTGATGGTCTCCCGGCTAGGGGGCCTCTGACCAAACTGTCTCTTAACCAGATGGGGCGGGTTGAGGATCCCCATGTTGGTTCGGGAGTGGGCCACATCGAGCAGCCCATGGTGTATGAAAGGAAGGTTTCCGAAGACTTGTCGTATACTCCAAGATGCTAGAAATCGTCTACAACTCGTTCCGCTTGTACATAGACGCTAGGATGTAACCCT
Source organism: Triticum aestivum (assembly GCF_018294505.1). Classification (NCBI taxonomy): domain Eukaryota; kingdom Viridiplantae; phylum Streptophyta; class Magnoliopsida; order Poales; family Poaceae; genus Triticum; species Triticum aestivum. The sequence goes on from NC_057802.1 coordinate 566,979,847, forward strand.
AGACCCCCCAATATCTATATAAACAGAAGGGTAGAGATCATAGGAGACGGACAACAACATTAGTGTACTCCATCCAAAAGCAATAAAACACAAGCAAGACTTAGGGTTTTATACTTAGGGTTTTATCTCATTCGAAGAGTCTGAACCTGGGTAAAAATTGTGTCCTCGCTACCATTGTCTCTAGACTCTTAGTTTGGGAACCCTTGCCCGAGATGTGCCGGATTTAGTTTCATCACTTAGCGACACATGCACGAAAACTTACCAGCTATCATCGACAAGGTCAAGCCGACTCCGGCAGGGGTCGTTCGGTGGTCAGAGACCTCGATAATTTTTTATTATGTTTGAGATGCTTTGTATTTTAGTTAACTTTTATAACAATCTGAATCTTTTTTGAAAAAAGAAAAGGACAGACATGATCGAAGCAACAAAAATCCAATTAATCTTCTAAATCTGGGGCTAATTAAGATGAAAAGAGTTGCACGCTAATTAACGGAATTATGGGGGAAAACATTTATAACCTTGCTGATGAGGCAAACTCAAATGCAACTCACGCCACTGCTAAGAGGACCTCGTCAAAGTTGTAGATTGGCGTCACCATCCTCACTTCTCCTAGATTAACCGACTCTGACTTCGTCACGAACGACCATCGATCAAACTCACATCACAAAGACCCATGCTAAATTTTCAACTCCTCAAAATTTGACAAACTAAGGCTATAGAGGTAGTTTGTGGGGTAGAGTTAAAATACGAAAAAGGGGGTAGAAATGCTCTAAGCAATAAATAAAAATCTGCTAGAGTCCTTTGAATTTGGGGGGAAATCTCTAAACTTTTATGCACTTGTAAACCTGATTAGAGGAATGCTACACGCACGGACAACGTTCATCGTAGTGGCGGCACTTTTTGATGGGATAAAACTAAGGCGAGAGGGCCACCTCGCTGAAATTTTAGAGGGCTCCCATTTGGCGCCCTATGCGCTGGCTCGATGGCCAACACGCTTCATCCTTCTCCCACGCCCCCTTTTGGGCTGGCCCATGCGCGGTGCAGGCTGCACCCTGTTTTTCCATTTCACTTTTTGTCTTTTCTGTTATTTATTTATTCTGTAAAAGAATTCAGGATTTCAAAAAATATTCTAAATTTCAAAACCAATGTGAAACTTTTTCAAATGTTCAAAAAAAATCGTAAAAATTTTGTAGATAAAAAATGATTGTGGATTCACAAAAATGTTCGTGGTTTTGCAAATAATGTTTGCATATTCAAAAAATGTTCATAAGTTTGAAAAAATGTTCATGATTTTTTTAAAAATGATAAAAAAAACTCAATTTGTTTTGTGGATTACGCAAAAAGTTCATCGATTCAAAAAATGTTGATGAATTTTAAAAACTGTTTCAAATTTTTAAAAATGTTTGTCAATTCATACAATGTTTACCAGTTTAAAGAAAATGTTGACGTTCCAAAGAAGCTTGTTCGTCAATTCGGAAAATGTGCATGATCAAAATCAATGTTTGCGAACTTGAAAAATGTTTAAAATTTTATTAAAAATGTTCACGATTTCAGAAAAATGTTCTTTATTTGATAAAAAAGTATAAGCATTTTAAAACATGCTCGCAAAATGAAAAGTAAAATTGGTAAATAAGAATAAGATGATAAATTGAGAATTAAAATAAGTAACGGAAATTAAAAAAGAAAAGAAATAACGGAAATAGGAAAATAAAAGAAATAACTAAAATGAAAAACCCAAAAGGACGAAATAAAAAACCCGGTCGAACCATCCCAAAACCGAAAAGACTAGTTGGGCGGGCCCAAAATGTGTACGTGGTGGAGGAGATTTGTTTTTTTAGGGGAGGAGATTAGTTAGAAAGATACTCGTAAAATGTCTGTAAAAAGCCCATTTGATTAGCCGAGGGGCCCATTAGCGCGGAACAGCCAGATTTTCCAAATTTGGCTCCAGAAACCCTTTATCGCCCCCGCCCACCGATTCCCTCGAGGAGTCCAGGTGCGCCGCCTCCCCCTCCTTCCTTCAGGAGAAGCCTTTTCTCGCCCCGGCCGCAAGGCGCGTGGTGTCTTCCGCCGGCCGATTCTCCCGCGAAGTTCAGGTGCGCCGCCTCACCCTTCCCCTCCTCCGCCCCTCTCCCCCATCTCCCCGCACCACGCGCCGCCTTTTCTGCGGGAATTGTCTTTTTGTTGACGAGCACTGCTCTAGGGACGATAGTTTTTCAGACGAAATCTGGACGATAGATCAGATCATCCATTAGATTGTAAAAATCATTTCGCAAATCAGCACCGTTCAAGATAGGCATCGTTAAGATTTCGTCCGTGCACTATCGATCGTTTGCAGAGCAGTTTCTTTTGCTGACCGGCAAAAGAAATCCCCATCCATGGCGCATGCACTGGCCAGTTCCCAAAAGGTCTTTGTTTCAACAGGTAGGTTCCGTGTTGACAGTAGTTCTCGACTCAATCCGTTTTGTTTTTGTGCTGAATCTCAGGTTTTTCAAGATACGTGGGCTTGGGACGGGTCGGGAACAGCAAGAAATTCAGACTCAGGTAAATCCGGCAGTCATTGCCACACCAAAGCTTCCGGTGGTCAGTATTGGTGATATTGTTTCATGATGATATTTATGCGCTATTGCGCCGCTCTATGCACATTCCAGTGGTTAAGTCGAGGGCAAAGAAAAGAAACCAGATTTGTCTTCGTTTATGAATTACTAACCACTACATTCCTAAATGTCGATACATCTTCACTTATGCACAGAACACAAGTAGAGGAGTGTGGCGCACTTAGGAAACTGGTGTTTCTCTCCTTATTGCTATTTTGTTGCAAATATCACATGTCATTTAGCGTATGTGTATAAGGGAAAAAGCCTGGTAAAAAGAAGTTCCAATAGACTTTGTTGGTATCATACATAAAGGGGTGGACAGAAGGGAGAGGCTTGGACTTTCTTGATTATGGTGGTTTCAGTGCACATTTCGCTAAAACACATCTGACTATAGGATAACACAAAATCACAGTAAAGATAAACAAACCTGATAGCCATATGGTCGAATCCCATTTCGCAGTTCGCCTATCAAAGCCCATCTTTCATTAAGTTGCCATCTCCACTGAACCTAGGCAAGCTGACAATATTTTTCCATATCAAATTCCCTAACCCCAATTTACTTTGGTCTCTTTTGCTAATTAAGCCTTAGGACTATTAGGTAAAGATGTAACTTAATTGGATGAACATATCATACAATCTACGGGTAATAAATAGAGAGAATTCCTTATTTGGCCCTTCTTTAAAATTTGTTTCCCTTTTTGGCCCAAAAAACTTGCTTCTTCCCTTTTTGACACTTAAACTTTATTTTGTTCCTTATGTGACATTTCCGTTAGTTTTGGCTAGTAGCGGTGTTAAGTCTGACCTAAAAAGACCATTTTACCCCTTGTGTAGTATGTGACCAGATTATTTACATGCAAACACAGAGGTAACATGATATATATTTTGTCATGGTTGAATAAACAAACAAAAAATAGTACCATATGTCTAAATACAAAAAAATGTTGCACGGGACTAACCATAATTACTACATTAGGAGCAGAATAATGACGACCCATTCAGTCTCTACTGTAGCGTATAAATTTGTACAGATTAATGTTACTGGTGATAAATTAGACCGCGGCATGTCAACAAGTGATATCCCTTAGCTGTGTTCGCGCCTCGATTGTGGCACACGCTCATGCCATTTTGTTACAGATTGACTAGCTACAATTTGCAAGAAGCCAAGAGCACAAGCTTCTGATAACTTGTATCTCCAGCGAGTCGTTCCAAAAAATGTCTCCATCAAATCAAATCTAAATAATCATCTAAACTACAGTCACTACCTTTTTTTTTTTGCGGGTGAATGAGTCACTACCTGCCGAGATTGAATTGATCCAATCGAGTAAGAGCTACTCCGATCGCGTACGCACGTGAGGTGCCGGCTAGACTAGCGTGGACTGTTCCAACATGCAAAATCTATCGAGTTGCTAGCTTCCTTGCTTCTTGTGCTAGCTTTGCACGTACTTGTGTGATTAGCACGTCCGCATATATAATACGTCGGACACGTCCGATGCAATATCTGTGTAGTATCATGTTTTTTGATTTAAAGGTAAAGAAAAAAATGGCGATATGGCCACCGGGACGGCGCCGACACGGTGACACGTCGGGGACACGGGAAGCCCAGTACTTGCTGCCTTGCTGGTGCCGTGCTGCGTCCGTCCGTGATGCCTGTGTGTGCTTGCTGCCGTTTGGATGCGCGTGTGCTTGCTGGGTATGTGTGCATGCTTGTTGTGTAGGAGTACTCGTGCGTGTGTGTGTTTGCGCTGCCGGCTGCTGCTGGGCGCTAGCGTGGCTCTCGCGGATACACGCCATGCATGCCAGGCTCTCCCGGATGGAGCTGCAACACGACTGGTGGGCGGGGGTGGATATGAATATTTGAAAGTGGGCTTTCTTGCAACACTTACATCCATTCATGTTCACGCCCCTTCTCCTTTTTTTTGCTGACATACTACCACCAGGAGCAAAACTGTCTTTGTACGTGCCAGTTAACACCGCTGGATGGAAAAATGGATGGAAGTGTCACGTAAGGAACAAAATCAAGTTTAAGTGTCAAAAAGGGAAGAAACAAGTTTTTTGGGCCAAAAAGGGAAGCAAATTTTAAGGAAGGGCCAAATAAGGAATTCTCCCTAATAAATAAGGGAATGGAGACAAGTTTAAAAGAAGAATCACAGTCAAAATAATCTGCCTATTTTACATGATAGACATGTTTACGAACGTGGGATCAATTGTTTGCCCGTGCTTGCAGTATTCAATCGTAGTAGTAGGATTATGATGCTAAAAATTCCTTCTATTATCCTCACAGGCCACCCAACGCTTGAGTTGCAATTTTTATTCTGCCTCTGCCAACCTTTTTTTCGAGAACCCTCGGTTTGTGTCTATATATTAAGATATAGAGGGGTTACAATTACAAGGAGATATTCAAAGGTCTCAGATATAGCCACGCCACAACCGCAACTAAGGCTAAGTAATCATTCTCATTGGACTACCATTGTCTACCAACTTCCGTTGTCGGCATTGATCTTTGATTTGGTTAGTTACATTTGCTGCTGACATGAATTTCTTCTTGAAATCACACTGATCTCTTTTCGGTCAAATATATCGCATGGTGCAGTGGCCATCCAGTTGAAACCACCGCTAGTCCTAATGGGGAGCCAGTAACTAGTTCTTTCCAGTCAAATGGATTGCATGGTGTTGTGGCCACCAAGTTGAAACCACCCCTAACCACAGTGGGGAGCCACTATCTGGCGAGGCTCCATGAGGACTGTAACATGTCATGCCTTGTAGGAGGCAACATCAATTCATCACATGATACCGACGCACACCTCGCGAGAGGATACACAACCGACTAGGAGGTGGTTGATAGTTTTCAGTGACCTTGTGCACAAAGGGCACACATCTGGATGTGGAAGGGCGGGAGGCTGCAACACGCTAACCTATCAGAGGTCCAACATCTATCTAGCAGTGCGGACCAAGCTAAAAAGCTTATATTTGGGCGCATCCCAAGGTTTCACACTAGCGCAGGCATGCAGTACCGAAGCTTAGGGTACCTGGTAAGCAGTACACCAGGCCTACTGGGGAATGGCGCAAGTTCAGTCGGAATTTCCCAATGTCGAACTTGATCCGCACTATCACACTCAACCATATTCACGCACAAGCCCGAAGCCCCCACGAACACCTCTAGAAAGTGTCGAAGGTAGGCATGGTCAACATGCATGGTCACACCTAACCACCACGGCATTGAGCATGTTGATGACTAGCATGAAAAGCATCAAAGATTGGTCCCCCTATTGTAGGACACAAGCATGCCAAATGAGGTCCCTCGGGCTACCATTGATGAGGACCCGAGCTAATGGTGCACGAAAACAATGCAAATTGCTCCCTCCGCCTCAGACCAGACCGAATCGAAGTGCGCGAGTTGTCAAGCTTAATGAGAACGGCATCAACTTCCTTTCTATGCATCATCTTGACCATTTGCTGAACCAGGAAAAAGTTTCGGAATGCTATGACCCTTCGCAATTGCTCCCTTGTTTGCTGCGTCAACCTCAGGCAGACGAGACACAAGCCGATTCTCCATCATCTTAACAATGAGCTTCGAGGAGTGAACTTGGATAAATAGGATGGAAATCCCTTTCATTTATCTCCAAATCTTTCTTTGGAAGCAGTGTCCAGAAAGCCTGAATGAGAAGGTGTAACAAGCTTCCACTGAGATGGTACAATTTTACAATAGCCACCAATAAATCAACTTTGACTGTTACTCAAGGGGATTGGAAGAACACGGGCAAACACTCGTCCAAAGCCTAGAGTCATGTCCTCAGGAAAAGCATGGATCATGGCTCACACTTCCGTAGAGAGAGGTAGCTTGAACTTGGACAGGTTTATCGCTAGATGCAGCTCAGTAGATCAATGCAATTGGCGTGTTCCATGGGTTCGCCGAGGATGGACGAGAAAAGTGACGAAGCGAGAGCTTCCATCTCTTGCTACGACAAAGCCACTGCACCATCTAACCAAAGCTCAGAATGGATTCAGTTCGCGATGCTTGCTCACATGGATGTGAAAATAATTGCATGTTCATGCCCCCTCCTTCATTCACAACAGGCGGAATCGCTACCACACTGTTGTTCCTTGAGGAGAGGCGAGGCCTAGAAAGTTGTGTTTGAGCTTAGGACGAAGCCACAACTTTTTCGGTTGAAAGCCGATGGAATTCTCTGAGTCACCTTTGGTGGCTAGATCGTAATTAATTAGTTGACGGACAAATATGCATTTATCTCAGAATATGAGCTCATGTGTTGCATCTATCACGTGTTGAGGTTTACTTGGTTGCTAGTGCTCAAATGAGTTAGTATAGTGCTCTCAAATTGTTCTTTATGTGTACATTTGTTGTTATACCTAATATTTGGTATTCCTCTTTTCATCAAGCAATATCCAAAATGAAACTCAATGCTTGAATGCCAAATACAACACCTTCTCCATATGTTCCATATTAGAGGGCATATCTTTTTTTCTAAGACCAATGACACCTCCAGGGGGCACAATGTTCCTTGACACTTTCGGCGCCGAGGGTTCTTTTACCTCGAGCCTCCACTCCGGGGAGGGGAGGTGGTCGAGGACTTGGCCGAGCACCGTCGCCGGCGGATTGGATGACGCGTGTGCGGTCTGTTTTGGTCAGGGTCACAACAATACCTATGGAAACCTTGTTACGACTTCTCCTTCCTCTAAATGCTAAGGTTTAATGGGCTTCTCGCGACGTTGGGGGCAGCGAACCACCCCCGTCATTGCGATTCAAACACTTCACCGGACCACTCAATCGCTAGGAGCGACGTGCGGTGTGTACAAAGGGTAGGGATGTAGTCAACGCGAGCTGATGACTCGCGCTTACTAGGCATTCCTCGTTGAAGACCAACAATTGCAATGATCTATCCCCATCACGATGAAATTTCCTCTTTTCATCAAGCAAGATCCAAAAGGAAACCCAATGCTTGAATGCCAAATACAACACCTTCTTCATATATTCCATATTAGAGGGCGTATCGGTTTTTTTCTAAGACCAATGACACCACTAATTAGTCCTTGTGCTCACTCCCACACGCCTCAGGCCACACATGTTGTACCAAAATTAACAGTGGGCTATAGCATGTTGCATGGTCACCATCAATTAGCATGCGCTTTGTGCAGCAATCAGCGGGAATCGCTCGCATGCATGGCCATGAACAATCAACACCATGTAACAATTAACAGGGAAAGGTTAATGGCAAAGTCAATGAGGTGCTATTCAAAGAGTGGTGCCAAGGCGAGGATGACTCAAGCACACATGATAGTGGGGCATGTCGAGGAGAAGTGGATCGGTGGAGATAGGACACCCTGTTTTTCTTGTTTTTGTGTAGGAAGAAAAACAACGAATAACACCCTTTAATATGGGATGAAGGGGTAATAATTACACACGTCTAATTGAAATTAAATATATATTAGTGGGATTACAGTCGAGGAAAGGCAAAGGCATTGTGAGCTTGAGATCTTGTTTCAGTTCTAACTTGACCAAAATAACAAATAACTTTTTACTTGCTTGCATAGGTGTTGCATATCTTACAAGATTTCTAAACCATAGATTATTACGATTTTTTCTTGGTTGGATAATTTGGTACTACTTGGGAAGATAGAAAAACAAAAAGGATTGATTTGTGACCGATGACAGGTTCTTGCGTGGCAAGAACCATGCGTTTACTAACTCTCTAGGAGACAATGGAAACATGTCTTGATCTTTAGCCTCAAGGTAATCCTTGGCTTGATTGCTATCTAAATATCTCATTGGAAGAGCAGACGAGATGAAGAAAATGAGGGAGTTTAGAAATTGGATGTGCAAGATATTTCCCACCCCGGCATCCCTAAAATACTAGCTGTTAGATGTACTTCATGTGGAATTGTCTTGCCATGGTGATTTATCTTGTTCTGACTCTTGCCCTCATCTTTGTTCTAAACATTCCACAATGGAGTGACTGCTTTCGCACACTCGAAGCAGGCCTATTGGTTAGACTCTTCTTTGAGCTGCCCAAGTTCTTGTGGTGTCTTGACCAAACTTCTTATCTCTTTCATCATTCTTTGACATACTGAGAATCTGTCACTAAAATGGTGACTGCCATTGATATCTTGGGAATCCACTTATGTTTATCATGTTTTCTTAATGGTCTTCGATGCCATGTTCTTAGTGTGAGATGTTGAGGCCATAAGCTTTTCCATGCATGCATTGTTATCTCCTGGGCGATAATCCTCTGAAGCACCTTCGTGGGAGTGAGCTTGTTGAAGTTGTTGTGATCATGAATGAGCATGCCTGAGTATTGCTGATGATATAATTATTTATTTTTGTAGCTTAGTGTTGATATTGAGGTATGCATTTTATTTAACTTAGTTGAGTTTGGGATTCTTAATCTTCTGAGTTGACACAACATTTTATTGGTGTAGTTGCGTGGCTCCGAATGGACCTAATACTTCCAGTTAAAGTTGGAGATGCTATAGAGACAAGATCCTTTGATCGTGGTTATAGGGGCGCATGGTTCCGTGGCAAGGTACAATGTGCAATTTCTTTAACTCTTGCTTGTTCATGTTTGTAAATACATCTCCCCTTTGTTAGTACGTTTTGAATTACTATGCGCACGTATTTTCATACATGATACTTTCATAAGTGATACTCCCTTTGTTCCATAATGTTGTGCATATAGATTTTTGGAAATTTAAGTTTGGTAAACTATGACCAAGTTTGTGGAGAAATTTTCTAATATGAGGCATATATCAACAGATACATCACGAGCCCTACTTTTATATTGTATTTATTTGTTATTAGTAATGTTAATATTTTTCTCAATAAACCTGATCAAACTCTACAAGGTTTGACTTACCAAAAAGTCTATAAGCTCTATTATGGATTAAAGGAAATATTATTTACTTTTCATGGTCACCATAACAAATTTCAAAGATTAATAACTTAATTTTGTAGCTATATCTTTGAGTTTTGCCTCATCAAAAAAGTACTCCCTTGGTTCAGGTTTATTAGGCCCTCCCCAAATCTTAAATTTTGAGATTACAAGGCCCCTCATCTATCCTCTCTCCTAACTGCATCTGTATTTACTCAGTTTCTCTTGGTTTCAAAATCGGTATTAATTCCATTGCATTCATGCAAGCCATTCTGCTTATCTCATTTTGTGGTAATCCATCTCATATGCTCCAACTTGGATATTTTTACTTTTGAGTTTGGACAAAGGCCTATTTTGTTTTGCATTATGAGATGGGATGTTGCTAAACCATCTCAATTTTATTTCCAGCTCACCGACATGTGTATCAGGGACGGTCACCTGGAGTGTCAAGTGGAGTATATAGACTATCCAGATGAAAGTAAGTAATTGTTTTATGCCGATAAATCAAGAAGCCAATAAAATTAGTTTCTTCTGTTGAAATTTGTTATTTCCTACTCTAGGTTTGTTCGAGTGTTTGTCTATTTGGATAATTGTTTTAATTCTTCCGCCTAATTTTTTGAAGAGAAGAAAAATGCTGATTATTGGAGTCAAGGCTATCTTGAGCTGACGGTGAACTTTACAAAAACTTTGTAGCTTAGCTCCCTTCCTACAACCTACATTTCTTGTAGCTTACTGAAGCAACACAAGGGAGTAGCTCCACACTTTTGCTATAAAGTGTACATCACAAGTGTTGAAGGCATTAGGAGTTCAATCCACACCTGTAGGCCTCCGGATGGAGGCTGCTCGATTAGCCACATTGGCTGAGCGAGAGCGCTTGGCCCGAGTGGTGGAGAACTTGATGGCGCGTCCTCGGAACACTCCTGGCACCAGTCTGTCTTGAAGGTGCCTGTTCCCAATTGCTGATGCGGGAGCCTACCCCGCCCAGCACACCGCAATGCAAGGGGCAACCACTCAGATAGCAGATTTAATTTAGCCGTTAGGTTCAACGGTGGATGATATTCGTCATGTTATTGCTTCACCCATAGTGGCTTTGTGACAAAATGTGACAAAACCAGGCGGACACGCAATCGCATAACTGTTGCTTTCCAAGTCGGCTCGAGCTGATACCACAACATTGAGCCACAATCCTCATGTGGGCCGCAGATCCAATGCTTTGCCACCTTGTCAGGGCGTATCTCCTCCTCGATCTAGTGATGTGTCGCATCATGGGGATCTGACTCCACCACGCCACGAAGATCCATCTTGTGCCTGAAGATGTTCACCTAGTCGCAATGATTATTCACCTCGCCACCAGGATGTTTAACCCCCATGTTATGGCTACTCACCACGTCAATGAGATGTGTCTCCTTGGCGTCATGGGGATTCTCCATGCCATAGGATGATTGACCCGTCCTAAGCAGGGATGATTGACCGTTGTGATGCTCAGGATCATTTGGCCCAGAATCGGGGACAGGCGGAGCGTGGTTACTATGAAGGGGATATTCTGAGTGCTTCTAATATTTCAGGTCCCTTGTGTTTTAGTCTGAATGGCATCTGATGGTGATAAATACAACGAAAATTCCAAACCTGAAACTTGGCTTGATTATTATCTCATTCGGATTGGTTGCAGTGATGATGGTGTTGCTATGAATCACCTTCCACTGGTGCTGGAGGGGTCAGCTCGAGCTTGGCTCAAGCACTTGCCGCCCAATGGTATTTTCAGTTGGGGAGATTCTCAGAGGGTTTTTTGTCAAAAAATATGAAGGCCCTTACAAGCGTCCTGATGGAATGACGGAGCTGTAGTTGTGCGTCCAGAAGCCCAATGAAACCACTCGGGAGTATATCCAGAGATGGGCTACAATTCATAATTTAGCAAGGCATCATATATTGCAACCAGTGCCTGAAACTTGGCCACTTGGAAGTTGGCACCTTGGGCCGACTGATGGAAATAGCAAACGGCCATGCAAATGGTGGGGAAGAGGAGCGAATCCTTAGAGGCAAGGGACATGCAGAGCCGTCTCATCAGAAGAATAACAATCAGTCAGGGCCAAGCATGAACAACAATAATAATAGTAACACCAAGCGCAAGTCAGATGGGAAGATGGTGTCAGCGGCACCGAGTTGGTGGCAATTGCCAATCAAAACAAAGGAAAAGGAAACCAGAAGAAAGAGTGGATACCTCGTAAAAAGGAAGCCACAGAAGGTGATATTCTGGACAAACCGTGTATCATCCACATCACCAAGGACGATGATGGAAATCTTGTATACCTGAACCACACCACTCGGCAGTGCATGGCTCTAAAGACGACGATGTCAGGCAAGTTGGCCATCAACGCCTTCTGAAGGCAAGAGCAAAGACGAAGAGGAGGATGACCAAGACAACTGGTATTTGAGAGAGCAAAGCGTACTCTTGATCTTTGCAGATCCTGAGTCAAAACGTGTGCATAAGCTTTGTAGTCGTGGATGTGAATGTCGTCGTAATCTCAACTCCTAAATACTTGGATTGGTCGGAAATATCCATTACTTTTGATTAGTTGGATCAGCTAGTGCATGTTCTAAGAGCTAATCGTAGATCCACTTGTGAATGGTTACCGACTGCGGTATGGACTGATGGATGGCGACAATGGGATAAACTTAATCTACGCCAGCACGCTGAAGCACATGGGCATTCCCTTATCCAAGTTGAGTGTGATCTACATGCAGTTCCATGAAGTGATCCCATGAAAGAAGCCCTGAGTCTTTGGGGCTAATTACCTTGGAGGTAGTGCTTCGTGACAAGATTTTTTTTAGAAAGAGAACCTCATTTTCGAGGTGGTGGATTTCTAGAGTGCATAGCATGCAGTTATTGGGCGATCAGCCTACACCAAGTTTAGGGCTTGACCGTGTTATGTGTATCTGAAACTTAAGATTCTTGGCCCAAAAGGCGTGATTACTATCTTTGGCAATGTCAAGGGAGTAGAGAATTGCCTGCAGAGGGGCTTGGATATCGTTGATGCTCAAATGGTGGCATTCGAGCTAGAAGAATACAAGAAGACCGCAGAGTAGGCTGATCCATCTTCGAGATGGTGGATTTCCAGAGTGCATATCATGCAATTCTTGGGTGATCCGACTGAAACATTAATACTTACCAGCAAGCTTCTAAGTGGATTGGTTTAGGTGATCCACTAAGTACCTCTCATTGTCTTCCATAACATGGGTGATTCTTTCTATGTCTTGTTCATGATGGGCCTTCTCCTTGTGTTGAAGATCTTTCAGGCTAAGGAAGTTCATCTAAAGTTGCCGATTTTCAGGGTTAAGCTTGTCGTTCTTTTTCTTAAGGTTTTCAACTTCCTCTCGGTACAACTTGTTCAGTTTAGCAATTTCTTCAAACTCATTCAGCTGATGTTCAACCTTCTTGGTTTTCAGTCGAGTCTCCTTCTTGTTCGCTAGCTCGGCATCCCTCTCCTTCAGAGCCTTGGCCAGCTTGACATCTTTTGCCTCCAGTCTCTTTCAGATGGTTTTTGCACATACTCAATTCTCTAGTTGGTTGGTCAATAGTCTATTTTCAGCAGGTGTATCTGTCAGAATCAGTTAGGACAGGGATGAGAAATAAGGTTAACTAAAGATAGTTTGATTTATGGAACTTACCGCCATTGTAGTCTCCAGTTAAGATGCAATTGATCCCTTTTCTGCAAGTCATTGTACAAGCTCATAGGTTTTCTGTTCAAACAGAAGATGAAAATTAAACCCGGAGAGTAGTTCATTCGAGACTCCAACACTAACTGATTACATGTAATCACTCGGAGTCTCGGGGGCTACACCCAGTGGGTGCACTGCTCGTGCCCCCACTGGAAGAAAAGTCCTAAGGAAATAATTCAACTTTATTTTAGTTGATTTTTTTGGAATCCGTCTGGTTGTCATGGGCTTGAAGCTTAGAGAGCCAAGTCTATGAAGTTCAAAAAGCAATTAATTCTAATTCAGTCGGTTCATCCGAATTGGCTGATTGCTATGGTCTTGGTGCATAGATAGCTAAGTCCATAAAGTACTAATATTCTGTACTACTCTAGAGACTTTGACCAACTGCCAGCAGTTAATCGTAGCCTCAAGGGCTACACCCAGTGTGTGCACTAATTGTGCCCTCCACTAGAAGAAAAGCACAAACTAAATTCGGTCGGACGACGGACATCTAACAGATAGCCATGGGCTTGGAGCTCAGAGTGCCAAGTCCATGAAGTTCAAAGAATTTGTACTCTAGTTTAGTCGGAATTTGGCTGATGGCCATGGGCTTGGAGCTGAGAGAGCTAAGTCCATGAGTTTCAAAAAATAAATCCTACTTCTACTCTTCCGACTCCGATCAACTACCAACAATTAATCGGATCCTGAGGGGCTACGTCCACTAGGGCTAGAAATTCACAAAGTAATTCAGCCGGATATCTGGCATCCGAGTGATTACCAATAGGCTTGGACTAAGAGACCCAATTCCGTGAAAGTTGTGCCAACAAACCTGCAACGGCACATAATTTATCCGAGACTGTCAACACTAGTTTTCCATATGTGTAAATTATTCCTTTTATATACTGACAGAAAGGAGATGGAATAGACTCTACAAAGTTCCCCCAAAATGTCGTAATCAGAAAGCAGGTCAAAATAGGGAGATCATGTTACGACCTCCTTTTCCTCAATGGTGTTGGGAGAATGATATTCCTGAGCATTGGCCACAGATGGATGTTGTAGCAGTTGTAAGCAGTCCTTGGAAAGTAGGTGACTTGATTGACTGGTGGTACAAAGATTGTTTCTGGACTGGCAAAATTATCGAGTTGCTGGGTGAAGACAAAGTTAAGGTAAGAATTTATATTGGTGAATGCAAATGGCACCAGCTTGCCCCTTTCATGAAATCAAATACCTAGACATTTTTATTTGAACTCATCTTAATTGTTTTGTCAAAAGGTTAGCACATTTTCCATTTTCAGAAAATCACATTAGGGTTGGAGTATGAATGCATATTCTTGTTTTATTTGCATATAATGATTTCTAAAGTTATTATGCTTTTTTTGAGCAAAGACAATTTATTATGCTTTTTTTGACCGGAACAAGTTATTTCTTGTTTTGACTTGGACCCAAGTTTTATGCTTGCTATATCTGCACATAATTATTTAGTGAACATGTTGCACACATGTTGATTTCAAGTCGTGCTTGCTATATTTGCACAAAGATTATACTAAATTTTGTTGTGTCGTACTGGTGCATGGCGATAATGTGAAACAGAGAAAGGACTACAAGTTGTAAGTTATCAAACAAGTAATGATCCTTAGTGCTAAGTCACAAGAATTTCTTAAAAGAAAATTCATATTCATAACACTAGGAGAAGAACCACAACTGTAAATATATCTGCCACTAGTGTTGTTGGTACCAAATTTTGCTTGTGCTATAGATGAAAAATTGAGAGCGGTCTTAGCCGAAGTATGACGGGTATGGCATCAAAAAGAAGGCAATTCTTTCTATTCGATAAAAGGATTTGAATGTCTCTATGCACACATGGTTTGTTGTTTTGTTCGTACTGTAATATTTTCTTGTTGGATTTTATTTGTATTGATAACAAACTTATTTCCCTTTTCATTGCACGAGTGTATAATTTACAATACTTGCATTTGTTGCTTCGTTTGGTGGTGCATTTAATATGAGTTGTATTGTACTTTTTCTACTTGGTCCTTGTCTACAGATAATTTGTCCTGAGAAACCAATAGGTGAAGGTGGATGTTGGGCTGCCGATACAAAGGACCTTAGGCCAGCGCTTGATTGGCCCCTCTTAAAAGGTTGGACCGCCCCTCTTTCACAGGTAACTGGACTCTCATTCACTACTTGATGAAAAATTCCTATTTGATCTCATCCTTAATAGTGCTATAACCAGTTTTTCGAATACCAACGTGCTCATTTAACAAGGTTTGTAAAATCATGTGCAATTAACAAGATTCAACTACATTTGTTAAAGGTCATATGCAACTAACATGTTCTACATCATAGTTTCAAATACGCAGTGAGCTAAATGAGTTGTTGATTGATAATTAGTTAGCATACCCTTTTTGTTTCCCTAAAGAAGGCTAATACCATTTTCCCTAGTGGGAGTATTTTTATGGTTAAACATGTTGTACTGTTCTCAATCTTCCATTTTGTTCAAGATGGTTTAATACCCTATTGTGTTTCATTTGATGCGAAATTTACAATTAGTAACTATAATTGGTTGTCAGGCTTTCTAATTGGTAATTCCTCACGAGGATTCTTGTTTGTTGAAGTTGAATCCATGGAGGATACTTGGTGTTTTTTGTATTTATTTCTTCGCAAGTCACAAAATGCAAAATTATGCTAGTTGGGATATTTTCGTTCGATTAATGCTAATGGATTCTAGTGTGACCCTGCTTTGGGAGAAGAGTGATCAGGCTTTCTGCCCCTTCTCACTGTTGTGTCTTAACATTCCATTGACATGCTTGATCATTTTGATCCAAATAGGGATCTACAAGTCCAAGTCGTGTAAGATGATTCTCTACTATGAAACTGTAGAGAAGAGCACTACTAGAAGTTATTATAAGCAAGAGCAACCTTTTACTCCTTAGTTTGCTTTTTATTGAGTGTCTACTTGATTATTGTTTTCAGTTTTTACCGTCCCCTTATTCCATAGTTTACCCCATCTAACAAATTTAATCCCTTACGTGGTTTAGTGTCATGGGGCACATGATAGCCTATGGAATAAAACACAAAAAGCCTATGGAATAAAACACAAAGGTGAGGAAAAGACAAAAATGGATAAATCAGATAATTCTTGATACTCTAAAGACTAGGGGGGGGGTGATATGTTGAAAATTACACACGTGGGGTGTTGATGCCAACGAGATATAAAAAGTCTACTTGCCCCCCTTAGGTTATGTGTTCTGACCCCTCAAGGTTTAGACCCTGATCAACCCCCTGAAGTGGTTTTGGTGTGTGGCATCACACGTGGAGTGTTGACATGTATTAGTTGCCGGTATGGGCTACCATATCACGTTGGATCTGAGTATCATTGAAATAAAAGTGTTCCTACTCTCTTTATCCCTAAAGCCCCAAGAAAGGAAGAAAGTATCACATCCTTGGCAGCATATCCTGCCATGGTGGCAAAATAACCCTCAAACATCCAATGGGGTTATTTGGATGGTGCTATCCAATAGTGTAATACATGTTAGAAATCCGAGGGGAAGACAATCATACAAGGATCAACGATCACAACAATATGTCACAAAGGTATTACGTCTAATGACGGAGTTTGAACATGAGGCCTACACCTTCAATGCAGGACTACGAGTGCTCCTCCCCATTCATATTGCTAGAATATCACACATCGGTCGACCGAGCGTCAACACATGCCACCCACTCCCTCAGTGCACCTCTGCTATTATGGGCATTGGTTACATTCCCCACAATATAAACGACATTAAATTGCGAGTAGTGCTAAACTATCAGAGGCACATACCGTATGGGCCTGACAGACCAAGTCGACCAAAGAGTACCTATGGGCCCCTGAGGCCTAGAGCCGATCGTGCAAAGTTGGGCACTTGGAGGAATAAGGATGTGTTGAAGTGTATCAAATCCTACAAATAGTAATAAGAAAAGAGATGTCCTCTGGTCCACATCATAGGATATTTCCATTGAGTCTAGGCTAATGTTTATTTTCCTATGAAATGTGGAGGATAGGAAGAATTCCGGGTTCCCATTTTCTTTGCACAAAAATATCATTTTTCATTTTCGGAGTGTGAAAAATGGTTTTTTTGTGAAGAAACTACCAAATATTTGTTGTAAAATGGGGCCACTCCATTTTTCAAAAATATTATACCACATTTTATGTATAATTGACCAAATGGTTGCATGCAAATGCTTTCGATTCACCTCTCATCAAAAACACAAAATTTCGCTAATTTAGTAAGAACTGGGTCAAATTTGAACTACCGCTACCTCGTAGTTTGCTCTTTTATAAAAATAATTTTTGGGTACAAAAGTAGCTATCTCAACAGGGAACCACCAAGAGTTTTGCAACATTCCACACCTAGATACAAACGGTCATGTCGTCAACTTTGACCGCATTTTGAAACTAGCACAAAAATTCCAAAATAAACCTTTGCATTGTGCCATCATATGTGACCTAGTTTCTAGGAAAAACAAGAAACTTGAAATACAACAATTTTTTTAGAAAGTATTCTCATAAATGAGCTGCCATGTATGAAGTTTCATTGCTTTCAGGGCAAAATGATCAATGTTATGGCTACATTAATGACATAGTTTGTTAAAATGACCCAATATTCTGCACATGTGTGTATCTTGGGATGGCAAAGAATGTTGATTTTGGGGTTTTTCATTTTCTTTGAAAAAAAACATTTTTCATTTTCTGAGTGTCAAAAATGGTTTTATTTTTGTGAAGAACGTACCAAATATTTGTTGCAAAACGGCACCACTCCATTTTTTCAAAAATATTAGACCACATTTTGTGTAAAATTGACCAAATTTTTTTCAAAAATATTAGACCACATTTTGTAGTAGCGCTTGTTTTATAGCTAGTAGTAGCGCTGGTACCAGCGCTACCACTAAGGCGCTACAGCTAACTAGTAGCAGTAGCGCTGGAATGGGAGCGCTACTGCTATACCTAGTTAGCAGTAGCGCTTGTTCTAAAAAGCGCTGCTGCTATACCTAAGTAGCAGTAGCGCCTGTTCTAAAAAGCGCTGCTACTAACTTTTCCTGTATTTTTAAAAATACAGCTTATTTTCGTTGTGTGGTTTTATATACAGTACTTTCATCATATGATTTTATGACCATGATTACCTATTCTATATAACAGTGGGTGAAATAAACGTGGCATAGATTCAAGTGGAGGCAACATGTGGTGCATGTCGAAAGTACTACTCTAATCCAAACTTGAACTTGTTTGGATTAATAGTACTTTCGATGTGCACTACATGTTGGCTCCACTTGAATCTAATCCATATTCATTTCACCTACTGATATATATAATAACTCATCATGCTCATATAACAACTTAGCATCATGCATCATCGATCATAATAATAAATAACTCATCATTGGTATCATAATAACAAGTCATACTCATCATCATCGATCATACAACTTCTACTCGATACCACATCATCATCATAGTCATCTAACCAATCCTATTTAGTTGTTCTTAGCACATGATCATGAGTATTATTAACTAGGACCCACTACCTTCTCTTAGGTAAAATAGCATAAAACAAGATAGGCCCTGACTCTCCATTATGGAGAATGCAGATTATCCTGTCTCCAATTCTTGCCTTTCGCACAATGTTCCTTCCGCACTGCCACTGGCCCACCCAACCGCCACCAAAAAAGGTTCGGGTCAACGACGGGCTGGCTCCTCACCAAGCTACGCCCCCGGAAGGTAGCACCTCCCAGTATCAGCCCGGCGGAGCCCAGTCCCGGACATGCTCCTCACCAAGCCCAGGCCTCCTCTGCCGAGTCGACGACGAGGATGCGGGATAGGCATCGTCGACGTCGATGCGGGAATAATTGGTTTAACTAAAAAATAAACTAGTTCTATTAATTTTCTTTCTAAAAATAAACTAGTTCTATAGTAAAATTTTAATTAGATCATCAAATCTCATATACCTAAATTTTCTTACTAAAAATAAACTAGTTTTATTAATTCAACTAGTTCAACTAAGCACTTACTATAAATAAAATAAACTAGTACTTACTAAAAATAAGCCAGTTTAACTAGTTCTATTAATTTTCTAACTAATTTTATTAAACACTTACTAAAAAACAGTAAAAAAACTATATTGAATTTTTCTATAAACTAAACACCACTGCCCTAAATTAGCATCTACTTAATTAGTTACCTAACCTACTTCCCTAACTAAAAAACATCTAAGTTAATTAACTAAATTCACCTAAGTTACCTAACCTAATGAACTAAATGGATGGAGGAGGAGTACCTCACGGTGGTGGAGGAGGCCGACGGGGGAGGAGGCCGGCGCGGGGAGGAGGCCGGTGGGGGAGCAGAGCCGGCGCGGGCGAGGGTGGCCGGCGGGGGAGCAGAGCCAGCGCGGGCGAGGGCGGCCGGCGGGAGAGCTCCGGCGCGGGGGAGGGCGGTGCGCGGGGGAGGGCGGCGGCGACGACGGCGGAGAGAGGCGAGTGAGTGTGTGAGGGCGGGGGAGTGAGAGAGAGAGGTCGAGCGCGGGCCGTTGGGCTGGATAAAGAGCCCGTAGTAGTAGCGCTTATATGTAGAAAGGGCTACTGCTACGCCCGGTAGCAGTAGCACTTCATACATAAAAGCGCTACTACTATGCCTGGCCTGCCGGCAACGGCCTGGCAATTGTAGTAGCGTTTTTTACAAAAACAACGCTACTGGTAAGTGCATAACAGTAGTGCCTTTTATGAAAAACGCTACTGATAAGTAGTAGCAGCGCTTTATTATAAAAAGCGCTACTACTATGATACTGTCTATAAGCATTTTTCTAGTAGTGAATGGTTGCATGCAAATACTTTCGCTTCACCTCTCATCAATAAGACAAAATTTCACCGACTTAGTAGGAACTTGGTCAAATTTGACCTACAACTGCTATCTAGGTTGCTCTATATTTTTTCTAAAAATAATTTTTAGATACGAAAGTAGCTATTTCAACAGAGAACCACCAAGACTTTTTTTGCAATATTCCACACATAGGTACAAATGGTCATGCCGTCAACTTTGACCGCATTTCAAAACCGGCATAAGAAATTCAAAAAAAATCACAAAAAATGAAAAATCATTTGCATTGTGTCAATATATGTGAACTAGTTTCCAGGGGAAATAACAAACTTGAAATATGGCAAATATTTTTTAAAAATTGTTCTCAGAAATGAGCTGCCATGAATAATGCTTCATGGCTTTCAGGGCAAATGACCAATGTTATGGCGACATTAATGGCATAGTTTGTTAAAATGACTCAATATTGTGCACATTTGTGTATCTTCGGATGGCAAAGAATGTTGATTTTAGAGTTTTCATCATCTTTGCACAAAAAAACATTTTTCATTTTTGGAGTGTCAAAAATGGCTTTTTTGTGAAGAGCTTACCAAATATTTGTTACAAAATGGGACCAATCCATTTTTGAAAAATACTATACCACATTTTATGTACAATTGACCAAATGGTTGCATGCAAATTCTTTCTATTCACCTAGCATAAAAAGATAAAATTTCACCGATTCAGTAGGAATTGGGTCAAATTCGAACTATAGCTGCTTCGTAGTTTGCTCTTTATTTTTTATAAAAATAATTTTTAGGTACAAAAGTAGCTATTTCAACATAGAACCACCAAGATTTTGCAAGATTCCACAACTAGGTACAGACGGTCATGCAGTCAACTTTGACTACATCTTGAAACCGGCATAAGAAATAAAAAAAAAATGTAAAACCTTCGCATTGTTTTAATATATGTGACCTAGCTTCCTGGGAAAATAACAAACTTTGAATACGACAAATATTTCTAAAAAGTGTTCACAGAAATAAGCTGCCATGAATGAAGATTCATGGCTTTCAGGGCAAATGACAAATGTTATGGCTACATTAATGGCATGGTTTGTTAAAATCAATGTTGGGGATATTGCTTATCGGGAACTTATCGGTTGACCCATGATAAGGGGTAAATCGACCAGTTTATCAGCATATCTGCCAATTAATCACCATATCGACTGATTTATCGTTCGATTTATCTTATCGGTCAGACAATGGTAAGCGATAAATCAGCCAATTTATCGAAATATTGGAAGATATCTTGATCAGTGGTTAAAATGACCCAATATTGTGCACATGTGTGTATCCTGGGATGGCAAAGAATGTTGATTTTGGGGGTTTCATTTTCTTTGCAGAAAAAAATAATTTTTCATTTTCTGAGTGTCATTTTTTTTGTGAAGAACGTAGCAAATATTTGTTGCAAAATGTCACCACTACATTTAAAAAAAATATTAGACCATATTTTATGTGCAATTGACCAAATGGTTGCATGCAAATGCTTTCGCTTCACCTCTCATCAAAAAGACAAAAGTTCGTCGATTCAGTAGAAACTGGGTCAAATTTGAACTACATCTACTTCATAGTTTGATCTTTATTTTTTATAAAAATAATTTTCAGGAACAAAAGGAGCTATTTCAATAGAGAACCGCCAAGAGTTGCAAAATTCCACACATACGTACAAACGGTCATGCCGTCAACTTTAACCGCATCTCGAAACCGGCATAAGAAATAAAAAAATAAAAAAGGAAAACCTTCACATTGTGTCAGTGTATGTGACCTAGTTTCCTGTAAAAATAACAAACTTGAAATACGACAAATATTTTTAGAAAGTGTTCTCAGAAATGAATGCTTCTAGAGCGATGATTGATCCATGCTGAAGTTCACGACGACATGTCAAATGGTTCTTGGAGTACTATATATGGTTGTGAACGCTCATAAATGAAGTGTGCTAGGAACTGCGATTTGTCGTCATGAATTGCATGCACTGTGCTCTTGGATACAAGGTTGCAGTTCTTGCTTCCTTTACAGTATCTAGGAAAAGTGTGTTTTCTCTAATAATAACCGCGAACGTACGTACGCTCGTCTACTTTATAGGTGACGAGCAACGCAGCCACACATGTGCTTCCGACATGATGATGCAAATGCAAGCTGACATATGGGAGACTTTTATTTTCAGGTTTTCTTTTTTTTTTATTCAGGGATTTTTCTTCAGGGGCTAGGAAAAAGAGTTTCCTACTATCACGTTAACAGCGATTTCCTTGTGCGCTAACGGCCTAACGCTAAGCCCAGCCGGCAAATAAAAAAAGCCCAGTCCGTCTTGTACTCTATCCCAGAGTTGTATACGCAAGCGAAGCGTATCTGAGCGAGATTATATATCTCTAAAGAAAACGCCGCCGCCACAAGCGCACCTCCGCCTGCACGGAAGCAGCTGCCAGCCGGGGACGACCATGAGGGAGGCCGCAAGACTAGGAGCCACGCCTCTCCTCCACGGCCTCCCAGATGATATCGTCATATGCGAGATCCTCGTCCGCCTCGACCCCAAATCCCTCCTCCGCTGCCGCGCCGTCTGCTGCATCTGGCGCAGCGTCACCTCCGCCCGCGACTTCCTCCTCTTCCATCATGGCCGCCAAACGTCCCTCCCCATCCTCTACGGCTACTGCTGCGAAGGCAACGATGTCAAGTCCACAGACATCATCCCCTTCAACCACCGGGCAGCGCTCGCAGCCGACCAGCTTCACTCGGTCGCGCGACTTGACTACGCACACTTCCGGCCGGTGGCCTCCTCTGACGGCCTCCTCATCCTCTCCTTCTGCTACGCCTACTTCACCATCTGCAACCCGGTAACTCGTCAGTTTGCATGCCTCGGTAGGCTCTCTGGCTTTAGCCTATTGGGAATTTACCCTCACCCGCCTACAGGTGAGTACAGACTGCTCATGCATTCTTCGGAATCCACAAAGCAAACTTCTTTTCGTTTTCATGACCGCACCAATTGGAAAGCTAGGAATCAAGTTGGTTGCTACGTCTTATCACTGGGATCTGGCAAGCTGTGGAGGTACATTGACTCTGCGGATACCAATCAACTTCAATTCAGCAACACATCTGTGTTATTGTGTGGTTGCTTGCATTGCCTAGTACGACATGGGAGCGATAGCAACATGATAATGGTGTTCGACACCATAGCCGAGTCGATCCGGATGATGCTTGCTCCGGTTTTTTCTGGCGGGTGTGATGCCCTATTTGAGATGGATGGTAAGCTTGGCATGTCCAGCTCTAATGATGCAAAGACAATCATTGATATATGGGTGCTGCAGGAGTATGAAAGTGAGGACTGTATCTTAAAGTGCCAGATTAAATTGCCGGTAACGGAGATCAAGGCGTTGTGTAAAAATCATGAGGACGATGAATTGTGGGATGTGGTTGCCGTGCATGCGGATGGTAAATTGTTCGTGCTGATCAAATGTACCGAGTGGCTACTTCAGGTTGACATGGATGGCAAGTTGGTCGCCACTTTCCATCACAAAGGTGTCCGTCCTACTCAATTGCAGCTCAAACAAAGTCTTGTTCCGCATGCCTTCTTTCCATCACTACATGGTTATGTTGTGAACGGTTGGCCTTTCATCCGAGAGTGATGTTGAGTGAGCTGGTAGTTCTTACGATTGGCCTTTCATCTGAGAATGATGTTGAGGGAGCTGGTAGTTCTTAATGTTCTAGATATTTATTATATCGTCATGAGCTTACATATGAATTGGATCCACTATGAGCCTACTATTTTTCTTTGTTGATGCATAAAAATTGTAAGCAATAAGCTCTATCTCTGATTGTTACATTGTTGCATGAAATATATGCTTCTATCGGTACCCCTTTCGGAAGAAGGGAATATTGCATGTGTCAATGCCAAAATTACCAAGTAATTTTGATGTCCTAATCTGCCCCATGTCTCTCCTTTATTGAACTACAGAACCAATTTTGGGTTTTACCTAAGCCTCTGGGGGTCTTCTTACTACCTACAGTACTAGTGAGCAATATACCTCCCTGATGTCTCTATTTCTTCAACTCAAGAATTGACTTTCCCTTTTATTATCTTGGTCTTCTTTTCTGTGAGAGATTATCTGGTGCCCTTCTCAATAATCAATAGTTGGCGATCGACATGTGTTTCATTATTTTTTGTTATGGTCCACCTAGCAATGAGATGTGGCAAATTGTCCTCACTTTTGAGTTGCAAGTTGCACCTGGTTTTTGACGAAAAAGGGTTCCCCGCTTTATATTATAAAGCAAACATCACCAATTACAACTGAAGCCGATACAAACACACACCACACACCCAAGGCAAGATACAACGGTCCCGGGCACCGACACACCACCCCACCGACTACCAAGCAAACTAAAGATGACGAGGAGGAAGACCGCTTGGAGCCTGCAGAGACCTCCATCATGGGCGTCCACGACAGAGAAGTGAGACGGACAACAACGAAGCCAAGACTCCAAAACAGTGCCTCCAAGAAGGGAACGACCAAGGATAGCCTCCACCGCTCGATCCCGAAGATCAGGTTTTCACCCGAAGCAAGACGAGGAGTGAGAGCACCACGACGGTGCCTTCAGGAAGGGCTACGATAGCAACGGCCGCCGCCACCGCCGGCATGTAAAACTGGGCAGGAGGTGTACCCCGGTGCTCACACCCCGCCGCCACATCCTAGCTTCGTCAACCACCTGCAACCACGCCACCCGCGTAACAATGATTGCCCGCCTGCACCTGAGACGCATGCTCCGCCCACGAACTTCGCGCCTCCCACCACAAGGGCTGCCGCCCTACCATCCGACAACTCCACGACCAACCAAGGCACCGGCTTTGGCCTTACCGACCCCAACCACTGACGGAGCCGCCAGCGACCGCCCAGATCCGAAGAACGGCAGACCGAAGACCACGCAACACTAGGCCGGGGAGAGGGGGAGGGGAGGAGCGGAACGAATCCACAACTGGCACCCCTGCCGGCGATGAAGACGAAGGGACACCACTAGCCCCCCATCTCTCCTGACCAACCCCCCACCAAACACCTCTGTGCCTCCCCACCATGGCCGCTGCCTCGGACCACCGCCGGACCACGAACCGCCGCCCGCCCACCAGCAGCAGCAGCCAAGGAGCCTTGGGGAAGCCTTCCCGTACCGCCCGTCCCTGACCAGGTCGCCGCGCGCACACACCGCCACCACCAGCCCCCACACCAAATCTGGCCACCTCAACTCCATCGAAGCAGAGCACCCGCAGCCGCCGCGCCACCTCCAAGACGCTTCCGCCGCACCCGCACCCGCAGCCACCGCAATCGAGCGCACCTGGATCCGCGCCGCCGAGCCCCGCCATAGCTCGGCGCCTCCAGTGGCCAGCCGGTCCGCACCAGCCGGGAGATCCACGCAGAGAGGGAGAAGAGGCCCTGTCGCCGCCTACGCCGGCTGGGCTTCGCCCGACGGCGCCTCCAGGAATTGATCAGGCTTGATGTTTAGATCCTCTCTGCAATAAAGGTATTGGCGGCGCAGCCACCCACTTTCACTATGTTTTCACTTCTCTTTTATATACCTTGAGAGTTGTTACTTCTGTTAGTATCAAGCGATGCCGGCACTTAAAACAACACTGTATATCATCTAATTGCCAGCATTAATTCTCAGTCTCCAAGTTGAAAATATCCATATTGTTATCTTCTGTGCTTGTAGCTACAACTTCAGTTTCTACTTTACAAACATCTGGTGCTTTAGTTCACTCACTTCAATGTACGTGCCCATTTAAGTAGAGAAGCTAATATACAGTTTTATAGGTAGCAGCAGTTCATATTCTATGCACGTATGCAATGGTTTGAGTATAAGCTTTAATTAAATAAAGGTGATAGCAATATGTTAATCTTAGTTGCATCTCAGCTGGCTGGCTCTTTTACAACTTCACTTGTACACATTACACAATGGTGTTTTGCTTAGAAAAACTTGTTTAGAAACGACAAGTAATAATGGGGCCTCTGAAGCTTCTACTGTTTTTCAGAGCACCACACATTCAGAATTCCGGTGAACATTTTGCAGCCATAATTTTTTAGAGTTGTTCAGCTATGATTGTATTGCTATTATTAAGGATATTTATACCTACCGGCAGTAATCTCTGCATTATAATATTTCCATTAATCCTATGTTTCGCTCATTAAGCTGAGCTTCTTTGCTATTTTTCAGGTTTGGGAAACTTTCTGTATCTTGTTTGACAGATGCATGAAAGCACTAACAGTTGGCTTTCTTTGGGGTATCAAGATTCATGCTAATCTTCCCTTCTACATTTGGGTGGGCGGGGCGTGACTTTTTCTGCCAATTATTTTGGTAAAATATTTATATCGAAACAAGATCCGTCTAGTAGTATATATACTGGTGGTTGGTTGAAAGAATGATGTGGCCATTCAGTTTTGAACCACCAGTCTACTTAAAACATTAATGTCTAAACATTATGTTTATTCTTCTGCTTCCTTTCGGTGAAAGGCAAAAAATCTAGTGCTTTCATTTTTTGGGGGTCAACTAAGCACTATAAGAGCTGACAACCAAGAGGACCTAGGACTAAGAGAGCTTAAAATTACGTGATATTAGATAATCGCTGCTAGCTGTGTCTTTAATCTTGTCGTCTACTGTCAGTAACTTGTGGTAATTGGCCTGGTCACACCTGTTCAGTGGTCAGCCAGAACCTATACTTGACTTGTGTGAGTAGCAGCATGGTACATAGTGTAGCCCATGAATGTGAGCAGTGCACAGCAAGGTGAGGGAGTGGAGCTCGGTCAGCAGCAGTATATATATATATCTGGTCGAGTGGAGCCTTCTCCTTGTAACCTTTATCAGGCTCTCTCCCATTCAGAGAGTCAAAAACTGAAAAAGAGAAAAGAAGGGCAGGCACAAGAAGTGCCGCCTGGAACAAAATTTCGGTGTGCTGCGTACTCTGTTTCCATTCCATTCCTCTGCACCGGTCTGTTAGGTTTAGGTGTTGCCTTGGAGTCCACCACCATAGAAGTGAGGCTGGGCAAGACTCTGGCCAACAATCCCCTCTGCTTCACATTATGTGCCCAATTGAGGTGATGTTGTCGCCTCACAACCTGTGCCCATTGTTGAAATCAAGACGAGTTCTGTTTTCCATGTGCACCCATGCTTTTTTGTGAGAGAGGTTAATGGCATTCTTGTTGGACTTTAGGCTGCTTTTTTTCCTCCACTGACCAAATGGGTGAAACATTGAATTAGATCTATCTATACCACTATATAGTGTGCCAATAGTTTCAAATATTAGTCCTTGGGTATGCCCATCCAACAGTCAAGAGATTGCAAATCCGAGCATTATCATCCGTTGGATAAAGTTTTCAACCCATACGATTCTACCACGTGGCTTTCTAATTTAACCCCCAACTCTACCATCTCATGTGTTCTAGAAACATCTATCCACATGCTTATCTGGTCCTCTAATAAAAAGGGACTAGAACAATCTGGATTCTAGAGAGGTAAGAACCAAGTTGGATCTTGTCCAATACTATTCTAGGAAAGGAAATACATATTTAAATGTATTTTCCCACGCTTTTTATACTCCCTCCGTTCCTTTTTGTAAGGTGTATTTGTTTTTTGATAAAATTCCAAAATGTAAGGTGCATTTCTAATAATTCCTGATAATTTCCTTATTAGCCTTCAAAAAAAGGGAAAGTATCTCTAACCTGATTGTCAGTATCTCTCCTTGTAGCAAAAAAAAGTATTTCTCTGTTGATTGCATGTATCTCTTATTTTTCTGGACTAATTGATTTACTTGCCACTAAACAACAAATTTGCCAAGGGTAATTTCGTCCTAACATATCTATAATTATGTGCCTTGATCACCGTGCAAAAAATAATAGACCTTACATAAAGGAACGGAGGGAGTATATACTTAAATGACGTGCCAAGCACGTGCAATTTAGTAGTGCCTAATAATAAAGGTATTAGTGCTTCTGCCCGTACGTCGTGGAAATTGCCCTCAAAGTTACAAAATATTACCGAACGATGCCACCCATAAGTGACAAAAAACATTTCACACACACCTATACTGTGCCTGGGATGGCCCACGCACTAGACAGCGGTGGCGTCAGCAACACAAAGCTATGAGTTCAAGTGCACTATCTATCTAGAATATCCTATTTTTTGCACAAATATGAATAAAACTAAGCTTGCAATCAAAAAAGGTGTGGGGTCAGCTGACCCAACTGCTTAAACATGGAATCGCCACTGGCACTAGGCACCTCCTATAATTCTGCGCACTGGGAGAAGATGATGCGCGCCCGTTTGGGCTAGTCCATGTCCAGGCAGCCTGTTTCTTAAATTTTGTTTTTTATTTGTATTTTCGTGTTTTAGTTTAAATAATTTGGCATTTGGGATTTCAAAAAAGTTCTGTGAATTAAAAAAAATGATAATTTTGAAAGAAAATTGTCAATAAATCATAAAATGTTTGTGGATTATTCAAAAATTGTTCGCAATTGTGAGAAACAAATGTTCGGGACATAAAAAATGTCCATGAGTATTAAAAATAGTTCGGTATTGAAAAATGTAAATGAAATTGAACAAAATGTTCGCCAATTTAAAAAATGTTCATGAATTTTAAAATATACTAAAAATTCAAAAACTTTTCATGAATTACAAAATAGTTTATTGATTCCTAAATGTTTGCTGATTCAAAAAAATACCAAACATTTCAAAAAATGTATGTTAAATCAAAAAAAATGTTCGTGAATTTTAAAAATTGTTCCACCAATTTTCAAAAAAATGTTTGTCTATTCTAGAAATGTTCGCAGATTCAATAAAATGTTTAAAAAAATGTTCAAATTTTATATTATTTTTTGCAAATAGTATAAATGTTCATTATTTTAAAAAATGTTAAAAAGTAAAAGGTTCGTAAATTTGAAAAATATTCATCATTTGAAATATGTTCACGAGTTTAAAAATATAGTCTTGATTTTCAAAAATTGTTCACGATTTTACGAAAAATTTGCAATGAGGTTACAAGGAAGAAAGAGAACGAAAATAGGAAGAAAGAAAAATAAATAAATAGAATAAACAGAAAAGAAAAACGAAAAAGAAAAGAAATTAGGAAAAAAGGATGAAAAAACCGGTTTTTCTAAATATATTTTTGAAAACAGGAACAATTTTAGAATTTTTGAACATTCGGTAATTTTTAAGCTTTATAGTGCTGATGTGAAAATAGGCCGGCCTTGTGGTGTCCGTTCCGCCGCAGCCCGCGCAAGCCCTCAAAATACGTTTTATGCGGTTTTTATACTCACTTTAAAGGTCCGCGATATACGGGGTATGTTAAAGATGCTCTTACAGAGGATAGTGAAAAAAATTACAACACGTTAACAAATTGACTGACGGAAACCCATTTTTGACATATAACGGGCAGTGCTATAGTGGGCTGAAAAACTGAGGAGTGGTATATTGGCATGTTGGTTTCACTAGTGGTATATTAGCAAGTTCGAATTTGGCTCGTCGTAGTTTGGCTACTGCCTTAGAGCAACTCTAGCAGACCCCGCATCCCACCTCGACCCGTAAAATAACCGCCAAAATGCGGGCCGGGGCGGAAAAACCCGCCCGATCAGACCCCGCATCCCGCCCTGGCCCGCAAAAAATTTTAGGGGGCGCGGCAAAATCCCGAGCCCAACCCGGGAAAACGCGGGTTTCCCCCTCGCGGCTGCGGTGTCGTGCATATAAACGGAAGCGGTTGGTGGGGGGACATTTTATCCCGCGCTTTCTCCCACCAACCACCTCTCCTCTCCCCTCTCGCGCCGCCGCCGGCCGCCACCCAAGATTCCGGCGACCGCAGCCTGCAGGAGCACGTCGGAAGGCCGCCACGCGCACGAGGCCTCCCCCCTCGCCCCTGCGTCGGCGGGCCGCCGGATTTGCAGATCTGTGGCACTTCATCGCGGGCCGCCGGATTTGGCTTTTTCCGGCCGCCGCTGCCCCAAGCTATGGAGTGGTCGGGGAGCCTCTCCCGCAGCCCAGGCAAGGGCGCATCGCTGCATGCAGGTGCGAGTTCGTCCGCCTGCCGTCGCCGAAGGTTTGCGGGCATGGACTCGTCCGGCCGTCCACCGGGCTCGGCGCTCGCGCAGCGTCTTTGTGGCTTGCCGATGCCGCTCATAGAGTGCGACGACTGCACGCGGAAAGTGCTGCGGCTCACTTCGAGCACGCCGAAGCACCCTGGATGGGTTTTCTTCAAATGCGAAAACGACGGGGTACGTGCACTTGCGGTAGCTCGTTTCACAGTTCATTCTTTAGCTAAATTGCGGTGGCTCACTTCGAGCTTGCTCATTCTTTTGTGTAGGACGAAGGATGCTCATTTTGGTTTTGGGAAGGGCAATACATTGATTTTTTGATAGAAAGAAATTTAATAGATGTTAGTGCACTCCTTGGTACAATCGAAGGCAATGATGCGGCTGCATGTGCAACTAGAGGGGAAGCAACATCTACTTCTTCCGAACCAAAGATGAAGAAAGAAGAATGCAAAATCAAAAATCCACAGATCAACAACGAATGCATGGAGAAGGTATTAGTCCAACTAGTGGGAGCAGTTATGGAAATTGAAAATCTTCTAAAATGCATGCTTATAGTTCTTGTTTTCTTTGGTCTTGCTATTCTAGCAAAGATTTGGTGATGCTTTTTGTATCCAATGTTGCTATAAAACAAAGCAATGCAATATGCTAGATCAAATTGAGTTGCAAATTTAAGTTTTGCGGGCCGGGAGGAGATGCGCCAGATCAGACGCCGCAACCCCAACCCGTAAAAAAGCATATTCTGAGAATATCTTTTTTTACGGGTCCATTATGCGGGGTCTGCAACTGCGGCCGTCCGCGCCGACCCGCAAAGACGTTTTTCCACGAACTGCAAAAACGTTTTGCGGGTCGGGAGGATGCGGGGTCTGCTAGAGTTGCTCTTACGGGGAAAAGACATGGATGCTGTGTGATGGTGCTCGGGATCTAATTCTTCGGTTCCTAAATATAAGTATTTTAGAGATTCTAATATAGACTACATACAGAGCAAAATGAATGAATCTACACTCTAAGATACGTCTATATTCATCCGTGCGTAGTTCATATTGAAATCATTAAAAATACTTATATTTAAAAACGGAGGGAGTAGATCGGAGCTACTTGGAACCGCAGCGTACTGCATGCCCTGGCCTCAACTAAGGTACACCCCCCGATCTTAACCCACATCACCAGCTGTATACTTTCCCATACCGAGAAAATTCACCATACTGAAACTTAAGACTACAAAACAGAAACTGCAAAAAAAGACTTGACTCACTGGAAATTTTCATTTCTAATTCATGTTTAGCTAAAGAACATTGCTAGTGGCAGATTACCCCCTAAGGAAAAATGTAGATAACTAAAAAATAAGACTGAAGCAGAAACATCTCGTTGTTCCCTATGGAAAAATGTAGAAAAATAAAATAAAAAGACTGAAGAAAGAACTATGAAGACCGATGCTACTTGTGTTGAAGACTGATTAAAGCACATATCAAACCTAACACGAAACTACTTCACAGCCGACACTACACGGACGATTCATGCACGATTCACAATCAGATGGATGAGGTGCACTTCATTCTATGATTTGACGACTGGATGTGAGGCATCGTGCAATAATTGTGCATGCAATGTCATCTGCATAATGATGGGAACACAGACCTTACCAGAATAGTATACGAGAACAACAATCTTCTAAAAGCTCTGCCTTAAACCTCACCCCCACAAAACAACCACTTCTTCTTTGCTGCTACAATTGACAGTGTCCTGGACTAGGGGGTGCTAACCTATATGACCCACAGGCCACGGGCCGAACTC
This sequence comes from Triticum aestivum, assembly GCF_018294505.1. Taxonomy (NCBI): domain Eukaryota; kingdom Viridiplantae; phylum Streptophyta; class Magnoliopsida; order Poales; family Poaceae; genus Triticum; species Triticum aestivum. The sequence goes on from NC_057802.1 coordinate 567,011,746, forward strand.
ACGGCCCACTGATCACTACAAGGAAGGACTCCGTAAGCCATGAACCCCCGGCGTGATCAAGATAGAAACCTCCGAAGACTTGGCATGTACTTCAAGGATACCAATAGCTAGCATGTTGACAACCGACCATATGTGTAACCTAGGTACCCCCGGTGTGTATATAGGCCGCGGGGTTTAGTCTTTAGAGGCACGATTACCAGCCTTAGGGTTTCGAACACAATCATACGATCTCGAGGTAGATCATCTTATAATAGGCTGGAGCTGTAGCGAGCTGGAACGGGGAAAGAAGAGACGGTGAGAGATCATGCCAGGAAGATATCGTTGAACATAAAGAAGGTGACTGTAGTGAACCGAAGTGGGAGCAGAACAAACTGACTCGGAATATGGACATGATAGGAGATATCCAGACGAGTGATAGTGAGATAGACAAGACTCCCAACAAGATGACGATAATGCGTCGGATAAGACAAGGGCTCCCCATCAGAAGCACGAAGGTGAACATTGAGCTCCATAGGAGTCTCAACAGTGCGCTCATCACTAAGAGCCGTACGAGAGAGAAGATCTTGGATATACTTTTCGTGAGAAATAAAGAAGCCATCAGAGGAAACCTCAATCCCGAGAAAGTAGGGAAGAGGACCAAGATCAGGCATACGAAACTGCTCACTAAGACGTGCCTTGACAAAGGCAATGTACTCAGAGTTGTTGCCAGTAATGATCATGTCATGCTTTCGATCTGACTCTGGAGTAAGGTGCAAGGGTAGAATGAAAACACCATGTCCACTTCAGGCAAGGAAGTTCTAGTCAAAGCAGTTGCTCAGTCTGTTTCTGTTTATTTTATGTCATGCTTTAAACTACCAAGAGGTTTATGTGAGCACCTGAACATTTTAATCAGAAAGTTCTGGTGGGGCTCTAAGGATGGCAAACGCAAACCTCATTGGGTATATTGGGAGACAATGACACAACCAAGGGCATGGGTGGTCTTGGATTCAAAAACTTTGACCACTTCAACTTGGCCATGTTGGCTAAGCAAGCCGGCGTTTACTTCAAGACCCTAATTCCTTGAGTGCCCGTATACTAAAAAGCATATACTATCCAACCACTGATTTTATGCAAGCTTTACTAGGAGGGCATCCGAGCCAAATTTGGAGATCCATAATTGAGGGCCGTGATGTTCTCAAGCAAGGTTTGATCAGGCGCGTTCGAAACAGCACAACCACCATCATATGGACAAACAATTGGCTCCCCAGGGATGAGATGCTCCGGCCATATGGGTGTGTGTCCACGAACCCACCCCAGCTCGTCTTGAAATTGATAGATCCCACCTCGGCTACCTAGAACAGACAAAGAGTGAACGAAGTCTTTATGCCGATGAACGCGAAGATCATCCTGGGCATTCCGTTATGCACACGCAATATAGATGATTTTTGGTGCTGGAACTTCGAGAACCATGGCTCTTTCTCATTAAAATCCGCTTATAAAATGTTGGTGGCGACCAAGCAATGCCGTGAGGCATGGCTGGATGGTTCAGCTAGAGCTTCAAGCTCAAATGCGGAGGAGGGGATGTGGAAGAAACTTTGGAAAACTAAGGTACCAGCCAGAGTGCATATGTTCATGTGGAGGCTCTCTAAACACTCGCTACCTACAAAGGACGTGCGAGCTCATCAGCATATGTCAGGCACCAGCACATGTGCCTTATGCAGGATGCTGGACTCGTGGAAGCATGCTATTTTAGAATGCACAATGTCAAGGTGCATATGGGCGTTGATGGATGAAGACCTTGCACATAAAATGTTGATGATTGAAGATCCTAATGCAAAGCAATAGTTTTTTACACTGATGGAATCTCTTCCACATGACCAGCTTGTCCTCCTGTCAATTACATTGTGGTCGATATGATCTGCACGGCGTAAGGCGATCCATGAGGGAATTTTTCAGAGTCCTACGCTGTCCAAAGCTTCATCAAAAGATACATCGACGAACTGAACATAATCAAGCCTAATGTAAATTGTGGGATGCAGCCACTTCTAATGGCCAGCAGGCAGTGTGGCGACGACATAAAGCTCCTCGTGTGGGCTATGCTAAGATACATGTAGATGCCGCAGTGAGGCAAGGAAGAGGAGGTTCTGCTGCAGCGGTGTGTTGAGACAGCAACGGTAACTACGTGGGGAGCTCTGCCCTAGTGGTCGAAGGCATTGATAATCTTGCTTCTTTGGAAGCGATGGCATGCAAGGAGGCAATTGCTTTGGCTACAGATCTTCTTCTTCACACTTTTCTGGTCGCTTCTGCTTGCAAGCAAGCTGTCTCGGATATTACCAACAGCTCCCGGGGGCAATATGGTGCAATAATTAGTGTGATCAATCTCCAAGCTGCTCAATTTCAATGTATATTTTCTTTCGAGTGTCGTGCTGTGACTTATAAAGCACATAGCTTAGCCAGGTTCTCCCTTGCGAGAGGTCTGGGACGCCACGTCTGGTTTGGCCAACCCGATGATCCAACTTGTATCCCACTTTCTGTGAACTTTGAGTAATAAAACTGGCTTTACCCCTAAAAAAACTAGATCGATCAGATCGGGAGCTAGGAACCTCCGGATCAGTTAGATCGAGCGCAGTGCAGCCTGACGGGTGGACGAATTGAAGCGAGATGGAGGCGGACCGGAACAACAGGCCGAACGAGAACCAAATCGATCCAAAGGAGCGAACGAACAGAGCCTCGATCTGGCCACAGTTGCACGCACACGCGCGATCATGCGAGGGCCCGGGGGCAACTATGGAAGCCAGCCGCAGTGCGAAGAGGGCGGGGCCGGACGGGCGAAAGCCAGCAGCAGCGACGGCGACTGGCGGACGGGGCCGATGGCTGGCGGCGACAGGTGGACGGGACTAGCAGGAGGGCGACAGGGTGGAACACGTGCAGCCTGGAGCGGATCAGATCAGACCGGGTAGGGCAGATCGTGTTGGGGGTGAGCAGCAGCGAGGAAGAGCAATCAGGGACGACCGTCAAGGAGACGACGGCGGCGCGATGGAAGGATCAACAACAAGTTACGCATGCTAAAAAAATGACCTAAGCTGTAATGCCATGTTAGAGAAATAGCAACTTAGTATTATCAATAGGCTAAAGCCATCATATATACAAGTACAAGTGGGAAGCCAAAATGCCAAAATGCAAAAGGCCAAAGGCCACCATATAAATATAACTCTAACAAGCATCACACATCGTTTCAATGATGCAAACTCATAGATTACTTATCTTAACAGTCTTAGGATTCTTAAATCTTAACTGTCGAGCGTAAAAGAATTAAACCATGAACAATCCCGATATTTCATACTGTTCATTATTTAGCAAGCATACCCATATATGGTAGTGCTAAAAGTTAGCCATGACCCTGAGTTCTGAAAACCAAATGTACAGGAAAGGAGCATAGTAAGCACACCTTATCGATTGCAAGCTTCCCATCTTCTTGCACAGTGCATTTGCAAGACATCATGGAATAACTTCGCTGCTAGCTTGTCAAACACCTATAAGGTATTTACAGTTGCAGGCCCAAAAGTCAATTCAAAATCGGCTGAAGAACAACAACCAGGGACAATTCTCAAATTGTTAGGCAGTCGAGTACAAACCTTGACTTGGTAGTACTCTTTTGATGAACCAAACTCCAGCCGCATCCTCTTCGCAGAGGATCGCTCCATATCATCAAGAAATCACTGGAAAAATTCGTATAGAACGTTTTACGTACATGGCTCTTGGATCCTTTTGTCCCTGCTTCTGCGAGGTCGTGCACCGCGTCCACCGTCCACAGAGACGGGTAATCTTTTTTTTTTTTTGCACGACAGGGAGATGGGTAATCGACCACTACAAAAACCGGACTGTAGGATGCATTATATACCAAAAAAAGGAACGAGATCCTCTGACTTAGGGCCTGTTCGGCTTTCCACCGGCTCCGTGGAATTAAAGAATCTGCAGGGCACCTAATTTCCAGCTCCACTATTTTAACCCTCCAGCTCCGCGAGCTGAGTCTGGAGCGAGGGACTCTGAACACTCCCTTAGTACGTTCTACTGCCGAGGGACGTCGTTCCCGCTGCACCGGCCATCAGGCATCCAACGATACTAGCAGTAACTACAGCCTGTTCCAGCTTTCTCGCTCAGATGGAAGTGGAAATAAGCGGCCCATCGGCCCAGTTCAACGCTAGCCAGAAGAAAGCGAGGGAAGCGAGGGAAAAAGGCGCGAGAGGCCACAGAAAAAGGCGTCAGCAGTACAGAAACGGCGCCAAAGTTGATCGGAAGGAGATCCTGGCGCCCGACCGGCTGCTCTGCTCCTCGATCTCACGTATGTCTCCATAGTTCTTTCGGATGGAAGAAGTAGCCTGCTAAACATGGATCAGGCATCCCTTTTTCTGAAATTGATTGAACTTCGACCATCAGATTACTTTAGAGCTTGATCAAATTTCCCTTTTTGTCATGGAAGAAGTATATATCCTGCTAAACTCGGATTAGGCATCCCTTTTTCTGATGAAAGAAGCAGTCTGCTGAACTCCGATCAAGCATTCTTTTCCTGATGGAAGAAGCAACTGAGAGGGAAGAAGAGGCTGATACAGTGCACCATGATTCTAATTCTAATTCTAATCCCTTTTGTCATGCATTTCAAAGATACACTCCCTGGGTTGGCATCTCAATCCCTTTTGCCATGCATTTCAAAGATAATACTCAAATTTCTGTATGCTTGCTCATTGTACATTCAGCAGCCAAAGCAAGCATTATGACTTGTGTATTCCTGAAAAGACGTGCTCTCACATTCTGAACAACAAATGCTTGTTCACTATGAAAGCATAGTGAACATTGCACGACTATGAAAGCGAGGCCTGGACCTTCAAGTGCCATATTAAATTGCCGGTAATGGAGATCAGTACAAAGAGTGAGAATCACGATGATGGTTGTGATGTGGTGGTCGTGCCTAGGGATGGCAAGTTATTCGTGTTGGTCAAATTCTCTGAGTGGCTAATTCACGTTGACATGGACTTCAAGGTGGTAAAAAATTCCCATCGCAAAGTCTGTCATACTCAATTTCAGCTCAAACAAACTCTTGTTTAGCTGATCGACGCCATTTTGGCGGATTTTTTATGAAATATAAATAGTTATTATGTTAATATTTCAATGTCTGTTGTTTTCATACACATTGTACAATTTTGATATACATTTAACACATACACACACATTCTATATACCTACGAGAGTCATCCATATTAACTTATTTATCTCAACATGCAAACATGCCACATCACTATGGAATTATGGATGGGATTAGGGCCACCTCAACATGCAACCATGCATAGAAAAAGACCCACCACCACAAGCAACCATGGGAAAATATTTTTCTATCATCTACTTATATTCAATAACTATTTACAAGTATACATAATCAAATATATTAATCCATTTGTATTTTAAATTTTCACATGTTATTAATCTAATAATTATATTCCACACAATCAAATCACATTGAACTAAATTGCAACTGATTCCCGCAGCAATGCGCGAGGTATCATCAAGTATACATAAGAAGTTGATACCCAATAAACTATTTATCTCAACATGCGCATATGTCTCCACACCACACATCACACCTCATCAATTATTGTTACCTTTTTCTTAATAGCATGGTCCATCCAACTAGCATACTTAATGCACATGCAACCATGCATAAATAAATAAAAATATCTACACAATCATCCATAAAAAAAGTTTTACACTGTATAATAATCACATTATATTATTAATTCACATATTTGTGCTCCACAACCAATCTCAATATAATGCTACCAGTTTCGCCGCAACGCGCGGGGTATCATCTAGTATATATAACAATTTTTCAAATATATGTTTTGATGTCTACTTTTCTTCGTACAGATCATGCCTTTTTTATACACCCCATACATTTTTTGAACATGTCTACAATTTTATGTATACATATTTAATATTTTCAAATACATGATTAATATTGTTTAAACATATATTTTTGGATGTCTATCTTTTTTGTATACATGTTTAACATTTTTCAAAAATACGATTAACATTTTTGAAAACTTATAATTTTTCATTTCAACCTTTTTCTTACACATTGTATATTTTCTGTATACATTTTGGTATACATCGGGATTAAAATTTTACAAAAAATCACATAAAGTGTTTTTGTAATAGCTTATTTGGAAGTATAAACAAGGGGCCTGCAGCGGCTCAGGACGACCTCCATCATCAGAAGATGTACATTTTTTGATAAAGGGCGCTTTATTAACTCAAAATGTAGCACCGAGCAGATACAAAGCATAAAGAGTGACACCCAGTCTCTGCATAGATAACATGCACACAGCCATCACATGAGTAGTCTGGCAAAGAGTATAACAATGACAAAGTGGCAATAGTAAAGCCATATGAGACCTATGCCTATGTCGACAGAGAAGGTGGTCCGACTCAGAGATTATGCTGCCACCCATGTTGGGTAAAAACCTCCTGGTCACCCGCTCCAACCGTATACACACCGCCTTGAACAGCGATTGGTACTCCGTTCGGTGCATAATAGAGCATGTATGAAGTCAGTGCGTACAACAGTAAATAACCTGCATAGAATAATATTGTTTGCCACTAAAAACACAATCATTTCTACATAGCCAAAGCGACCATAGTAAGGCAGATGCTCCCACCCGTATTACCGTGCTAAACGTATTTGGTATTCCATCAAGCTATGGGCCATATATATTGGCAACACTTGTGGGTGGATAAAAATTTGACGCTATTTGGATGACTGACTATGTAGAACAAGCAAAATTGCATTAAAATAAGAGGTCTTTAATTCTCTCGTCATGAGTACAAAAACTACACTTCTTGCTTCCTTTCCAGTTGCGTCAAGTGATATTGTCTTTAGTTAGCACAACTCCTCTTCAAAGATACCATGTGAAAATCTTAACTTTTAGTGTGTGACGCCCCGATTCAATCGTACACTAATCATGCACGCAAATGTGTACGATCAAGATCAGGGACTCACGGGAAGATATCACAACACAACTCTAAAACATAAATAAGTCATACAAGCATCATAATACAAGCCAGGGGCCTCGAGGGCTCGAATACAAATGCTCGATCATAGACGAGTCAGCGGAAGCAACAATATCTGAGTACAGACATAAGTTAAACAAGTCTGCCTTAAGAAGGCTAGCACAAACTGGGATACAGACCGAAAGAGGCGGAGGCCTCCTGCCTGGGATCCTCCTAAACTACTCCTGGCTGTCGTCAGCGGCCTGCACGTAGTAGTAGGCACCTCCGGTGTAGTAGGAGTCGTCGTCGACGGTGGCGTCTGGCTCCTGGGCTCCAGCATCTGGTTGCGACAACCAGATAGAATGGAAAGGGGGAAAAGAGGGAGAAAAGCAACCGTGAGTACTCATCCAAAGTACTCGCAAGCAAGGATCTACACTACATATGCATGGGTATATGTGTAAAGGGGCCATATCGGTGGACTGAACTGCAGAATGCCAGAATAAGAGGGGGATAGCTAATCCTGTCGAAGACTACGCTTCCGGCAGCCTTCATCTTGCAGCATGTAGAAGACAGTAGATGGTAAGTCCACCAAGTAGCATCACATAGCATAAACCTACCCGGCGATCCTCTCCTCGTTGCCCTGTTAGAGAGCGGTCACCGGGTTATATCTGGCACTTGGAAGGGTGTGTTTTATTAAGTATCCGGTTCTAGTTGTCATAAGGTCAAGGTACAACTCCAAGTCGTCCTGTTACCGAAGATCACGGCTATTCAAATAGATAAACTTCCCTGCAGGGGTGCACCACATAACCCAACACGCTCGATCCCATTTGGCCGGACACATTTTCCTGGGTCATGCCCGGCCTCGGAAGATCAACACGTCGCAACCCTACCTAGGCACAACAGAGAGGTCAGCACGCCGGTCTAAATCCTATGGCGCAGGGGTCTGGGCCCATCGCCCATTGCACACCTGCACGTTGCGTGGGCGGCCGGAAGCAGACCTAGCCTAGCAGGCGTTCCAGTCCAATCCGGCACGCGCCGCTCAGTCGCTGACGTCACGAAGGCTTCGGCTGATACCACGACGCCGAGTGCCCATAACTGTTCCCGCGTAGTTGGTTAGTGCGTGTAGGCCAGTGGCCAGACTCAGATCAAATACCAAAATCTCGTTAAGCGTGTTATTTTGAAGTAACCGCGGACGCCGACCAGGGCTAGGCCCACCTCTCTCCTAGGCGGTCTCAACCTACCCTGTCGCTCTGCCACAAAGTAACAGTCGGGGGCCGTCGGGAACCCAGGCCCACCTCTACCGGGATGGAGCCACCTGCCCCTTCAGCCCCCATCTCCGAACAGTATCATAAGTAAACAAGCTAAGTATCTTAACAGTATAAAGTATATAGCATATGCCCGTGATCACCTCCCGAAGTGATCATGGCCCAGTAGTATAGCATGGCAGACGGACAAGAGTGTAGGGCCACTGATGGAATACTAGCATCCTATACTAAGCATTTAGGATTGCAGGTAAAGGTAACAACAGTAGCGGCAAAGACAGGCTATGCAGCAGAATAGGGGTCGTCAACAACGTAGTCGGTCGGGGCACCAGCAGCGGCGTCGGTCTCGGGATCTACCAGAGAAGAAGAGGGGGAGAAACAATAAATACATTGCAAACAGATGCATGACAAAGCAACAACGGTGCTAGGTGTGCCCTAACGCAGTACTAGGTGATACCGACAAAGGGGGGAAACATCCGGGAAAGTACCCACGTGTTTCGCGTTTTCGGACAGATGAACCGGAGGGGGAAAGTTGCGTGTTTGCTATGCTAGGGATGTGTGGCGGACAAACGGGCTGCCGATCCGGATTCGTCTCGTCGTTCTGAGCAACTTTCATGTACAAAGTATTTTCATCCGAGTTACGGATTATTTTACATTAATTTTTAAAGTTTTAAATCATTTTCTAAATTATTTTTAATTCAAAAATCTAAATGTTAAATTGCTATGGGTACACAGAAGTGTACCCACAGATGGGCTTGGGTGGCTGACCAGTAGGCCCAGTTGACTTGGTCAACTGCCCAGTCAGCAGAGGCTGACTGATGGGGCCGGTCAAAGTCAACAGCCCAGTCAGCATTGACTGTTGACTGGACAAACTGACCAGTGGGTCCCGCTTGTCATAGTCTCATAGTAATTAAACAGGGTTAATTAGCTTTAACTAAATGATTAGGTTAATCTAATCTGGATTAATTAAGTTAATTAATTCTTAATTAATTAATTAATTAATATTTTAATTATTATATTTTTAATTCCTTTTCTTTTTATTTTAACGTTCTGTGGGCTGGGCCCCACGTGTCATTGGCCCTAGGGGCCTTAGCGGGCAAAGGGCGGTGCGGGTGCAGGGGCACGGCCACGAGCGCCCGATAGGGAGCCCGGGTGCTGGCCTCCAGCGAGACCAACGATGTGGTCGCCGGCTCCCACGACGCCGGCCAGGGGAGGCGACGGAGGTGCGGGACTAAGGCGAGGGGAGCAGGGCACGGGGTCGGAGCATCGGAGTTGGCCGCAGGCATGGCGGTGTCGCCGGCGCAGGGGGTGCAGGAGCGGGGCGTGTGCGGGAGGGGGGCCAGAGTGGCCAGAGTAGCGCGGTGCGCGCGCGCGCCCGCGAGCGATGCGTGGCGAGGGAGAAGCGAGCGCGAGGGGGGGGGGACCGAAGGGAGCTCACAGGAGGGGTTGAGTAGTCCGGCGGGGAAGGCGGCCGGGGAGGAGATGCGAGGCAGTGGCGGGGCAAAGGGAGGGTCCGGTGGTGACGCGATAGGGGTGCGACCGAAGTGGCACAAGCGCGCGCGGGAGCAATGCTTCGGGCGCGGCGATGGCAAGCGTGGCCGCGGGCGACGTCGAGCAGTGCGTGGGTGAGGGACACAGGGGAGAGGAGGAGCGGGAGGTGCTCACGGCGGCGGTAGGGGATGGGCAGTGGGGCTCGGGGTGGTCGACGGGGACGACGGCGACGCAGGGGAGGAGGCGACGAGGGCGTCCGGCGAGGAGGAGGGCGGCGACACAGCGTTCCGGCCGACGGGATCCGGGGGTGACGGGGTTGGCGCGATGAGGGGCGCCGTCGAGCGGTGAGGTGAGGTGAGGGGCGCCTGATCCAGATCCAAAACGGGGGAGGGGGGACGAGAGAGAGACGTGGGGGCGAGTGGGGAGTGGGCTAGGGTTCGGTTAGATGGGAGGGGGTTAAGCGGGGCAGCGGGAGAGGCCGGCTGGGCCAGGTGGACCGGTTGGCCACCTGGGCCAGTTGGACCAAAGGGGTGCTTCTCCCTTTTCCTTTTCTTTTGTCTATGTTTTTATTTATTATTTTCTCTTCTCAGTTTTCTATTATAGTTCATTTACTTTTAGTTTTATAAAATACCAAGTTAGCACCCAAATTAGGATCATTAATATAAGCCACTGCCAAACTTAGTTTGGACTCAAAGTAAATTAGTTTAATATTGCTATAATTTAAAAAGCTATTATATTATTATTTTAGTCACTGTTTTAACTTGTTTAGGGCATTTAACACTTTACAAAAATTTGGTTTCTCCACCATAATTACTAACGAATTATTTGTCACATCCAGAACATTTTGGTTTTAATATTTGAAAACTTTTATTGTTTAACTTGAATTTGAATTTTGAATCTGAACGGGGTTGAATCATCGCGAGATTAACAACGGTAATCGTGGTGACGTGGCATTGTTAGCAGCGATTACTGTAGCTTAAATATCTGGGCGTCACAATTCTCCTCCACTACAAGAAATCTCGTCCCGAGATTTAGGAGGTAGAGTAGGGGGGGGGATTTTGGTTACGAAATTCTAACGGATCTTCTCACCCTTGGTTGCTCTTCTCGAAGAGGTCGATCCATTACATTGATGTCTTCATTTCTCTGCTTCACGTCATCATGATGAAGTCGTCATCCTTTCTTCGGAAACTCCATCGTACTTACGAAAGTTGATAAGGGGTAACTTGAAAGAACGAAACTCTGCACGGTTGCTTATCCGGTAGATAACATTAGGGAAGGTGGCGAAAAGTAACTCTCGAATTGAAACTTAAGAAATTATCGAGAGCAAAGTAAGAAGGTGCAAAGTAGAAGTTTCAAGCGCATAGGCAATCGTTCGTTGCCTGATACGAAATGTGAAAGGGGTTCAGAGCAATGGGAATAAGTATTGTGTCTGACACCAGAATAGATCACTAGGCAGGTGGCCCATGAACTACATACGAAGTCAAGTTCTATGAATAACTTTGGCAACAGGGTGTACAGGAGAGTCAGGTTTCGATCTTGTGGAACTGTGGGTTATGGGCCCACCATGTGGTTTAAAGTAGAAAGGGGGCTGACATTTCGCACAGTCGCGATAGCAAGGCCTGTCAGAGGGTAGCCCGTCAGTTATGTCGACAACAACATCGATACCAAGGGCGAGGGACGAGGAGAACCATTTTCCTGCTCGTTGAACGAGGCGGACCAATAGGCAAAGTTCTCGTCCATCGGTGGTTACCGGAATGCTATCGACAAATGCAACAGGGTCTTACTGACACGGTTGTACACCAAGGTGTTTACATAAGCAGAAGAACATTACTGCTTAGATCATATGGATCACAAGGAAGGTTAAACAAATTGATGGAAAGGAAAATGTGTTTAAACACATATTTCAGGGGGTATATCCTTCCCAAGGACAAGCAGAGCATGATATCCATGACAGGATATAATGTAGAAAACCCTTTAGGTAAGGGGAGAGAAATTTCATGACATTACCCATGCAACGGTGTTTGGATAATTGAGCAAGAAACGTTTAGCATTGGGCTTCAAATGTTCTTGTTGAAAATCGGAGTACCATAGACATGCTTCGAGATAGCACTGACATGGTCATCAGGTGAAGATCAAACTTTGGAAACACAAAGGATTCATTGGAAACAACTTATAGGATAAGTCTTATAATTTCCTCATGGAAGAATGGATAGCCTTACTGAAAAGGATTCTATAACAATAGGGCCTCCAGCCAGGTGTGCTAGGCACGACATGACCTTACCGGTTCCCATAAAGACCATTATTATAACACTCGGAAATATGTTCCGACCATCATATCTGACCGAGATTCAGATCTGATTGGTGTCAGGATACCTCAAACTCACGATGCTCGAGGAGAAAAGGTGTGACACAAATTGACAAGGTGCCATCGAAAATTTCGGGAAATGAACTAGGGAAGCGAGTTCCAAAACAAGAGTTCATCAGTAAACCAACGAGAGGGTGAGGAGGTGGCTGATGGAATCAGCGACAATTGATCGAGGTTTCCAAAAAGATGGATTTCCACAATTATGTGAACAATGAGATAACAATTGTCAAATCAAATGATATAATGATGTATGCTCGAGGAAAGCATACACAACTGATAATTGGTCGAAAAGGTGCGCCTGAGATATGGGCTTAGGTAGCATCACCGATGTTAGAATGGTGATTCGATAACCGATGGTCTAAGAATGGAATGTCGACCATTAACTTCAAAGCAATAAGGTTGCTAGAAGTTTTGAATCACACATCATAGTTCAATTGTCGGTATTCCGGTTGGAAACAACACGGACCAAGAAAAGAATGGTGATGGTGATAAGTATCACTTATATCAAGAATTCTCAAGAAGTGGTGAAATTCCCACGACATCATTGACATAAAAGATGGTAATATTCCGAGGTAGAACATAACACAAGATGGATAGAAATGAACTCAAGGTAATACACAAAACATGAGCAAGTTTGTGTTGGAGGGAGGGCATTAACGTTGCCGATGATAATACAAACCATCGAGGGGCAAGGATGGTATTTCCCATCAAGAATTCAATAGATATTCTGGAAGAGCTCAGAATGTTGATGATCACGACACCTTTGTTGAAAGATTCCATGAGGCTACCATTGAATAACGACGACATCAAGCAAAAGGAATGGTGAAGCAAAAGACCACTGGAACCACGGATACGACACAACCTCAGAATCAAGTATTGTTGTTCAAGACAATAATATATGACAAGGAAGATCGACCTAAGCTTAGCTCAGCCTAAAAAATTGTGTTCCGGGAAGAAGGACCAGGTAGCACAGTTAAGATTTAGCACGATAATGATATAGCCGATCAGGCTAGGAATGACATGATCGGGTACAAACTCGTAAGTAAAGAATATTAGTACGAGTTGTTGAACTGTAATGCGGACTCGGTTCAGTTATCGGTGTCTTTGAGTGTTTAATAGCTCGGAGCCCGTGAAAAAATTGGAATCAGTGAGGATGTAGTACTTCATGAAGAACTCATAAGAGGTTATGCAGTTCCGTGATAATCTCGAGATACCAGGGGGTAATACTCGACGACAGATCAAAATAGAGGTTGGATTGGGTATTGCTCTGCAGAAGTCAAGTGCTTAAACTTGCACGAGAAATGGTATTTAAAGGAGAACATGGTCGGAACCACGATTGCAGAAGGCCAGATCCCAGATATAAGATGAACTTATACCAAGGGAATACTTAATTTAAGAGAAGCTTTCATGATAAGTTCTACATCGTGTCCATGGGCATGAACACAAAGTTCAAGGTCGACTCCCACTTCTCCAATGCATGACCATCCATTCACTTCTCGTTATCGAAGTTGTAGTGTTGAAAAGTTATCTGACGAAGCGGCAGTAGTGTATAACCCGTATAACTTTCGGGTTCACACAGATTAAGGAAGGCATATGTTCAACCCAACCGGGCTTCTTAGGAACATATACCACATGCTTCAAGAGTAAATATCACCAGCTCGAAAGGAGAGCATGGTTGGCAAAAGGAGAGGATACAATTTAGCAAAGGCATTATGTATCATAGAAAGAACTCACAAGGTGATTAATTATGAAGGACACTGTCGGATAATAATCCAACATTGGATATGGAGATCCACAATGGAGCTGACGTGAGTATCGATACCCAATCAGAGGAAGAAAGAATGCAAATGCATCGGTTTATAGAACATCTGAATAATTCAACGTTTAAATAACAAAGGAATTATGATTTTCAAATCAAGGGATCAGGAGCGAACGCTCTGATCAAGGATGGATAAGTTGAATAGACTTAGGGGTACAATCGATGGCAAGCTGATTGGCCGAGAACCAGCTCATGTTCGAAAGACGTCTGAGCCAGAAAGATAATTTATAAGGATCAACTGATGATTGCGTGCATTCGCAACATATTGAATCAAGGGACGCAAAATGATAGTGACAAAAGATGCCAATAAGATTACTAGACTTATGGTATTAACCAGAATGCAAGCAAGCAAGAATTTCAAGAGCAACAGGCTACTCAGGGTTTTCGTAAGGTCGAATGGTACTTCGAAGACTTTTGTGGAACACGTGAACAACTGGGGATGAGCGGATAGTCGATAAGTGCGAGGAATTATCCGTAGGGGGCATTCATTAGGCAAGAACTGCAGGGCAGTAAGCTCAAAGGATTCTCGGAACAACGGAGAGCAGTTCGGGGCATCTTGTAATAACAAGATCAATGGGATTGTTTGTAGGCAAGTGTGTTCAGTTATCCATACAGATAATAGTGGTAGGGAATTTGCAAAAGCGGTCGGCACAAGCGTCGCGGGAAAACAACGAATAGCATCTTCGGAACCTTCTAGTGCAGCAGGCGATCATTGTAATAAGGGGCTCTGCGGGAGAAAGTACTTTCGAGAACCTAAAGTTAGATTTTAGTATATTCATTAAACCCGAATAGAAGAGAGATTAGAGTCCCAGAGTATAGGTCGAGGAATAAAAGATCCTAATACCACCCAATGGCGACGTGGGCCTGTAAGCCACACAGCCATGTTAGTAAAAGTTTTTCAATGACTAGACTCGACTTCGGCCAAGGAGTTGGAAAGGGGGATTCCTACAGGCAGTCGGCTCTGATACCAACTTGTGACGCCCCCGATTCAATCATACACTAATCATGCACGCAAATGTGTACGATCAAGATCAGGGACTCACGGGAAGATATCACAACACAACTCTAAAACATAAATAAGTCATACAAGCATCATAATACAAGCCAGGGGCCTCGAGGGCTCGAATAAAAGTGCTCGATCATAGACGAGTCAGCGGAAGCAACAATATCTGAGTACAGACATAAGTTAAACAAGTCTGCCTTAAGAAGGCTAGCACAAACTGGGATACAGATCGAAAGAGGCGCATGCCTCCTGCCTGGGATCCTCCTAAACTACTCCTGGCTGTCGTCAGCGGCCTGCACGTAGTAGTAGGCACCTCCGGTGTAGTAGGAGTCGTCGTCGACGGTGGCGTCTGGCTCCTGGGCTCCAGCATCTGGTTGCGACAACCAGATAGAATGGAAAGGGGGAAAAGAGGGAGAAAAGCAACCGTGAGTACTCATCCAAAGTACTCGCAAGCAAGGATCTACACTACATATGCATGGGTATATGTGTAAAGGGGCCATATCGGTGGACTGAACTGCAGAATGCCAGAATAAGAGGGGGATAGCTAATCCTGTCGAAGACTACGCTTCCGGCAGCCTTCATCTTGCAGCATGTAGAAGACAGTAGATGGTACGTCCACCAAGTAGCATCACATAGCATAAACCTACCCGGCGATCCTCTCCTCGTTGCCCTGTTAGAGAGCGGTCACCGGGTTATATCTGGCACTTGGAAGGGTGTGTTTTATTAAGTATCCGGTTCTAGTTGTCATAAGGTCAAGGTACAACTCCAAGTCGTCCTGTTACCGAAGATCACGGCTATTCAAATAGATAAACTTCCCTGCAGGGGTGCACCACATAACCCAACACGCTCGATCCCATTTGGCCGGACACATTTTCCTGGGTCATGCCCGGCCTCGGAAGATCAACACGTCGCAACCCTACCTAGGCACAACAGAGAGGTCAGCACGCCGGTCTAAATCCTATGGCGCAGGGGTCTGGGCCCATCGCCCATTGCACACCTGCACGTTGCGTGGGCGGCCGGAAGCAGACCTAGCCTAGCAGGCGTTCCAGTCCAATCCGGCACGCGCCGCTCAGTCGCTGACGTCACGAAGGCTTCGGCTGATACCACGACGCCGAGTGCCCATAACTGTTCCCGCGTAGTTGGTTAGTGCGTGTAGGCCAGTGGCCAGACTCAGATAAAATACCAAAATCTCGTTAAGCGTGTTATTTTGAAGTAACCGCGGACGCCGACCAGGGCCAGGCCCACCTATCTCCTAGGCGGTCTCAACCTACCCTGTCGCTCTGCCACAAAGTAACAGTCGGGGGCCGTCGGGAACTCAGGCCCACCTCTACCGGGATGGAGCCACCTGCCCCTTCAGCCCCCATCTCCGAACAGTATCATAAGTAAACAAGCTAAGTATCTTAACAGTATAAAGTATATAGCATATGCCCGTGATCACCTCCCGAAGTGATCATGGCCCAGTAGTATAGCATGGCAGACGGACAAGAGTGTAGGGCCACTGATGGAATACTAGCATCCTATACTAAGCATTTAGGATTGCAGGTAAAGGTAACAACAGTAGCGGCAAAGACAGGCTATGCAGCAGAATAGGGGTCGTCAACAACGTAGTCGGTCGGGGCACCAGCAGCGGCGTCGGTCTCGGGGTCTACCGGAGAAGAAGAGGGGGAGAAACAGTAAATACATTGCAAACAGATGCATGACAAAGCAACAACGGTGCTAGGTGTGCCCTAACGCAGTACTAGGTGATACCGACAAAGGGGGGAAACATCCGGGAAAGTACCCAGGTGTTTCGCGTTTTCGGACAGATGAACCGGAGGGGGAAAGTTGCGTGTTTGCTATGCTAGGGATGTGTGGCGGACAAACGGGCTGCGTATCCGGATTCGTCTCGTCGTTCTAAGCAACTTTCATGTACAAAGTATTTTCATCCGAGTTACGGATTATTTTACATTAATTTTTAAAGTTCTAAATCATTTTCTAAATTATTTTTAATTCAAAAATCTAAATGTTAAATTGCTATGGGTACACAGAAGTGTACCCACAGATGGGCTTGGGTGGCTGACCAGTAGGCCCAGTTGACTTGGTCAACTGCCCAGTCAGCAGAGGCTGACTGATGGGGCCGGTCAAAGTCAACAGCCCAGTCAGCATTGACTGTTGACTGGACAAACTGACCAGTGGGTCCCGCTTGTCATAGTCTCATAGTAATTAAACAGGGTTAATTAGCTTTAACTAAATGATTAGGTTAATCTAATCTGGATTAATTAAGTTAATTAATTCTTAATTAATTAATTAATTAATATTTTAATTATTATATTTTTAATTCCTTTTCTTTTTATTTTAACATTCTGTGGGCTGGGCCCCACGTGTCATTGGCCCTAGGGGCCTTAGCGGGCAAAGGGCAGTGCGGGTGCAGGGGCACGGCCACGAGCGCCCGATAGGGAGCCCGGGCGCTGGCCTCCAGCGAGACCAACGATGTGGTCGCCGGCTCCCACGACGCCGGCCAGGAGAGGCGACGGAGGTGCGGGACTAAGGCGAGGGGAGCAGGGCACGGAGTCGGAGCACCGGAGTTGGCCGCAGGCATGGCGGCGTCGCCGACGCAGGGGGTGCAGGAGCGGGGAGTGTGCGGAAGGGGGGCCAGAGTGGCCAGAGTAGCGCGGTGCGCGCGCGCGCCCGCGAGCGATGCGTGGCGAGGGAGAAGCGAGCGCGAGGGGGGGACCGAAGGGAGCTCACAGGAGGGGTTGAGTAGTCCGGCGGGGAAGGCGGCCGGGGAGGAGATGCGAGGCAGTGGCGGGGCAAAGGGGGGGGGGGGTCCGGTGGCGACGCGATGGAGGCCGCCGGGGGCGCCGGAGGGGCGAGATAGGGGTGCGACCGAAGTGGCACAAGCGCGCGCGGGAGCAATGCTTCGGGCGCGGCGATGGCAAGCGTGGCTAGACTCAGATCAAATACCAAGATCTCGTTAAGCGTGTTATTTTGAAGTAACCGCGGACGCCGACCAGGGCCAGGCTCACCTCTCTCCTAGGCGGTCTCAACCTGCCCTGTCGCTCCGCCACAAAGTAACAGTCGGGGGCCGTCGGGAACCTAGGCCCACCTCTACCGGGATGGAGCCACCTGCCCCTTCAGCTCTCATCTCCGAACAATATTATAAGTAATGTAACAGTATAAAGTATATAGCATATGCCCGTGATCACCTCCCGAAGTGATCATGGCCCAGTAGTATAGCATGGCAGACGGACAAGAGTGTAGGGCCACTGATGAAATACTAGCATCCTATACTAAGCATTTAGGATTGCAGGCAAAGGTAACAACAGTAGCGGCAAAGACAGGCTATGCAGCAGAATAGGATTAATCGAAAGCAGTAACATGCTGCACTACTCTAATGCAAGCAGTAGAGAGAAGGAATAGGCGATATCTGGTGATCAAGGGGGGGGGGGGGCTTGCCTGGTTGCTCTGGCAAGTAGGGGTCGTCAACAACGTAGTCGGTCGGGGCACCAGCAGCGGCGTCGGTCTCGGGGTCTACCGGAGAAGAAGAGGGGAGAAACAGTAAATACATTGCAAACAGATGCATGACGATGCATGACAAAGCAACAGCGGTGCTAGGTGTGCCCTAACGCAGTACTAGGTGATACCGGCAAAGGGGGGAAACATCCGGGAAAGTATCCAGGTGTTTCGCGTTTTCGGACAGATGAACCGGAGGGGGAAAGTTGCGTGTTCGCTATGCTAGGGATGTGCGGCGGACAAACGGGCTGCGCATCCGGATTCGTCTAGTCGTTCTGAGCAACTTTCATGTACACAGTATTTTCATCCGAGTTACGATATTTTACATTAATTTTTAACGTTTTAAATCATTTTCTAAATTATTTTTAATTTGAAAATCTAAATGTTAAATTGTTATGGGTACACAGAAGTGTACCCACAGATGGGCTTGGGTGGCTGACCAGTAGGCCCAGTTGACTTGGTCAACTGCCCAGTCAACAGAGGCTGACTGATGGGGCCGGTCAAAGTCAACAGCCCAGTCAGCATTGACTAGTAACTGGTCAAACTGACCAGTGGGTCCCGCTTGTCATAGTCTCATAGTAATTAAACAGGGTTAATTAGCTTTAACTAAATGATTAGGTTAATCTAATCCGGATTAATTAAGTTAATTAATTCTTAATTAATTAATATTTTAATTATTATATTTTTAATTCCTTTTCTTTTTATTTTAACGTTCTATGGGCTGGGCCCCACGTGTCATTGGCCCTAGGGGCCTTAGTGGGCACAGGGCGGTGCGGGCGCAGGGGCACGGCCACGAGCGCCCGATAGGGAGCCCGGGCGCTGGCCTACAGCGAGACCAACGGCGCGGTCACCGGCGCCCACGACGTCGGCCAGGGGAGGCGACGGAGGTGCGGGACTAAGGCGAGGGGAGCAGGGCACGGGGTCGGAGCGCCGGAGTTGGCCGCGGGCGTGGCGGCGTCCCCGGCGCACGGGGTGCAGGAGTGGGGCGTGTGCGGGAGGGGGGCCAGAGTGGCCAGAGTGGCGCGGTGCGCGCGCGCGCCCGCGAGCGATGCGTGGCGAGGGAGAAGCGAGCGCGATGGGGGGCGGCGACCGAAGGGAGCTCACTGGAGGGGTTGAGTAGTCCGGCGGGGAAGGCGGCCGGGGAGGAGATGCGAGGCAGTGGCGGGGCAAGGGGGGGGGTCCAGTGGCGCCGCGATGGAGGCCACCGGGGGCGCCGGAGGGGCGCGATAGGGGTGCGGCCGAAGTGGCACAAGCGCGCGGGGGAGCAATGCTTCGGGCGCGGCGATGGCGAGCGTGGCCGCGGGCGACGTCGAGCAGTGCGTGGGTGAGGGACACAGGGGAGAGGAGGAGCGGGAGGTGCTCACGGCGGCCGTAGGGGATGGGCAGTGGGGCTCGGGGTGGTCGACGGGGACGACGGCGACGCAGGGGAGGAGGCGACGAGGGCGTCCGGCGAGGAGGAGGGCGGCGACGCAGCGTTCCGGGCGACGGGATCCGGGGGCGACGGGATCCGGGGGCGACGGGGTCGGCACGATGAGGGGTGCCGTCGAGCGGTGAGGTGAGGTGAGGGGCGCCCGATCCAGATCCAAAACGGGGGGAGGGGGACGAGAGAGAGACGTGGAGGCGAGTGGGGAGTGGGCTAGGGTTCGGTTAGATGGGAGGGGTTAAGCGGGGCAGTGGGAGAGGCCGGCTGGGCCAGGTGGGCCGGTTGGCCACCTAGGCCAGTTGGACCAAAGGGGTGCTTCTCCCTTTTCCTTTTTTTTGTCTTTGTTTTTATTTATTATTTTCTCTTCTCAGTTTTCTATTATAGTTCATTTACTTTTAGTTTTATAAAATACCAAGTTAGCACCCAAATTAGTATCATTAATATAAGCCACTGCCAAACTTAGTTTGGACTCAAAGTAAATTAGTTTAATATTGCTATAATTTAAAAAGCTATTATATTATTGTTTTAGTCACTGTTTTAACTAGTTTAGGGCATTTAACACTTTACAAAAATTTGGTTTCTCCACCATAATTACTAACGAATTATTTGTCACATCCAGCACATTTTGGTTTTAATATTTGAAAACTTTAATTGTTTAACTTGAATTTGAATTTTGAATCCGAACGGGGTTGAATCATCGCAAGATTAACAACGGTAATCGTGGTGACGTGGCATTGTTAGCAGCGATTACTGTAGCTTAAATATCCGGGCGTCACATAGTGGCATCTTCGATTTTCAGATATGTTTATAATTGTCCATTGGAATCTCTATGTGCGAGAGTGCACAGTACATAGAGTCAACAGTCGTGCATTGATTTAGAATTCCGATAGAAGTTTACCTGTCGTGCATGGGTCAAACTCACGCATCCTTAATTCCAAGTCTGGTGACTTCCTGGGGTGTTGCATGGTTCGGGCGTAAGAGCATCACTAGCAGATCCCATATAATGCCCCGATCTGTAAAATAACCATCAAAATACGGGTCTGCCTGAAAAAAGCTGTCCGATCAGACCCCGCAAACGCGTTGGACCTGTAAATATTTTAGCAGGACGTGGCAAAATACCCACCCCAACCCGCGAAAACGCAGGTTCTCCCCCTCGCCCCGTCGGCGCCCTGTGTAGCAGGACTGGTTAGCGGGGGTGGTACATTTCAGCCCGCACTTTTCCCCACCCACCGCCGCCGGGCCGCCGCCTACGATTCCGGCCATACCATTCGTCGGGATCACGCCGGCGGGCTGCCAGACGCCCGAGATTGTCCTGCACCACTTCCTCCTGCCTCGGCCGGCCACCGGATTTGGCGTTTCCGGCCACCGGTGGCTGTGCCAAGCCATGGATTGGTCGAGGAGCACCACGCACAACCCCGACAAAGCCCGACAAACCAAGCCCGGGCGATGTTCGGCCAAGTCCTTTCCGACAAACCGCATCTCCTCATAGAGGCCTTGCATCTCGTTAACACCAATACTTACCTCCAGATAGATTTGGATGTTGTGAGGTCCTTCCTTCGAGAGACAAGGATTGGCATTAGATTATTGTGTCCACACAACCAATCGAGATTGCAAGCCTATTCATCGGACACCCGTATCAACCAATGGAGCACTTGTCACGTGACCAACGGTTTGTACTTTTTTGAAGGAGGGCAAAACAATAAATTAGCAACACCAATTAATTACATACTTAATTTTTTAATCTCGTTTTAACTTCTTTTTTTATCTTGTAGCTTTGGACATGGACGCATTAACCTTCTATTCAGAACCTTTGATCATCGCATGTTATGGAAAATATATTGATATAAAAATAATTCTCCTCGTGGAATATACCTTTATTTTTAAACCCTGTGCTGGATTGGAGAATATCTTATGGTGCTTAAGCCAGATGAGTTGTTATTTTATTATGCAAATACACTCATTCTTAAAAAACATGTGACAATGTCTAGTATATATGTAGTGCATAAGCAACATGAGTTTTGGAAGCTCCAACGATTTTAAATAATAGAATTAAGTGCACCCTGGAAAACATATCAATTATTAAAATTGTATAGATGCCAAGTAAATTGACGTAATTTCTACGCTCATCGGTGATTACTATCAGTTGTACTACTTCAATAACAAATAGATAGCATGTACATAGTTTTCTTTATTTTCCAAGGTTATTGTACTATTTTTTGTTTAAAAGATCTATTTACTTTTCGCAAAATTATAATAGCATGCGCATATTATCAACATAGGATAAAACCAAACTTAGAAGATCCATTTGGCAATGATTCAGTTTATACACTATCATTTTCTATGAACTTAATTACTTAATATGACACTAGAAACTACTATTAAGATATTTGTTATACGATATATTTCAGAGATTTCTACGATGATATTTAGCGATATTAAAATATACGTGGATACACAAAAATCTATAAATACATATGTATACATTATAAAAATTGTACTATTACCCAAATTTATTTCAAAATGAACTTTCATTGAAAACTTAAATTTAGCAAAAACCACTTTTAGTGATATATATTCTAATTTAATAATAAAGGACAATAATTAGTATTTAGTGTTATTGTTTTACTGTTAACTATGCCAACTAAATAATATAAAAGTGTACTTATTTATACTATAGTTTATAATAGAAAATTGATTGCAAAAATATAAAAGTTAAATATAAAATTTTGGAGCTTCTGACCGGCGACTATGGCGGAGGCCGCGAGAGAGGGTGGACCGTCGCATCTGTGTCGCGGCTTCTCGAAGGAGATCTTCCTGGCCTCCTCGTCGTGTCTTTTTGCAATGAGATTTTGGGCGTCTGCAACCCGGTGACCCGGCAGTATATCCCCCCATGGGGCATTTCTGAATTTACGCTCATGGGCATATACCCACATGGTCCTACCGGTGAGTGCAGGCTAATTTATCAGCATCGGGATCTGGTAGCTGCCAGTCAAAATGGGTGCTATATATTCACATAGGGAGCAGAGCATCCGCCGAGGCACGTAGAGTAGGCTGGCAGAGCGAAGCTGATATCCAACAGAGTAGACATGCACACTCGAGTTGTTCCTGGCAGAGCCAATTTGGTTGAGATGGATGGCATGCTCGGCATGACCAATTTCAATGATGCAGCAACAGCCATTGATATCTTTGGTATTGCAGGACTAGAAAAGCGAGGCTTGGATCTTCAAGTTCCAGATTAAATTGCCGGTAATGGAGATCAATGCAAAGTGTGAGGATCAAAATGATGGTTCTGATGTTGTGGTCATGCCTAGGGATGGCAAGTTTCTCGTGTTGGTTAAATTCTGTAAGTGGCTAATTCAGGTTGACATGGAAGGCAAGGTGGTAAAACTTTCCATCCCAAAGAAGTTTGTCGTACTCAATTTCTCGACGCCATTTTGTTTTTTTATGAAATATAAAAAGTTATGGTGTTAATATGTAGTTCCTCCCTTTAATTTTAGTCTGCATATAACTTTTGTCTGGAGTCAAAGTATCTCTATTTTGACCAAACTTATAGAAAAAATTATCAACATTTAGAACGCTGAAAGGAATATCTTTAGATTCATTATGGAATGCAGTTTCATATTATGTACATTTGATATTGTAGATGTTGATTTTTTTATACAAATTTAGTCAAAATTTGTAAAGTTTGACTCGATACAAATCTTATATGCAGAGTAAAAAGGAATGGATGGAGTATGTGCAAACTTGTACATGACCAAGAATAATATGTTGATTTACACCAAGAGGGTCATCAAGACGATGGAGCATTTAATTATTTATGCCCACTCATACCTGATCTAAGTCAACCCGATTAACTAGCACATGGTCACATAGCAGTTTGCTCGGATGTAAGCAAAGAGTTATGCATGGACACAAATCACGTACGTGTTAGAGCATCTCCAACAGCTGCGCTATATAAACGTCGCACTGGAAATTTTGGGTTTTTAGCGCGCGCGCAACCGCTCCTGGAGCTCCAGCGCAGGCGCAATAACCGCGCGCGCGGCATAAAGAGTTTAGCGTGTGATCCGAAACGCCATCGCGCGCCGCACGCTCGAGCTGCTGCTCGCGACTTCCACCTACCCCGACCCAGGCGCTGGCGCCGCCGCCCACACCACCCCGTTTGTTCCGGCGACCATTTGGGCGCTTCCCCGGCCTATCCTCGCGCCGCCGCCGCTTCCTCCGTCTCCCTCTAGTCACCGCCGCCTCTCGCGCGTGCCATTCCTCTGATGAACAGCGCCCGGCCACCCACTGCCGCTCGGCGCCCACAAGGTGTTCGTCAAAACGCTTGCAAGGTATGTATTGCTTCACCTTCACATTTTTACATGAATTTGGTGTATAGTTTTTATAGCCTAGTTTAAATTGAACATTGTAGATGAGTTTGTCATATGATTCTTCCGAAGAAGAATTTGATATTGAAGAGAAGGAGGATCTTGCAATGATCCTCGCTATGCACATCAACAAAAAAACGAAGCACGGTGGTTCGGTTATGGGTCGGCAGAAAATTTGGAGGGATAGGATCGATGCCCACAACAGATTGATGAGGCACTATTTTGTGGAAAATTCCATATACCCCGAGTTGTACTCTCGTCGCTGGTTTCGGATGAGCACCGAGTTGTTTTTCAGGCGCATTGCAGAGAAACTAGCGAGCCATGATCGGTTTTTGCAGCAAAGGAGGAATGCCGCCGGAGAGCTCGGGCATAGCACCTTTCAGAAGGTGACAGCCGCTTTACGTATGTTGGCATACGGTATTCCGGCTGATCGAGTTGATGATCACTTGGCCATGGGTGAGAGTCAAGCCATCAAGTGTGTCAAGCGCATCGCAGTCGTAATTGTGCAAGTGTTTGGCCCGGAGTATTTGAGATCTCCCAATGCTGAAGGCACCACAAGGCTTTTGGAGATGAACTAATCTCGCGGGTTCCCAAGTATGATTGGCTCAATAGATTGCATGCATTGGAGTTGGAAGATTGCAAATGGTGAATAACGTCAACGTTGTTAATCTGTCACCACTGATGAATAAGATTGCAAATGGTGAACTGCCACCGGTGTAGTTTGTAGCAAATGGCCATACATAAAACTATGGCTACTATCTTGTGGATGGCATCTCCCCAAAGTGGCAAACATTTGTGAAGCCGTTGAAAAAACCAAAAGGTAAGAAAAATCTTGATTTCCACAATGCTCAGGCGGCGGCTAGAAAAGATGTGGAAAGAGCTTTTGGGATTTTGCAAGCCCAATTTGCCATTGTGAGAGGACCGGCTAGATTTTGGGATCAAAAGATGCTTTGGTACATCATGCACGCTTGTGTGATCATGCACAACATTATCATCGAGAATGAGCGTGGCCAAGATTTAAACTACTCTCACTATAAGCTCTTGGGACATCCCGTGCGAGTGCGGCGGAGGGCTGCCAGGGTGGCCCGTTTTGTTGCCTCCTATCATGCCATTTGACGTGCCGAAACGCATGATGATCTTCGGAAGGATCTCATCAAGGAGTGGTGGGCATGGAATGGCCGACAAAGAGCATCATGAGTTGTATGTTTGATTATGTAGTGTTGAACTATTTGTTCTATTGCAAGATAAACTATTTATTTGAGTTGTAATAAGAATATTGAACTATTTATTGTTGATTTATTTTATTTGCGTTTGATCTTCTTGATTGTGTTTGAGTGCATATGTTGTTTGTGCGAGAGCGCGCCTTTTTTTGCAGCAGTTGCTGGAGCAGCTCGCGCATGCTAAACTTTTCAACAGCGCCGCTGGAGTAAGCGTTCCTTATCGCACAAAAACTGACGATCAGCGCCCTGCAAACACTTTTCTAGCGTGCTCTTAGTATGATAGAATTCCTATGTGTGCATGTGGCGACAAGTTGGCATGACTACCCATGCAGGCTGATCTAGCCAGGGCCCTACGTGCCAGCCATTCCCGTGTGCAGGTCACGCACAACAGATAAGCTTCCCAGAGATAACGTGCTTATCATCTCCGAAAGAATATGACCTGACAAACAACTCTGCCGCTACGCTCGAGCGGGTCGTTTCTATCCATTCTGGTACGATCCTTGCCTATAAAAGGTTGTGCAGAAGCGCAGCACACACAAGCAAAACCACAAAAAGAAGGGAAAGAGCCAAGAGAGACGTGCCCACGGCGGCGGCGAGTATGGAAGCCTCGTTCGGCGGTGCACGTGCACCAGACCGGCGAGAGGACGCTGCGGCGGCGGCGGCAGCATCACCCGTCCAAGCTTGAAGATGCGCAGACGGCGACGGCAAGACAGCCGCGCTAAGTCAAGCTAGCACTTTACATGAGCGTTTGAAGACATCTTGCATTGCATGCCACATCCATACAAGGGCACGTATAATTCTTTTTAGAAATCGGCCTAGTCACGTTTCCAGGGCGTTGTTTATCACCGGTTTTGGACAAAATAACAGCAGGCGAATCCGAGCCGAACCCAGCACACCGGAGGGCACCTGCCGGCGCCGATCAAAGCGAAAAGGCACGTGGGCCAGTGCTGTCGGCGACAAACAGGCGTATTCCTGCCATTCCCCCCTTTGCCTCCATTCCCCATTGCTTCCGCCCTCCCCCTCCCCCCCCCCCCACGCCGCTCCCGCCATTCTCCTCACCCGATCCGGCCGCCATGCTGCCGAAGAAGTATGTTGCCCCTCCCCTAGCCACCGATTCCGCCCAGCCGAAGCAAAGGAAGCCGAGGGCGTCGATGTCAAGGCCGCCGGGCTTGTCGAACGCCGAGTGGAGGGCGGAAGTTCAGCGTTGGGGGGCGGTCACCACCGACTGGCGGAACAGGGTCATCGCCAAGAGCGCCATGGACGCGGCTGCGGCTGCGAAGCAGGGAGAGGTGTCTCGCGCGGGGATGATGAACCTTCCATCCAGTTAGTGCCCACAAGTCGAGTGGGGGAGCAAGCAGAGCGTCGCATCGTCGGCCGACTTCTCGCCACTGCTATGGGGATATGCACCCCCGCCTGGCTACTCTGACGGTGACGCGCATGGCGGCTTCAACCCTAACGTCACCTTCCCACATGGCGCGCCGCCGCGTGCCTCCCCCTCCGGCTTCAACCCGACCCATGCACTCCCTCCCCGCGTTCAACGCCGGCCTCAATGCCCAGTACAGCTACTCGTCGCCGGTGTACTCAGCCTCGCACTGCGCCGCCTCTGCGCCGTGGCGCCCTACCCTTCGCACACGGCTCGGCGCCACAGTTCACCAACACCGACGCCGACATGGACGAGATCATCACGAGCGGCTCGATCAGCGCCGCTTCCTGCCCCGGTTTCCACGTGCAAGACGAAATGGTGCACACCGCCGTCGACATGGATGACGAGCTCGACGACGCCGGGGAGGAGGTGGAGGAGGAAGAACACGGGGAGGCGGAGGCGGTGCCGGCGCTGGCGCCGAAAGGGAGAAAGAAGAAGCGGGCACCCAACGCCAGGTCGGGCGAGCTTCGCGTCAAGTGGACGTCCAAGGAAGACGAGTGCCTCGCCGAAGCATGGAAGACCGTCAGCATCGACACGTACTGGAGAAGGATCAAAACGGCGTTCGACGAGCGCAAGTTGGTCGACCCCGACTTCGCCAAGATCCACATGGATTGCGGCGAGAAGCCCATGGCGAACAAACAGAGCCTCGATCTGGCCGTAGTTGCACGCACACGCGCGACCACGCGAGCACCAGGGGGCAACCGCGATAAGAGGGCGGGGCGGGATGGGCGAAAGCCAGCGGCAGCAGCGGCGACTGGCGGACGGGGCCGGCGACCAGCGGCGGCAGGTGGACGGGACCATTAGGAGGGCAGTAGGGTGGAGCGCGTGTAGCATGGAGCGAATCGGATCAGACCGGGGCAGGGCATATCGTGTCGGGGTGAGCAGCAGCGAGGAAGAGCAGTCAGCAACGACCGGCAAGGAGACGGCGGCGGCGCCATGGAGGGATCAAGCACAGTTGCGCGTCCTAAAAAATTTAAGCATGTTAGAGAAATAGCAACTTAGTATTATCAGGAGGGTAAAGCCATCATAAATTCATGTGCACACAATTGGAATCGCACCCTACAACTAGGGCCAGAAACACTCGGCAAAGCACATAAAACCCTTGGCAAAGGGTTTACCGAGAGTTGCACTCGGTAAAGACAACCCGACGTACACCTCTCATGCAAACATGAATTTGCCGAGAGCCAGAACATGGACACTCAGCAAAGTAAAGTGACTTCACGGCCGCTGGTTCTCTCAGCTCTTTGCCGAGAGCCACGCTTGGCAAAACTGCCACAGCCAACTGCCATCTGCTCCCAGTGCATGCCACTTTGCCGAGAGCCGCACTCGATAAAGATATGTTCCTAGTTTTGTTTCTCATGCTTTTCCCTCGCATCACTGCAGCAAAAATAGATATACAATACACAAACATGCATTTGAAGTCTCAAAATCTAACAAAAAACTCACATAAGCATTATATAAATAGTTCACAGAAGCTTCATTTAAAATCACAAGGTAGCTCTTTGGTATAAGTGCCTACTTACTAAACGATGAAGTCGTCAATGCATGTCTGCATGCGACCACATGATAAAAGCAATGCCACAATTTTTGTGAACTGAAGGAGAATTATCAAGTTCTTCCATCCACTGAACCCGATAAGCCGTTTTTGGCTAGCACATGCACGGAACCCACTAATTCAGATTTTCTCTTCTAGTTAAGCTTATAATTTAATGGTACTATGCTTTCTCTCTGCTATCGAACGAGTCATGGGAGCTGCCTTCGTAGCGAAGCACTTGTTCATTGCATTCAGACCATGAATCGTAGACTCTTGGACACCTACCTCTGTACACCGCATACCACTTCATGTACAAAGAAAGAGAAAAGGAGTCAGAGAAGGAATGCAAGATTAAAATATCACATCATACATAATCCACGTAAGCATTCATCACTAATACAATCAAAAGCATCGCAAGTGGCAATCCAAGTCCATATCAGCAGCAACATGACTATATCACTAAATCAGCGCCAAACTATATAGGTGGACTACTCCGAGGTGTAGCCGGTGAAACCAGTGATCGTGGAGTCAGAGCATGTGGGGGCATCCCCCACAGTGGAGGACCAATCATCGTCGGGAATGTAGGTCAGTGGACTCAATGGCACTGGGTCGTCACACTCCTTACATGGTGGGGCCTTCTTCTCCTCAGCTGGCGGATTCTTCTTGGCTAGATCCTCAAAATACTTTATTAGCATCAATTGCAGGTTATTCTCAATGAGCGCCAACAACCAGTCCTCGCCGCGCTTCTCCTTGACCGTGGAGTTGATCCTAATGGAAGTTGCGTCATCGGAGGAAGTCATAGCCACGAAATCGATTGGTGCTAACACCTTTCATCACACAAAAAATAGCATAAGAATCAAACATCAAAGATTACTTCTAAGCAAATTAATAATGATGGACACTCTCTCACGGATATTTCGACTTTTGGTGATGGTCAAGCTGGGTGAGTCCATCGTGCATGAAAAATATATATCACGGGACAAACTCGCACAGATCGACCGCCATAGGCAAAAGTCGATTTCTTTCTCCAAGAAGAACTCTCATCTCTCTCACGTATATATGGTGGACACTCTTTCTCGTGGTGGTATATATGGTGGACACTCTCTCACGGGTATTTCGACTTTCGGTGATGGTCAAGCTGGGCGAGTCCATCGTCTGAGAAAAATGTATATCACATGACAAACTCTCACGGATCGACCGCCATTGGCAAAAGTTGATTTTCTTTCTCCAAGAACAACTCTCATCTCTCTCACGTATATATGGTGGACACTCTCTCTGGTTGTGGTATATATGGTGGGAACTCTCTCACGAGTATTTCTACTTTCGGTGATGGTCAAGCTGGGCGAGTCCATCGTGCGTTATCAAGATATAACATGAAGAACTCGCCCAGATTGACCACCATCGGCAAAATTCGATTTTCTTCCTCCAAGAACAACTCTCATGACACTCTCTCACGTATATATAGTGGACACTCTCTCTGGTGGTATATATATATGATGGACACTCTCTCATGGATATTTTGACTTTTGATGATTGTCGAGCTGGGTGAGCCCATAGTGCGTTATCAAGATATAACATGATGAGCTCACCCAGATTGACCGCCATCGTCAAAAGTCAATTTCTTCCTCCAAGAACATCTTGCATCGACTGTCGGTGATAGTCGCTCTTCCTTTGTTACTCCTGCTTTGAAAAGATCACAGAGGAGGAACTTAGGAAGGGCGACCCCCTACGACCACAATCAGTACCATTCCTCTGAAGATATCTCACATCTGCCAAATATGATCATCACTTGCTCAAGATAAAACTAGTACATAAAAACTACTACAAAAAACTACGACAAAAACTACTAGTCCCACAACTAGATAAAACTAATACAAAAAATCACTACATAGCATCCATGCAAACAACAAAAATTAATAGATGCAAACAACAAAAAATACATACATAAATCCACACATAGCATCTGTGCATACATCATTATCAAAAATTATCTACATTTTCTTTCGATAAAGAATTTTTTTATCTACATAGCATCCATCCATCTATCTACGCATCCACCTATCCATCTATTTATCCATCCAAAAATACATCCATCTATACATACATCCACACATGGATAGGGGGAGCTCACTGGAGGGAGGATGCTCGTTGTGTGTGTGGGGGGAGGGCGGGGTGGGAGGGCACCGAGCGGTCGGGGTGCAGGCATGTTGGGTCGCGGGGTGGGGGAGTCGGGGGTGCGCGGGGGCGCCGGTCGGTGGGTGGGGGTCAGTGAGGGGGGAGCAGAGGAGGGGAGAGAGGCGCGGGGAAAAGAAACAACCGGGGAATAGGTTTTAAGTGCCCGACGCTACCTTTACCAAGAGCCTGTCGGTGCGGCACTCGAAAAAGTAATCAAACCTAGATCTATGTTTTCTTTTACCAAGAGGCGCACTCGGTAAAGTAATCAAACCTAGATCTGGGTTTTCTTTTACCGAGAGGCGCACTCGGAAAAAGTCATAACTCATAACTAGATCTAGGTTTTCCAATTTTGCCAAGAGCGACTCTCGGAAATGACACTAGTGCCGAGTGCCACTCTCGGTAATATGATTGATTACCGTCTCTTGTGCATGGCCTAGGCATGCCGCAAGTACATCACAAAGGATTTCCCATGCCACTATCAGACATGATTTCATGTGCCGCCTTGCTGATCCGTAATTTCCGGCGATGAAACCCTAGCAGAGCAATAACTTTCTCGAATATTGCACGCGTGTCCGAAAAATGCGGGTGTGGCACGTGTAATGCGATTGCATCCTTTGTGTGACGCCCGGATAATTAAGCTACAGTGAACCTCCGCTAATGATGCCACGTCACCTCGGTTACTGTTGATAATCTCGCATTAATTCGAAACCGATTCAAAATTCAAATTCAAAATAAAGGCAAACATCAAAAGCCTTCAAACATAAAAACTGAAATGTTATTTTGGTTGCAAATAATCACTACTAAATTGTCATGCAGGGACCAACATTAATGAGTTAATAAAATGCCATTAACCTATTTTTAAATTAGACCAACAACACTTAAGTGGACCATTTACATTCAAACCAAATTTTAAACATTTCAAAATAATCTCAAACTTGGGGAACAGCAGCAAAATATTACCAAGTATTTGTGCGACAGGTTTCATATGCAACTAAATTCTTTTGTTGGCCAAATAAATACCGAGCGGAGACTAAAAAGAAAACAGAAAAGTTAAAAGAAAAAAATAAATAGAAAAGAGGACACCCCCCTAGCCAACTGGGCCAAACGGCCCAGCCGACCAGCACACCGACCCAGCCCGCAATACCCCCTGTCTCCCTCCTTCCTACTGCTCCTCCGACCGTGCCCGCGCTCGCTCGTCCCCGCCAAGCCAGCTTGCCGTCCGCGCCGCTACAGGAGCCCATGGATGGATAAGGGCCTCGCCCTCGACACCCCTGGCAACTCTATCCACTTCCCCTCGCCCAGATCCACCTCTCCCTCTCTCCTTCCACCGCAACAGGGAGCCATCGTCGCCATTGCCTCGATGCCGGCGTGGCCACCGTGGCCTTCTCGCCGCCCTCGACCGGTCCAGGAGGATCGCCGCCCTCTCCTCCGTCACCTGCGCCCCTGGATTGAAGCTGACGAGCCGCCTCGACGCCGCCCGCTTCTTCCTCTTCCTCAGACCACCGCCGGCGAGCTCCATCGAATTCGTCGCCCCGGCAGCTCCTAAGCCCCCGCCGGCCGCCGTGTGCCACTCGGTGAGCCGCCGCTCTGCTTTCCCCTCACCCATCCCCCTTGGACTCGCCCGCTAGTAGTAGCGCCGCCATCTCCGTAGCTTTTCTCCGTCGTGGAGCTCGCCCCGTCGCAGTCGTTCGTATCCAGGGCCAGAAGAGCACATCCACGTGCTTGGGACATCCCCGTGAGGCCGCCCGTGCCGTTGCTTTGGCCTCTTGCCTCGCAAAACGGCGATTGCTTCCGAACCGTGCTCCGGCCGCCGCCTCGCCCATCGCCGTCGTCGCTACATAGCACCACGCGCTCTGCCGACACCTCCAGCGCATCCGCGCGAGCGTCAGCTCGCCGTAGGACCAAACCGCAGCTCGAACCTCCCGCGGTGCTCGTACTCGAGCCGCAGCCTCGCCTTCGTCGAACTCTTGCCGCTGCTGCCGCTGAAGCTCTGCTGCGTTTGACTGCTTACTACTGCTGCTTGCTCTGCTACTTACTGATGCTGCTCCCGCCTGCTGCGCCACTGCCGCCGGTGTCCGCGTGCCGCTCGCCGTCGGCCGCCGCTCCCTGGGCTAGCCGCCGGTCGTTGCTCCCAGCCTTATGCCTCCTAGCGCCGGCCGACTCTGGCCGCCGTGGTTGTGTGCGTGTGTGAGCACAGCGCTGGCTGTGTCTCTCGCACGAACGGCCAGCCCTTGTTTACTACTAGTAGTAGGTTTAGTTTAGTAGTATTAATTTAATGCTAATTAAGCCTATTAGCATATGGCAAATGGGTCCCACCTAATTAGATTAGATAAATCCTTTAGAAATTATTAAGACACTAACATGTGGGACCCCGTACTATTAACTTTGACTAGTCAATGTTGACCGGGTCAACTTTGTACACTGCCCCACTTGTCTTACACACTGGGTAGGAATTCCCGGGTACAATTATCATTTGGTCAATTTAATTCGAAATTAAAAAATTAAAATAATTTCAGAATTTATTTTAAACTTTTGAAAATTCATATAAAATTAAACGTAGCTCGGATCCAAAAACTTTATATATGAAAGTTGCTCAGAACGGCGAGACGAATCCGGATACGCAGTCCGTTCGTTCACCACATGTCCCTAGCATAGCGAACATGCAACATTTTGCCTCCGGTCCGCCCGTCCGAAAACGCGAAACACTGGGAATACTTTCCCGGATGTTTGCCCCCTTCTTCAGTAGTACCTGATACTGCGTTAGGTCACCTCTAGCACCGTGTATTGCCATGTTACGCTTTGTGATGCTTTGATTACTCTGTTATTTATTGTGTTCCCCCTCCGTTACTTCTTTCCGGTAGACCCTGAGACCGCTGCCGGTACCCCTGTGATCGACTACATCAACGACGAACCCTTCTTGCCAGAGCAACCAGGCAAGCCCCCCCTTGATCACCAGATATCGCCTATTCTTCTCTATACTTCTTGCATTAGAGTAGTGTAGCATGTTACTGCTTTCCGTTAATCCTATCCTGATGCATAGCCTGTCATTGTTGCTACAGTTGTTACCCTTACCTGCTATCCTACTGCTTAGTATAGGATGCTAGTGTTCCATCAGTGGCCCTACACTCTTGTCCGTCTGCCATGCTATACTACTGGGCCGTGATCACTTCGGGAGGTGATCACGGGTATATACTATATACTTTATATACATGACACATGTGGTGACTAAAGTCGGGTCGGCTCGTTGAGTACCCGCAAGTGATTCTGATGAGGGGGCTGAAAGGACAGGTGGCTCCATCCCGGTAGAGGTGGGCCTGGGTTCCTGACGGCCCCCGACTGTTACTTTGTGGCGGAGCGACAGGGCAGGTTGAGACCACCTAGGAGAGAGGTGGGCCTGGCCCTGGTCGGCGTTCGCGGATACTTAACACGCTTAACGAGTTCTTGGTATTTGATCTGAGTCTGGCCATTTGGTCTATACGCACTAACCATCTACGCGGGAGTAGTTATGGGTATCCCGGCGTCGTGGTATCAGCCGAAGCCTTCGTGACGTCAGCGACTAAGTGGCGCGCGCCGGATTGGACTGGAACGCCACTTAGGGCTAGGTCTGCTTCCGGCCGCGTACGCAACGTGCAGGTGTGCATAGGGCGATGGGCCCAGACCCCTGCGCGCATAGGGTTAGACCGGCGTGCTGACCTCTCTGTTGTGCCTAGGTGGGGCTGCGACGTGTTGATCTTACGAGGCCGGGCATGACCCAGAAAAGTGTGTCCGGCCAAATGGGATCGAGCGTGTTGGGTTATGTGGTGCACCCCTGCAGGGAAGTTTATCTATTCGAATAGCCGTGTCCCTCGGTAAAAGGACGACCCGGAGTTGTACCTTGACCTTATGACAACTAGAACCGGATACTTAATAAAACACACCCTTCCAAGTGCCAGATATAACCCGGTGATCGCTCTCTAACAGGGCGACGAGGAGGGGATCGCCGGGTAGGATTATGCTATGCGATGCTACTTGGAGGACTTACATCTACTCTCTTCTACATGCTGCAAGATGGAGGTGGCCAGAAGCGTAGTCTTCGACAGGATTAGCTATCCCCCCTTATTCTGGCATTCTGCAGTTCAGTCCACTGATATGGCCCTTTACACATATACCCATGCATATGTAGTGTAGCTCCTTGCTTGCGAGTACTTTGGAAGAGTACTCACGGTTGCTTTTCTCCCTCTTTTCCCCTTTCTATACATGATTGTCGCAACCAGATGCTGGAGTCCAGGAGCTAGAGATCCCGAGGATGATTCTACATGGAGTTCGGCTTCGAGGAGTAGTTAGGAGGTCCCAGGCAGGAGGCCTTGCCTTTTCGATCGTTGCTACTTTTGTGCTAGCCTTCTTAAGGCAAACTTGTTTAACTTATGTCTGTACTCAGATGTTGTTGCTTCCGCTGACTCGTCTGTGATCGAGCACTTGTATTCGAGCCCTCGAGGCCCCTGGCTTGTATTATGATGCTTGTATGACTTATTTATGTTTTAGAGTTGTGTTGTGATATCTTCCCGTGAGTCCCTGATCTTGATCGTACACATTTGCGTGCATGATTAGTGTACGGTCAAATCGGGGGCGTCACAAGTTGGTATCAGAGCCAACTGCCTGTAGGAATCCCCCTTCCACACTCCTTGGCCGAAGTCGAGTCTAGACATTTCAAAAACTTTTACTAACATGGCTGTGTGTCTTACGGGCCCACGTCGCCATTGGGTGGTATTAGGATCTTTTACTCCTTGCCTATACTCTGGGACTCTGATCTCTCTTCTATTCGGGTTAAATGATTTTACTAAATCTAACATTAGGATCTCGTTATCACTTTCACCCGGAGAGCCCCTTATTACTGATGATCGTCTATTGCACGTGAAGACCCTGAAGATACTCTCCGCTGATAACCCGAGAACTTGTGTTCATCGCTTTTAAAATTCCCTTTCATCGATAAACTCCTATGCATAACCACGTATACTCGCCATTCATACAATGTTTCCCAGATGATCTTGTTATTACAAGATACCCCGAAATTCTCTCTGTTGTTCCGAGAATCCCTTGAGCTTACTACCTTGCTGTTCTTTGTCACCTGAATACCCCTACGGATAATCCTCGCACTTACCGAGTATCCGCTCATCCCCAGTTGATTCAAGTATTTCACAAAAGTGTTCAAAATATCATTCGATCTTCCGAAAATCTTCAGGAGCCTGTTGCTCTTGAAATTCTTGCTTACTAGCATTATGATTAATCCCATAAACCTCGAAATCTTATTGGCACCCTTTGTCATTATCTTTTTGAGTCCATTGATTCAATATGTTGCGAATGCTCGCAATCCTCAATCAGATCCTAGAATTCATCCTTCCGGCTCAGACATCTTTAACATGAGCTGGATCTCGACCAATCAAATCGTCATCGATTGTACCCCTAAGGCTATTCAACTTATCCATCCCTAATCAGAGCATTGCTTCTGATCCCTTGTCTTGGAATTCATAATTCCTTTGCATTTGAGCTTTTGATTTAGTCAGTTGTTTCTATAGTCTGATCTCCTTGCATTCTTTCTTCCTCTGGTTGAGTACTGATGCTCACATCAGATCCCTTGTGGACCACCAGACCCTTTTGTCGGATTTTATCCGACAATGTTCTCCATATTAAATAAGCTGGTGAGCTTTTCCTCGGATACATGATGCCTTTGGTAAATTGTATCCTCTGCCTTGTGAACCATACTCTACTTTCAAGATTGTATTATTTACTCCGAAGTTCGTGGTATATGTTCTAAGAAGCCCCGATGGCTTGAACCTATGCCTTCCTTAATATGTGTGAACTCGAAAGTTTTCATGAGTCATACTCTTCTGGTATTTTACCAGATAAAAATTTTCAACACTGCAACTTCATCAAACGCGAGAAGTGAATGAAAGGTTATGCATTGAAGAAGTGGGAGTCGACCTTGAACTTTGCGTTCATGCCCATGGACACGATGTAGATCTTATCATTAAATATTTTCTTAAATTAATTATTCCCTTGGTATAATTTCATCTTATATCTGGGATCTGGCCTTTTGCAATCGTGGTTCCGACCATGTTCTCCTTTAAACACCATTTCTCGTACAAGTTAGGCACTTGTCTTCTGCAGAGCAATACCCCAGTCCAACCTCTACTTTGGTTTGTCGTCGAGTATTACCCCCCTGGTATCTCGAGATTATCACGGAACTGCATAACTTATTATGAGTTCTCCATCAAGTGCTACATTCTCATTGATTCCAAATTTTCACGGGCTTCGAGTTTTTAAACACTCAAAACCACCGATAACTGAATCGAGTCCGCACTGCGATTAAACAACTCTTAGTAATCTTCTTTACTTATGAGTTTGTACCCGATCACGTCATTCCTAGCCTGATTGGCTACATCATTATCGTGCCGATTTTAACTGTGCTACCTGGTCTTTATTCCCGGAGCACCACTTTCGACGATGAGCTAAGCTTACGTCGATTTTCCTCGTCATATCATTTCGCCTTGAACAGCAAGCTTGATTTCGAGTTTGTGTCGTACCCCTGGTTCCAATAACTTTTCGCTTCATCATTCCTTTGACTTGATGTCATCGCCGATCGATTACCTCTTCATAAATTCTCGCTACAAATGTGTCGTGAACATCATCAACATTCTGAGCTCTTCCAAGATATCTATCGAATTCTGGATGAGAAATACCATCCTTGCCCTCGATGATTTGTTTTATCATCGACCATTTTATTGCCTTCCATTCAACACAAACTTGTTCGTGTTTTGTGTTGTACCTTGATTTCCTTGCTATCTAGCTTATGATATGTTCTACCTTGGAGTATTACCATCTTTTATGTCAAGAATGTCGTAAGAATTTCACCACCTCGTATGACATCTTGGTACAGTGATACTTCTCCCCATCACCATTCTTTCTTGGTCCCCGTGTTGTTTCTAACAGGAATACCGACAAATGGTCTGTGATGTGTAAATTCTAAACTTCTAGCAACCCTATTGCTTTGAAGTTATTGGTCTATAGTTTCATTCTACGTCTATGGCTTAATGAATCATCATTCGAACATTGATTGTGCTACCTAGCCCATATTTCGGGTGCACATTTCAACCAATGTTTAACTGTGTATGTTTTCCTCGAGCATACATCATTAAGTCATTCGATCTAGCTAATGTTATCTCCTTGTTCACATAGTGGTGGAAATCCATCTTTTGGAAATCTCAATGGATTGTCGCTGAGTCAATCAGTCACCTCCTCACCTCTCCTTGATGTAATGATGAACCCTTGTTCGGAACTCGCTTCCATAGTTCATCTCCCGAGAATCTTCGATGTCGTTTCGACAATTTGTGTTGCACCTTTCTTCTCAGGCATCCTGAGTCTGAGTTATCCTGACACCAATCAGATCTGAATCTCGATCAGATATGATGGTTGGAACGTATTTCCAAGAGTTATAACATTGGCCTATTTATGACCCGGTAAGGTGATGACATGCCAAACACACCTGGCCGGAGGACCTATTGTTATAAGCTTTCCTTTCAGCAAGGTTATCCATTCTTCCATGAGGAAATTGTAAGACTTATTCTATAAGTTGTTCCTGATGGATCCTTTTTGTTTCCAAAGTCTGATCTTCACCTGTTGACCATGTCAATGCTATCTCGAAGCATGTCTATGGTACTTCGATTTTCAACAAGAACATTAGAAGCCCAATGCTAAATGTTTCTTGCTCAATTATCCAAACACCGTTGTACGGGTAATGTCATGAAATTTCTCTCCCCTTTCCTAAAGGGTTTTCTACATTATATCCTCTCATGGATATCATGCTCTGCTTGCCTTTGGGAAGGTTATACCCCTGAAATATGTGTTTTAACACATTTTCCTTTCCATTGTTCTGTTTAATCTGATAATCACATTTTCCTTTCCATTGTTTGGATTAACGTTTCTTGTAATCTGACTTAGCTGAGCAGTGATAATTCCCTGCTTAGGGAAGCACCTTGTTGCACCACTCTGTCAGTAAGGCCCTGTTACTATTGTTGATGACATTCCGGTAATCACCGATGGACGAGAACCTTGCCTATTGGTCCGCCTCGTTCCAACGAGCAGGAAAATGGTTCTCTTCGTCCCTCGCCCTTGGTACCAACGTTGTTGCCAACAAAACTGACAGGCTACCCTCTGACATGCCTTGCTACCATGACCGTGCAAGATGTTACCATTCCTCCTACTTTTAATCCACAGGGTGGGCCCATAACCCACAGTTCCACAGGATCGAAACCTGACTCTCTTGTACACCCCCTGTTCCCAAGGTTATTCCTCACGATTGGCTTCGTATGTAATTCACGTGCCACCTTTCGTGAGATCATCAATTTTGGTACCAGACACAATACTTATTTCCGTTGCTCTGAACCCTTCAGGCATCGAACGATTGCCTGCCCGCTCGAAACTTCCCCACGATACCTCCTTACTTTGCTCTCGATATTGTCTTAAATTTCCATTCGAGAGTTACTTTCCGCCACCTTCCCCGATGTTATCAACCAGATAGTCAACCGTTCAGAGGTCTGTTATTCCGAAGTTACCCCTTGTCCTTCGTAAGTACAATGGAGTTCCCGAAGAAAGGATGCCAGCTTCATCATGATTACCTTAAGCAGGAAAAATGAAGACATCAACGTAACGGATCAACTTCTTCGAGAAGAGAAACCAAGACCGAGAAGATTCGTTAGAATTCCGTAACCAGAACTTTTCCCCTTACTCTACCTCTTAAATCTCGGGACGAGATTTCTTGTAGTGGAGGAGAATTGTGACGCCCGGATAATTAAGCTACAGTGAACCTCCGCTAATGATGCCACGTCACCTCGGTTACTGTTGATAATCTCGCATTAATTCGAAACCGATTCAAATTCAAATTCAAAATAAAGGCAAACATCAAAAGCCTTCAAACATTAAAACTAAAATGTTATTTTGGTTGCAAATAATCACTACTAAATTGTCATGCAGGGACCAACATTAATGAGTTAATAAAATGCCATTAACCTATTTTTAAATTAGACCAACAACACTTAAGTGGACCATTTACATTCAAACCAAATTTTAAACATTTCAAAATAATCTCAAACTTGGGGAACAGCAGCAAAATATTACCAAGTATTTGTGCGACAGGTTTCATATGCAACTAAATTCTTTTGTTGGCCAAATAAATACCGAGCGGAGACTAAAAAGAAAACAGAAAAGTTAAAAGAAAAAATAAATAGAAAAGAGGACACCCCCTAGCCAACTGGGCCAAACGGCCCAGCCGACCAGCACACCGGCCCAGCCCGCAATACCCCCTGTCTCCCTCCTTCCTACTGCTCCTCCGACCGTGCCCGCGCTCGCTCGTCCCCGCCAAGCCAGCTTGCCGTCCGCGCCGCTACAGGAGCCCATGGATGGATAAGGGCCTCGCCCTCGACACCCCTGGCAACTCTATCCACTTCCCCTCGCCCAGATCCACCTCTCCCTCTCTCCTTCCACCGCAACAGGGAGCCATCGTCGCCATTGCCTCGACGCCGGCGTGGCCACCGTGGCCTTCTCGCCGCCCTCGACCGGTCCAGGAGGATCGCCGCCCTCTCCTCCGTCACCTGCGCCCCTGGATTGAAGCTGACGAGCCGCCTCGACGCCGCCCGCTTCTTCCTCTTCCTCGGACCACCGCCGGCGAGCTCCATCGAATTCGTCGCCCCGGCAGCTCCTAAGCCCCCGCCGGCCGCCGTGTGCCACTCGGTGAGCCGCCGCTCTGCTTTCCCCCTCACCCATCCCCCTTGGACTCGCCCGCTAGTAGTAGCGCCGCCATCTCCGTAGCTTTTCTCCGTCGTGGAGCTCGCCCCGTCGCAGTCGTTTGTATCCAGGGCCAGAAGAGCACATCCACGTGCTTGGGACATCCCCGTGAGGCCGCCCGTGCCGTTGCTTTGGCCTCTTGCCTCGCAAAACGGCGATTGCTTCCGAACCGTGCTCCGGCCGCCGCCTCGCCCATCGCCGTCGTCGCTACATAGCACCACGCGCTCTCCCGACACCTCCAGCGCATCCGCGCGAGCGTCAGCTCGCCGTAGGACCAAACCGCAGCTCGAACCTCCCGCGGTGCTCGTACTCGAGCCGCAGCCTCGCCTTCGTCGAACTCTTGCCGCTGCTGCCGCTGAAGCTCTGCTGCGTTTGACTGCTTACTACTGCTGCTTGCTCTGCTACTTACTGATGCTGCTCCCGCCTGCTGCGCCACTGCCGCCGGTGTCCGCGTGCCGCTCGCCGTCGGCCGCCGCTCCCTGCGCTAGCCGCCGGTCGTTGCTCCCAGCCTCCTGCCTCCTAGCGCCGGCCGACTCTGGCCGCCGTGGTTGTGTGCGTGTGTGAGCACAGCGCTGGCTGTGTCTCTCGCACGAACGGCCAGCCCTTGTTTACTACTAGTAGTAGGTTTAGTTTAGTAGTATTAATTTAATGCTAATTAAGCCTATTAGCATATGCCAAATGGGTCCCACCTAATTAGATTAGATAAATCCTTTAGAAATTATTAAGACACTAACATGTGGGACCCCGTACTATTAACTTTGACTAGTCAATGTTGACCGGGTCAACTTTGTACACTGCCCCACTTGTCTTACACACTGGGTAGGAATTCCCGGGTACAATTATCATTTGTTCAATTTAATTCGAAATTAAATAATTAAAATAATTTCAGAATTTATTTTAAACTTTTGAAAATTCATATAAAATTAAACGTAGCTCGGATCCAAAAACTTTATATATGAAAATTGCTCAGAACGACGAGACGAATCCGGATACGCAGTCCGTTCGTTCACCACACGTCCCTAGCATAGTGAACATGCAACATCTTGCCTCCGGTCCGCCCGTCCGAAAACGCGAAACACCGGGAATACTTTCCCGGATGTTTGCCCCCTTCTTCAGTAGTACCTGATACTGCGTTAGGTCACTTCTAGCACCGTGTATTGCCATGTTACGCTTTGTGATGCTTTGATTACTCTGTTATTTATTGTGTTCCCCCTCCGTTACTTCTTTCCGGTAGACCCTGAGACCGCTGCCGGTACCCCTGTGATCGACTACATCAACGAGGAACCCTTCTTGCCAGAGCAACCAGGCAAGCCCCCCCTGATCACCAGATATCGCCTATTCTTCTCTATACTGCTTGCATTAGAGTAGTGTAGCATGTTACTGCTTTCCGTTAATCCTATCCTGATGCATAGCCTGTCATTGTTGCCACAGTTGTTACCCTTGCCTGCTATCCTACTGCTTAGTATAGGATGCTAGTGTTCTATCAGTGGCCCTACACTCTTGTCCGTCTGCCATGCTATACTACTGGGCCGTGATCACTTCGGGAGGTGATCACGGGTATATACTATATACTTTATATACATGAGACATGTGGTGACTAAAGTCGGGTCGGCTCGTTGAGTACCTGCAAGTGGTTCTGATAAGGGGGCTGAAAGGACAGGTGGCTCCATCCCGGTAGAGGTGGGCCTGGGTTCCTGACGGCCCCGACTGTTACTTTATGGCGGAGCGACAGGGCAGGTTGAGACCACCTAGGAGAGAGGTGGGCCTGGCCCTGGTCGGCGTTCGCAGATACTTAACACGCTTAACGAGATCTTGGTATTTGATCTGAGTCTGGCCATTTGGTCTATACGCACTAACCATCTACGCGGGAGTAGTTATGGGTATCCCGGCGTCGTGGTATCAGCCGAAGCTCTTTTGACGTCAGCGACTGAGTGGCGCGCGCCGCATTGGACCGTAAGCTCGCGCTTGTATTAAGGGGCTAGGTCTGCTTCCGGCCGCGTACGCAACGTGCAGGTGTGCATAGGGCGATGGGCCCAGACCCCTGCGCGCATAGGGTTTAGACCGGCGTGCTGACCTCTCTGTTGAGCCTAGGTGGGGCTGCGACGTGTTGATCTTACGAGGCCGGGCATGACCCAGGAAAGTGTGTCCGGCCAAATGGGATCGAGCGTGTTGGGTTATGTGGTGCACCCCTGCAGGGAAGTTTATCTATTCGAATAGCCGTGTCCCTCGGTAAAAGGACGACCCGGAGTTGTACCTTGACCTTATGACAACTAGAACCGGATACTTAATAAAACACACCCTTCCAAGTGCCAGATATAACCCGGTGATCGCTCTCTAACAGGGCGACGAGGAGGGGATCGCCGGGTAGGATTATGCTATGCGATGCTACTTGGAGGACTTCAATCTACTCTCTTCTACATGCTGCAAGATGGAGGTGGCCAGAAGCGTAGTCTTCGACAGGATTAGCTATCCCCCTCTTATTCTGGCATTCTGCAGTTCAGTCCACTGATATGGCCCTTTACACATATACCCATGCATATGTAGTGTAGCTCCTTGCTTGCGAGTACTTTGGATGAGTACTCACGGTTGCTTTTCTCCCTCTTTTCCCCTTTCTATACCTGATTGTCGCAACCAGATGCTGGAGTCCAGGAGCTAGAGATCCCGAGGATGATTGTACATGGAGTTCGGCTTCGAGGAGTAGTTAGGAGGTCCCAGGCAGGAGGCCTTGCCTTTTCGATCGTTGCTACTTTTGTGCTAGCCTTCTTAAGGCAAACTTGTTTAACTTATGTCTGTACTCAGATATTGTTGCTTCCGCTGACTCGTCTGTGATCGAGCACTTGTATTCGAGCCCTCGAGGCCCCTGGCTTGTATTATGATGCTTGTATGATTTATTTATGTTGTAGAGTTGTGTTGTGATATCTCCCCGTGAGTCCCTGATCTTGATCGTACACATTTGCGTGCATGATTAGTGTACGGTCAAATCGGGGGCGTCACAAGTTGGTATCAGAGCCAACTGCCTGTAGGAATCCCCCTTCCACACTCCTTGGCCGAAGTCGAGTCTAGACATTTCAAAAACTTTTACTAACATGGCTGTGTGTCTTACGGGCCCACGTCGCCATTGGGTGGTATTAGGATCTTTTACTCCTTGACTATACTCTGGGACTCTGATTTCTCTTCTATTCGGGTTAAATGATTTTACTAAATCTAACATTAGGATCACGTTATCACTTTCACCCGGAGAGCCCCTTATTACTGATGATCGTCTGTTGCACGTGAAGACCCTGAAGATACTCTCCGCTGATAACCCGAGAACTTGTGTTCATCGCTTTTACAATTCCCTTTCATCGATAAACTCCTATGGATAACCACGTATACTCGCCATTCATACAATGTTTCCCAGATGATCTTGTTATTACAAGATACCCCAAAATTCTCTCTGTTGTTCCGAGAATCCCTTGAGCTTACTACCTTGCTGTTCTTTGTCACCTGAATACCCCTACGGATAATCCTCGCACTTACCGAGTATCCGCTCATCCCCAGTTGATTCAAGTATTTCACAAAAGTGTTCAAAATATCATTCGATCTTCCGAAAATCTTCAGGAGCCTGTTGCTCTTGAAATTCTTGCTTACTAGCATTATGATTAATCCCATAAACCTCGAAATCTTATTGGCACCCTTTGTCATTATCTTTTTGAGTCCATTGATTCAATATGTTGCGAATGCTCGCAATCCTCAATCAGATCCTAGAATTCATCCTTCCGGCTCAGACATCTTTAACATGAGCTGGATCTCGACCAATCAAATCGTCATCGATTGTACCCCTAAGGCTATTCAACTTATCCATCCCTAATCAGAGCATTGCTTCTGATCGCTTGTCTTGGAATTCATAATTCCTTTGCATTTGAGCTTTTGGGTTAGTCAGTTGTTTCTATAGTCTGATCTCCTTGCATTCTTTCTTCCTCTGGTTGAGTACCGATGCTCACATCAGATCCCTTGTGGACCACCAGACCCTTTTGTCGGATTTTATCCGACAATGTCCTCCATATTAAAT
This sequence comes from Triticum aestivum, assembly GCF_018294505.1. NCBI lineage: Eukaryota > Viridiplantae > Streptophyta > Magnoliopsida > Poales > Poaceae > Triticum > Triticum aestivum. Next base: position 567,056,207 of record NC_057802.1, read on the forward strand.
AAGCTGGTGAGCTTTTCCTTGGATACATGATACCTTTGGTAAATTGTATCCTCTGCTTTGTGAACCATACTCTACTTTTGAGCTTGTATTATTTACTCCGAAGTTCGTGGTATATGTTCTAAGAAGCCCCGATGGCTTGAACCTATGCCTTCCTTAATATGTGTGAACTCGAAAGTTTTCATGAGTCATACTCTTCTGGTATTTTACCAGATAAAAATTTTCAACACTGCAACTTCATCAAACGCGAGAAGTGAATGAAAGGTTATGCATTGAAGAAGTGGGAGTCGACCTTTAACTTTGCGTTCATGCCCATGGACACGATGTAGATCTTATCATTAAAGCTTTTCTTAAATTAATTATTCCCTTGGTATAATTTCATCTTATATCTGGGATCTGGCCTTTTGCAATCGTGGTTCCGACCATGTTCTCCTTTAAACACCATTTCTCGTACAAGTTAGGCACTTGTCTTCTGCAGAGCAATACCCCAGTCCAACCTCTACTTTGGTTCGTCGTCGAGTATTACCCCCCTGGTATCTCGAGATTATCACGGAACTGCATAACTTATTATGAGTTCTCCATCAAGTGCTACATTCTCATTGATTCCAAATTTTCACGGGCTTCGAGTTTTTAAACACTCAAAACCACCGATAACTGAATGGAGTCCGCACTGCGATTAAACAACTCTTAGTAATCTTCTTTACTTATGAGTTTGTACCCGATCACGTCATTCCTAGCCTGATTGGCTACATCATTATCGTGCCGATTTTAACTGTGCTACCTGGTCTTTATTCCCGGAGCACCACTTTCGACGATGAGCTAAGCTTACGTTGATTTTCCTCGTCATATCATTTCGCCTTGAACAGCAAGCTTGATTTCGAGTTTGTGTCGTACCCCTGGTTCCAATAACTTTTCGCTTCATCATTCCTTTGACTTGATGTCATCGCCGATCGATTACCTCTTCATAAATTCTCGCTACAAACGTGTCGTGAACATCATCAACATTCTGAGCTCTTCCAAGATATCTATCGAATTCTGGATGAGAAATACCATCCTTGCCCTCGATGATTTGTTTTATCATCGACCATTTTATTGCCTTCCATTCAACACAAACTTGTTCGTGTTTTGTGTTGTACCTTGATTTCCTTGCTATCTAGCTTATGATATGTTCTACCCTGGAGTATTACCATCTTTTATGTCAAGTATGTCGTAAGAATCTCACCACCTCGTATGACATCTTGGTACAGTGATACTTCTCCCCATCACCATTCTTTCTTGGTCCCCATGTTGTTTCTAACAGGAATACCGACAAATGGTCTGTGATGTGTAAATTCTAAACTTCTAGCAACCCTATTGCTTTGAAGTTATTGGTCTATAGTTTCATTCTACGTCTATGGCATAATGAATCACCATTCGAACATTGATTGTGCTACCTAGCCCATATTTCGGGTGCACATTTCAACCAATGTTTAACTGTGTATGTTTTCCTTGAGCATACATCATTAAGTCATTCGATCTAGCTAATGTTATCTCCTTGTTCACATAGTGGTGGAAATCCATCTTTTGGAAATCTCAATGGATTGTCGCTGAGTCAATCAGTCACCTCCTCACCTCTCCTTGATGTAATGATGAACCCTTGTTCGGAACTCGCTTCCATAGTTCATCTCCCGAGAATCTTCGATGTCGTTTCGACAATTTGTGTTGCACCTTTCTTCTCAGGCACCCTGAGTCTGAGTTATCCTGACACCAATCATATCTGAATCTCGGTCAGATATGATGGTTGGAACATATTTATGTTGTAGAGTTGTGTTGTGATATCTTCCCGTGAGTCCCTGATCTTGATCGTACACATTTGCGTGCATGATTAGTGTACGGTCAAATCGGGGGCGTCACACTTGGAGAGCACAAGAAGTTCCGAGGCCAACAGAGCAACCTGAGCCGCACTTCCTGCACAAACCGGACAGTTCCCTCTCGATACCCAGAGACTAGCTCGGAGACAGTGCCGTTTACAAGCGGCCTCAGGGGAGGCTTATTCGAAACGCGCCCAAACTTTTACCACACCCTAAAACGGCCATGTGATGACACTATGTGAGCTCTCGAGGAATTCCAGCATCGTACCATTTTCCGAGGTTTCAACGGTTGCATCAGGCATACCACCGAGGTACTTTCGGCAACCCGGTGACAGGGCATGCCCCTCTCTCATATGCGAAGGGCCTAGGCATGCCGCAAGGACATCACAAAGGATTTCTCATGCCGCTATCGGGCATGATTTCAGGTGTCACCTTGCTGATCTACAATTTCTGGCGATGAAACCCTAGCGGAGCAATAAATTTCTCGAATATTCACTACTGCAGGATGCTGCTAACACGACACTACGATCGAAGACCCTTCGACGAAACTGTGTGCGATGCCATAATCGCTAATGGTGGTGTAAAAAAGCCATCAAAAAAGGTGCAAAACGTTTGTGATGCAGGATGCATCAAACACGGTTCAGATTTAAGTTGCGTGTGCGATGCAGGGCATACGGTTCAGTCCACTTAACTATTTGCAATGAGGAGGAACAAAAGAAACGGGCAGCCAGATGAAGGTGTGCGCGATATACATCATCACACGGTTCACTCAGATGAACTGTTTGTGATTAGGCAACACAAAAGAAACGGCCAGCTAGATTCAAGGTGTGTGTGATATAAGGTATGCGGTTCATACTGATGAACTGTTTGTGTTGAGACAAGAGAACAGAAACGGTTCAATATAACAAGATGTGTGTGATACGCGGCAAACAGGTCTGTAATCAGAAATGTGTGCGAAGATCAATAATAACACAGACGGTTACTGCTAATAAGACATGTGTGTTGTGCGATGGGATTGCATGCAGAACAACACCATTATATACACACTTATAAGGACATGGTTGCATAACCAAATTAAACATCCACTTACATAGGTGGCTACTACAACCATGGCATTTGCACAAACCAAAGTAAACTATTACATGCATAATTACATAGGTGGCTACTACACACATGCCATTTGCACACACCAATAAAGTAAACTATATATTACATGCATGATTGATACGTCTCCAACGTATCTATAATTTTTTATTGTTCCATGCTATTATATATTCTGTTTTGGATGTTTAATGGGCTTATTTATACACTTTTATATTATTTTTGGGACTAACCTATTAACAGGAGGCCCAGCCCAAATTGCTGTTTTTTTGCCTATTTCAGTGTTTCGCTGAAAAACAATATCAAACGGAGTCCAAACGGAATGAAACCTTCGGGAGCGTGATTTTTGGAACAAACGTGATCCAGAGGACTTGGAGTGGACGTCAAGCAACCGGCGAGGAGGCCACGAGGCAGGGGGCGCGCCTACCCCCTGGGCGCGCCCTCCACCCTCGTGGGCCCCTCGTGGCTCCACTGACCTACTTCTCCCTCCTATATATACCTACGTACCCCCAAACCACCGGAGAGCACCACGAAAACCTAATTCCACCGCCGCAACCTTCTGTACCCGTGAGATGAAGGAAATATGCCCTAGAGGAAATAATAAAGTTATTATTTATTTCCTTATATCATGATAAATGTTTATTATTCATGCTAGAATTGTATTAACCGGAAACATGATACATGTGTGAATACATAGACAAACATAATGTCACTAGTATGCCTCTACTTGACTAGCTCGTTAATCGAAGATGGTTAAGTTTCCTAGCCATGGACATGAGTTGTCATTTGATTAACGGGATCACATCATTAGGAGAATGATGTGATTGACTTGAGCCATTCCGTTAGCTTAGCACTTGATCGTTTAGTATTCTGCTATTGCTTTCTTCATGACTTATACATGTTCCTATGACTATGAGATTATGCAACTCCCGTTTACCGGAGGAACACTTTGTGTGCTACCAAACGTCACAACGTAACTAGGTGATTATAAAGGTGCTCTACAGGTGTCTCCAAAGGTACTTGTTGGGTTGGCGTATTTCGAGATTAGGATTTGTCACTCCGATTGTCAGAGAGGTATCTCTGGGCCCACTCGGTAATGCACATCACTATAAGCCTTGCAACCATTGTAACTAATGAGTTAGTTGCGGGATGATGTATTACAGAATGAGTAAAGAGACTTGCCGGCAACGAGATTGAACTAGGTATTGAGATACCGACGATGGAATCTCGGGCAAGTAACATACCGATGACAAAGGGAACAACGTATGTTGTTATGCGGTTCGACCGATAAAGATCTTCGTAGAATATGTAGGAGCCAATATGAGCATCCAGGTTCCGCTTTTGGTTATTTACCGGAGACGTGTCTCGGTCATGTCTGAATAGTTCTCGAACCCGTAGGGTCCGCACGCTTAAAGTTAGATGACGATCGGTATTATGAGTTTTGTGTTTTGATGTACCGAAGGTAGTTCGGAGTCCCAGATATGATCACGGACATGACGAGGAGTCTTGAAATGGTCGAGAGATAAAGATCGATATATTGGACGACTATGTTCGGCCACCGGAATGGTTTCGGGGAGTTTCAGACATATAACGGAGTACCAGGGGGTTACCGGAACCCCCCGGGGAGTTTAATGGGCCAAGATGGGCCTTAGTGGAGAAGAGGAGGGGCGGCTAGGGCTGGCCGCGCGCCCCCTCCCCCTCTAGTCCAAATTGGACAAGGAGGGGGGGGGGAGGCGCCCCCTTTCGTTCCCCCTCTCTCCTTCCCTTCCTTTCCCCCTCCTACTCCAACTAGGAAAAGAGAGAGTCCTACGCCCGGTGGGAGTAGGACTCCTCCCTGGCACGCCCTCCTCCTGGCCGCCGGCCTCCTCCCCAGATCCTTTATATACGGGGGCAGGGGGGCACCTCTAGACACACAAGTTGATCTGTTGATCTATTCCAGCCGTGTGTGGTGCCCCCCTCCACCATATTCCACCTCGGTCATATCGTAGCGGTGCTTAGGCGAAGCCCTGCGTCGGTAGCATCATCATCACCGTCACCACTCCGTCGTGCTGACATAACTCTCCCGTGAAGCTCTGCTGGATCGGAGTTCGCGGGACGTCATCGAGCTGAACGTGTGCTGAACTCGGAGGTGCCGTGCATTTGGTACTTGGATCGGTCGGATCGTGAAGACGTACGACTACATCAACCGCGTTGTGCTAACGCTTCCGCTTTCGGTCTACGAGGATACGTGGACGACACTCTCCCCTCTCGTTGCTATGCATCACCATGATCCTGTGTGTGCGTAGGAAATTTTTTGAAATGAGTGCGTTCCCCAAAAGTGGCATCCGAGCCTGGTTTTATGCGTAGATGTTATATGCACGAGTAGAACACAAGTGAGTTGTGGGCGATACAAGTCATACTGGTTACCAGCATGTCATACTTTGGTTCGGCGGTATTGTTGGATGAAGCGGCCCGGACCGACATTACGCGTACGCTTACGCGAGACTGGTTCTACCGACGTGCTTTGCACACAGGTGGCTGGCGGGTGTCAGTTTCTCCAACTTTAGTTGAACCGAGTGTGGCTACGCCCGGTCCTTGCGAAGGTTAAAACATCACTAACTTGACGAACTATCATTGTGGTTTTGATGCGTAGGTAAGAACGGTTCTTGCTCAGCCCGTAGCAACCACGTAAAACTTGCAACAACAAAGTAGAGGACGTCTAACTTGTTTTTGCAGGGCATGTTGTGATGTGATATGGTCAAGACATGATGCTATATTTTATTGTATGAGATGATCATGTTTTGTAACCAAATTATCGGCAATTGGCAGGAGCCATATGGTTGTCGCTTTATTGTATGCAATGCAATCACCCTGTAATGCTTTACTTTATCACTAAGCGGTAGCGATAGTCGTAGAAGCATAAGTTGGCGATCAAGGTGTCGCGCCGGTGACGATGGTGATCATGACGGTACTTCGGAGATGGATATCACAAGCAAAAGATGGCCATATCATATCACTTATATTGATTGCATGTGATGTTTTTCTTTTATGCATCTTATCTTGCTTTGATTGGCGGTAGCATTATAAGATGATCTCTCACTAAATTTCAAGGTATAAGTGTTCTCCCTGAGTATGCACCGTTGCGAAAGTTCTTCATGCTGAGACACCATGTGATGATTGGGTGTGATAAGCTCTACGTTCAAATACAAAGGGTGCAAAACAGTTGCACATGCGGAACACTCAGGTTAAACTTGACGAGCCTAGCATATGCAGATATGGCCTCGGAACACTGAGACCGAAAGGTCGAGCGTGAATCATATAGTAGATATGATCAATGCTACCTCTTGAGCACTGCGTTGGTTTTCCCTTGAAGAGGAAAGGGTGATGCAGTAAAGTAGCGTAAGTATTTCCCTCAGTTTTTGAGAACCAGGTATCAATCCAGTAGGAGACCACGCTCGAGTCCCACGCACCTACACAAACAAATAAGAACCTCGCAACCAACACGATAGAGGGGTTGTCAATCCCGTCACGGTCACTTACGAGAGTGAGATCTGATAGATATGATAAAGTAATATTTTTGGTATTTTTATAGTAAAGAGAAATAAAGATGCAAAGTAAAATAAACGGCAATGGAAATAGCTAAGTGTTGGAAGATTAATATGATGGAAAATAGACCCGGGGGCCATAGGTTTCACTAGTGGCTTCTGTCAAGAGCATAAGTATTACGGTGGGTGAACAAATTACTGTCGAGCAATTGATAGAATTGAGCATAGTTATGAGAATATCCAGGTATGATCATGTATATAGGCATCACGTCCGCGACAAATAGACCGAAACGATTCTGCATCTACTACTATTACTCCACACATCGACCGCCATCCAGCATGCATCTAGAGTATTAAGTTCATAAGAACAGAGTAATGCTTTAAGTAAGATGACATGATGTAGAGGGATAAACTCATGCAATATGATATAAACCCCATCTTTTTATCCTCGATGGCAACAATACAATACGTGCCTTGCTGGCCCTGCTGTCACTGGGAAAGGACACCGCAAGATTGAACCCAAAGCTAAGAACTTCTCCCATTGCAAGAAAGATCAATCTAGTAGGCCAAACCAAACTGATAATTCGAAGAGACTTGCAAAGATAACCAATCATACAAAAAAGAATTCAGAGGACATTCAAATATTGTTCATAGATAAACTTGATCATAAACCCACAATTCATCAATCTCAACAAACACACCGCAAAAGAAGATTACATCGAATAGATCTCCAAGAAGATCGAGGAGCACATGGTATTGAGATCCAAAAAGAGAGAAGAAGCCATCTAGCTAGTATCTATGGACCCGAAGGTCTGTGGTAAACTACTCACACATCATCGAAGAGGCTACGGTGTTGATGTAGAAGCCCTCCGTGATCAATGCCCCCTCCGGCAGGACGCCGAAAAAGGCCCCAAGATGGGATCTCATGGGTACAGAAGGTTGCGGTGGTGGAATTAGGTTTTCGTGGATGCCTCTGATGGTTTGGGGGTACGTAGGTATATATAGGAGGAAGAAGTACGTCGGTGGAGCAACGTGGGCCCCACGAGGGTGGAGGGCGCGCCTGGGGGGTGGGGTAGGCGTGCCCCCTGCCTCGTGCTCTCCTTGTTGCTTTCTTTACGTGGACTCCAAGTCCTCTGGATCACGTTTGTTTCGAAAATCACGTTCCCGAAGGTTTCACTCCGTTTGGACTTCGTTTGATATTCCTTTTCTATGAAACACTGAAATAGGCAAAAAACATCAATTTGGGCTAGGCCTCCGGTTAATAGGTTAGTCCCAAAAATAATATAAAAGTGTATAATGAAGCCCATTAAACATCCAAAACAGAATATAATATAGCATGGAACAATAAAAAATTATAGATACGTTGGAGACGTATCAAGCATCCCCAAGCTTAATTCCTGCTCATCCTCGAGTAGGAAAATGATAAAAACAGAATTTTTGATGTGGAATGCTACTTTAGGATAATTTCAATGTAGTTATTATTGTGGCACGAATGTTCAGATTAGATATGATTCAAGATAAAAGTTTAATATTGACATAAAAACAATAATACTTCAAGCATGCTAACCAAGCAATTATGTCTTATCAAAATAACATAGCCAAAGCAAGTTATCAGTACAAAATCATATAGTCTGGCTATGCTCCATCTTCCCCACACAAAATATTCATATCATGTCCTACCCCGGTTTTAGCCAAGCAATTGGTTCATACTTTTTAACGCGCTTCAGCCTTTTCAACTTTTACGCAATACATGAGCGCGAGCCATGGATATAGCACTATTGTGGAATAAGGTATAATGATAGGGGTTATGTGGGAAGACAAAAAAAGGAAAGTCTTACATCGACGAGGCTAATCAACGGGCTATGGAGATGCCCATCAATTGATGTCAATGCAAGGAGTAGGGATTGCCATGCAACAGATGCACTAGAGCTATAAGTGTATGAAAGCTCAAACAAAAGAAACTAAGTGGGTGTGCATCCAACTTGCTTGCTCATGAAGACCTCGGGCATTTGAGGAAGCCCATCATTGGAATATACAAGCCAAGTTCTATAATGAAATTTCCCACTAGTATATGAAAGTGACAAAATGAGAGACTCTCTATCATGAAGATCACGGTGCTACTTTGAAGAACAAGTGTGGTAAAAGGATAGTAACATTGTCCCTTCTCTCTTTTTCTCTCATTTTTTTTAATTTGGGCCTTTTTTATGGCCTCTTTTTTTAGTCCGGAGTCTCATCCCGACTTGTGGGGGAATCATGGTCTCCATCATCCTTTCCTCACTTGGGACAATGCTCTAATAATGATGATCATCACATTTTTATTTACTTACAACTCATGAATTACAACTCGATACTTAGAACAAGATATTACTCTATGTGAATGCCTCCGGCGGTGTACCGGGATATGCAATGAATCAGGAGCGACATGTATGAAGGAATGATGAACGGTGGCTTTGCCACAAATACAATGTCAACTACATGAACATGCAAAGCAATATGACAATGATGGAGCGTGTCATGATAAACGAAACAGTGGAAAGTTGCATGGCAATATATCTCGGAATGGCTATGGAAATGCCATAATAAGTAGGTATGGTGGCTGTTTTGAGGAAGATATAAGGAGGTTTATGTGTGCTAGAATGTATCATATCACGGGGTTTGGATGCACTGGTGAAGTTTGCACCAACTCTCAAGGTGAGAAAGGGCAATGCACGGTACCGAAGAGGCTAGAAAATTGTGGAAAGGTAAGTGTGCGTATAATCCATGGACTCACATTAGTCATAAAGAACTCATATACTTATTGCAAAAAATTATTAGCCCTCGAAGAAAGTACTACTACGCATGCTCCTAGGGGAAGGGTTGGTAGGAGTTAACCATCGCGCGATCCCGACCGCCACACAAAGGATGACAATCAACAAATACCTCATGCTCCGACTTCGTTACATAACGGTTCACCATACGTGCATGCTGCGGGAATCACAAACTCCAACACAAGTATTTCTCAATTTCACAATTACTCAACTAGCACAACTATGATATTACCACCTTTATATCTCAAAACAATTATCAAGCATCAAATTTCTCATGATATTATAATTAAAGCAAATTGCCATGCTGTTTTAAGACTCTCAAAATAATATAAGTGAAGCATGAGAGATCAATAATTTCTATAAAATACAACCACCGCCGTGCTCTAAAAGGTATAAGTGAAGCACTAGAGCAAAAACTATATAGCTCAAAAGATATAAGTGAAGCACATAGAGTATTCTAATAAATTCTGATTTGTGTGTGTCTCTTTCAAAAGGTGTGTACAGCAAGGATTATTGTGGTAAACTAAAAAGCAAATACTCAAATCATACAAGACGCTCCAAGAAAAACACATATCATGTGGTGAATAAAAATATAGCTCCAAGTAAAGTTACCGATGGAAGTAGACGAAAGAGGGGATGCCTTCCGGGGCATCCCCAAGCTTTGGCTTTTTGGTGTCCTTAGATTATCTTGGGGTGCCATGGTCATCCCCAAGCTTAGGCTCGTGCCACTCCTTGTTCCATAATCCATCAAATCTTTTACTCAAAACTTGAAAACTTCACAACACAAAACTTAGCAGAAAATCTCGTGAGCTCCGTTAGCGAAAGAAAACAAAACACCACTTGAAGGTACTGTAATGAACTCATTATTTATTTATATTGGTGTTAAACCTACTGTATTCCAACTTCTCTATGGTTTATAAACTCTTTTACTAGCCATAGATACATCAAAATAAGCAAACAACACACGAAAAACAGAATCTGTCAAAAACATAACAGTCTGTAGTAATCTGTAACTAACGCAAACTACTCGAACTCAAAAAAATCTACCAAAATAGGAAGACCTAGACAATTTGTTTATTGATCAGAAGCAATTGGAATCAATATTTTATCACGTTCTGGTGATTTTTAACAATTTTTTCGTGAACAGAAAGTTTCTGGAATTTTCAGCAAGATCAAATAACTCTCATCTAAGAAGATCCTATAGGTTAAACTTGGCACAAACACTAATTAAAACATAAAAAAAATCTAACAGAGGCTAGATCAAATATTTATTCCTAAACAGAAGCAAAAAAGAAAAAGAAAATTGTGTTGCCTCCCAACAAGCGCTATCGTTTAACGCCCCTAGCTAGGCATAAAAGCAAGGATAGATCTAGGTGTTGCCATAATAATAGGATAGATCACGAAAACTCATTTCATATTCTCTATGTTAAGAAGCAAGTTTTCTTTGAGGCAAGCAAAAGTAATCAAAAGGGCTAAATTTAATGGGACAAAAGTCCCCAAGATCAACTTTGGGAGGTATAGGTTCCTCCTTCGGCCCTTCGTATTGCACAACCAATTCATCATTATAAGCATTCTTCTGACAGAACTTTGTGAGCCTATACTCGAGAGAATATCCTAGCTCATTATTTCGAATAGCAAAATCATTATTAATTTCAGAAATTCTATCAACTAGAACATTGGTAGGAACCTTTTTTCTAAGGTTTTCATTAAAAGCAACATAGTCTAGAGATTGAAAACGCATTATTTCCTCTGGAACAAAGAGGATTGCCTCTATGGGAGGACGGCCGGCGTCCACCCTATAGTGCGCAAAGATTTCTTTGGCCTCTTTTATTATATATCTGAATTCATGAGCCAAGAAAATAGTAGCGGCACGCTTAACAGAAGAATGCTCAATATTAGAAAATTCTAAGAAAATCCTTTGTATGCAAGGATGCATGTGCATAAATTGTCTTTCAAGTTCAACCACAAGCATGGTGATAGCGTCCGCAAGACTACTAGTTCTATGAAGAATAGAACTACCCATAGAAGGCAAAGCACCGGCACAAGTAAAGAAATCTTGGATAACTCCTTTTCCAATAATATTACCACTACCAATTCGGAATTCTTTTGTATGTAAGATAGGGGGTTCTTCAGCAAGAGCATCAGAATTTTCCATTTTATTATTATTGTCCACATTGACAATAACTTCCCCAATTTCAGACATAACGGCAGAAAGTGCGAGGACCAAAAGAAAGAAGAAAGCGAATGGAAGGGAGAGGGCAGATAAAATGGCAATGGTGAAGTGGGGGAGAGGAAAACGAGAGGCAAATGGCAAATAATGTAATGCGAGGGAGATGAGTTTGTGATGGGTACTTGGTATGTCTTGACTTGTGCCTAGACTCCCCGGCAACGGCGCCATAAATCCTTCTTGCTACCTCTTGAGCACTGCGTTGGTTTTCCCTTGAAGAGGAAAGGGTGATGCAGTAAAGTAGCGTAAGTATTTCCCTCAGTTTTTGAGAACAAAGGTATCAATCCAGTAGGAGACCACGCTCAAGTCCCATGCACCTACACAAACAAATAAGAACCTCGCAACCAACGCGATAAAGGGGTTGTCAATCCCTTCACGGTCACTTACGAGAGTGAGATCTGATAGATATGATAAAGTAATATTTTTGGTATTTTTATAATAAAGAGAAATAAAGATGCAAAGTAAAATAAACGGCAATGGAAATAGCTAAGTGTTGGAAGATTAATATGATGGAAAATAGACCCGGGGGCCATAGGTTTCACTAGTGGCTTCTCTCAAGAGCATAAGTATTACGGTGGGTGAACAAATTACTGTCGAGCAATTGATAGAATTGAGCATAGTTATGAGAATATCTAGGTATGATCATGTATATAGGCATCACGTCCGCGACAAGTAGACCGAAACGATTCTGCATCTACTACTATTACTCCACACATCGACCGCTATCCAGCATGCATCTAGAGTATTAAGTTCATAAGAACAGAGTAATGCTTTAAGTAAGATGACATGATGTAGAGGGATAAACTCATGCAATATGATATAAACCCCATCTTTTTATCCTCGATGGCAACAATACAATACGTGCCTTGCTGGCCCTGCTGTCACTGGGAAAGGACACCGCAAGATTGAACCCAAAGCTAAGCACTTCTCCCATTGCAAGAAAGATCAATCTAGTAGGCCAAACCAAACTGATAATTCGAAGAGACTTGCAAAAATAACCAATCATACATAAAAGAATTCAGAGGAGATTCAAATATTGTTCATAGATAAACTTGATCATAAACCCACAATTCATCGGTCTCAACAAATACACCGCAGAAGAAGATTACATCGAATAGATTTCCAAGAAGATCGAGGAGAACATGGTATTGAGATCCAAAAAGAGAGAAGAAGCCATCTAGCTAATATCTATGGACCTGAAGGTCTTAGGTAAACTACTCACACATCATCGGAGAGGCTACGGTGTTGATGTAGAAGCCCTCCGTGATCAATGCTCCCTCCGGCAGGACACCGGAAAAGGCCCCAAGATGGGATCTCACGGGTATAGAAGGTTACGACGATGGAATTAGGTTTTCGTGGATGCCTCTGATGGTTTGGGGGTACGTAGGTATATATAGGAGGAAGAAGTACGTCGGTGGAGCAACATGGGCCCCACGAGGGTGGAGGGCGCGCCTGGGGGGGGGGGGGGGTAGGCGCGCCCCCTGCCTCGTGCTCTTCTCGTTGCTTTCTTTACGTGGACTCCAAGTCCTCTGGATCACGTTTGTTCCGAAAATCACGGTCCCGAAGGTTTCATTCCGTTTGGACTTTGTTTGATATTCCTTTTCTGCGAAACATTGAAATAGGCAAAAAGCAGCAATTTGGGCTAGGCCTTCAGTTAATAGGTTAGTCCCAAAAATAATATAAAAGTGTATAAGAAAGCCCATTAAACATCCAAAACAGAATATAATATAGCATGGAACAATAAAAAATTATAGATACGTTGGAGACGTATCAATCAGGATAGCGATGTTCACCATTGAAACTAATCCATCTCACGTGATGATCGGACATGGTTTAGTTGATTTGGATCACGTGATCACTTAGATGATTAGAGGGATGTCTATCTAAGTGGGAGTTCTTAAGTAATATGATTAATTGAATTTAAATTTATCATGAGCTTAGTACCTGATAGTATCTTGATTGTCTATGTTGTTGTAGATAGATGGCCCGAGCTGTTGTTTCGTTGAATTTTAATGCGTTCCTTGAGAAAGCAATGTTGAAAGATGATGGTAGCAATTACACGGACTGGGTCAGTAACTTGAGAATTATCCTCATTGCTGCACAGAAGAATTACGTCCTAGAAGCACCGCTAGGTGCTAGACCTGCTGCAGGAGCAACACCAGATGTTATGAACGTCCGGCAGAGCAAAGCTGATGACTACTCGATAGTTCAGTGTGCCATGCTTTACGGGTTAGAACCGGGACTTCAACGATGTTTTGAACATCATGGAGCATATGAGATATTCCAGGAGTTGAAGTTAATATTTCAAGCAAATGCCCGGATTGAGAGATATGGAGTCTCCAATAAGTTCTACAGCTGCAAGATGGAGGAGAATAGTTCTGTCAGGGAGTGATACATCTCCAACGTATCTATAATTTTTGATTGTTCCATGCTATATTATATTCTGTTTTGGACATTAATGGGCTTTCTTATACACTTTTATATTATTTTTGGGACTAACCTATTAACCGGAGGCCCAACCCAGAATTGCTGTTTTTTCCCTATTTCAGAGTTTCGCAGAAAAAGAATATCAAACGGAGTCCAAACGGAATGAAACCTTCGGGAACGTGATTTTTGGAACGAACGTGATCCAGAGGACTTGACCCTACGTCAAGAAAGCAACCAGGAAGGCACGAGGTAGGGGGGCGTGCCTACCCCCCCAGGCGCGCCCTCCACCCTCGTGGGCCCCATGTTGCTCCACCGGCATACTTCTTCCTCCTATATATACCTACGTACCCCCAAACTACCAGATACTGAGCCAAAAACCTAATTCCACCGCCGCAACCTTCTATACCCGTGAGATCCCATCTTGGGGCCTTTTCCGGAGCTCGCCGGAGGGGGCATCGATCACGGAGGGCTTCTACATCAACACCATAGCCTCTCCGATGATGTGTGAGTAGTTTACCTTAGACCTTCGGGTCCATAGTTATTAGCTGGATGGCTTCTTCTCTCTTTTTGGATCTCAATACAATGTTCTCCCCCTCTCTTGTGGAGATCTATTCGATGTAATCTTCTTTTGCGGTGTGTTTGTTGAGACCGATGAATTGTGGGTTTATGATCAAGTTAATCTATAAACAATATTTGAATCTTCTCTGAATTCTTTTATGTATGATTGGTTATCTTTGCAAGTCTCTTCGAATTATCAGTTTGGTTTGGCCTACTAGATTGATCTTTCTTGCAATGGGAGAAGTGCTTAGCTTTGGGTTCAATCTTGTGGTGTCCTTTCCCAGTGACAGTAGGGGCAGCAAGGCACGTATTGTATTGTTGCCATCGAGGATAACAAGATGGGATTTATATCATATTGCATGAGTTTATCCCTCTACATCATGTCATCTTGCTTAAAGCGTTACTCTGTTCTTATGAACTTAATACTCTAGATGCATGCTGGATAGCGGTCAATGTGTGGAGTAATAGTAGTAGATGCAGGCAAGAGTCGATCTACTTGTCTCGGACGTGATGCCTATATACATGATCATACCTAGATATTCTCATAACTATGCTCAATTCTGTCGATTGCTCAACAGTAATTCGTTTACCCACCATAATACTTATGCTCATGAGAGAAGCCTCTAGTGAAACCTATGGCCCCCGGGTCTATTTTCCATCATATTAATCTCCCGTCAACAAGTTATTTCTAGCATTGTCTTTATTTTGCTTTTTACTTTGCATCTTTATCACAAAAATACTAAAAATATTATCTTATCATATCTATCAGATCTCACTCTCGTAAGTGACCGTGAAGGGATTGGTAACCCCTTTATTGCGTTGGTTGCGAGGATTTATTTGTTTGTGTAGGTGCGAGGGACTCGTGCGTGGTCTCCTACTGGATTGATACCTTGGTTCTCAAAAACTGAGGGAAATACTTACGCTACTTTGCTGCATCACCCTTTCCTCTTCAAGGGAAAACCAACGCAGTGCTCAAGAGGTAGCAAGAAGGATTTCTGGCGCCGTTGCCTGGGAGGCTTACGCAAGGTCAAGTCAAGATTCGGACTCCCGACAACGAGCCATTTCTGGCGCCGTTGCCGGGGAGTCTACGCAAAAGTCAACATGCCAAGTACCCATCACAAACCCTTATCTCCCGCATTACATTATTTGCCATTTGCCTCTCGTTTTCCTCTCCCCCACTTCACCTTTGCCGTTTTATTCGCCCTGTCTTTTCCGTTCGCCTCCCTCTTTATTTTTGCCCTTCGCACTTTCTGCCGTTATGTCTGAAATTGGGGAAACTATTGTCGATATGGACAATAGTAACAACATGGAAAATTCTGATGCTCCTGTTGAAGAACCCCCTATCTTACATACAAAAAAATTCTGAATTGGTAGTGGTAATATTATTGGAAAAGGGGTTATTCAAGATTTCTTTACTTGTGCCGGTGCTTTGCCTTCTATGGGTAGTTCTATTCTTCATTGAACTAGCAGTCTTGCGGACGCTATTGCCATGCTTGTAGTTGAACTTGAAAGGCAATTTATGCACATGCACCCTTGCATACAAAGGATTTTCCTAGAATTTTCTAATATTGAGCATTCTTCTGTTAAGCGTGCCGCTACTATCTTTTTGGCTCATGAGTTCAGATTTATAATAAAAGAGGCCAAAGAAATCTTTGCGCATTATAGGGTGGACGCTGGCCGTCCTCCCATAGAAACTATCTTATTTGATCAAGAGGAAATAATGCGTTTTCAATCTCTAGACTATGTTGCTTTTAATGAAAACCTTAGAAAAAGGGTTCCTACCAATGTTCTAGTTGATAGAATTTCTGAACTTAATAATGATTTTGCTATTCGAAATAATGAGCTAGGATATTCTCTCGAGTATAGGCTCACAAAGTTCCTACAAAGAATGCTATTAATGATGAATTGGTTGTGCAATACGAAGGGCCGAAGGAGGAACCTATACCTCCTAAAGTTGATCTTGGGGACTTTTGTCCCATTAAATTTAGCCCTTTTGATTACTTTTGCTTGCCTCAAAGAAAACTTTCTGCTGAACGTAGAGAATACGAAATGAGTTTTAATGATCTATCCTATTATTATGGCAATACCTAGATCTATCCTTGCTATTATGCCTAGCTAGGGGTGTTAAACGATAGCGCTTGTTGGGAGGCAACCCAATTTTATTTTTAGTTTTTTTGCTTTTTGCTTCTGTTTGGGAATAAATCTTTGATCTAGCCTCTGGTTAGATGTGTTTAGATGTGTTTTTTAGTGTTTGTGCCAAGTTTAACCTATAGGATCTTCTTGGATGATAGTTATTTGATCTTGCTGAAAATTGCAGAAACTTTCTGTTCACGAATATAATTGTTAAAAATTACCAGAACGTGATAAAATATTGATTCCAATTGGTGCTGATCAATAAACAAATTTTCTAGGTCGTCCTATTTTGGCTGAATTTTTGGAGTTCCAGAAGTTTGCGTTAGTTACAGATTACTACAGACTGTTCTGTTTTTGACAGATTCTGTTTTTTATGTGTTGTTTGCTTATTTTGATGAATCTATGGCTAGTAAAATAGTTTATAAACCATAGAGAAGTTGGAATAAAGAAGGTTTAACACCAATATAAATAAAGAATGAGTTCATTACAGTACCTTGAAGTGGTGTTTTGTTTTCTTTCGCTAATGGAGCTCACGAGATTTTCTGTTATGTTTTGTGTTGTGAAGTTTTCAAGTTTTGGGTGAAAGATTTGATGGATTATGGAACAAGGAGTGGCAAGAGCCTAAGCTTGGGGATGCCCAAGGCACCCCAAGATAATCTAAGGACACCAAAAAGCCAAAGCTTGGGGATGCCCCGGAAGGCATCCCCTCTTTCGTCTACTTCCATCGGTAACTTTACTTGGAGCTATATTTTTATTCACCACATGATATGGGTTTTGCTTGGAGCATCTTATATTATTTGAGTCTTTGCTTTTCAGTTTACCACAATCATCTTTGCTGTACACACATTTTGAGAGAGACACACTTGATTCGGGAATTATTAGAATACTCTATGTGCTTCACTTATATCTTTTGAGTTATATAGTTTTTGCTCTAGTGCTTCACTTATATGTTTTAGAGCACGGTGGTGATTTTTGTTTTATAGAAACTATTGTTCTCTCATGCTTCACTTAGATTATTTTGAGAGTCCTACAAAACAGCATGGTAGTTTGCTTTAACAATGATAGGCATTCAAGATTAGTAAAAAAAATCTTATGAATGTGTTGAATATTATGAGAAGTTTGATACTAGATAATTGTTTTGAGATATGAAGATGGTGATATTAGAGTCATGCTAGTTGAGTAGTTTTGAACTTGAGAAATACTTGTGTTAAAGCTTGTGATTCCCGTAGCATGCACGTATGGTGAACCATTATGTGATGAAGTCGGAGCATAATTTATTTATTGATTGTCTTCCTTATGAGTGGTTGTCGGGGACGAGCGATGGTCTTTTCCTACCAATCTATCCCCCTAGGAGCATGCGCGTAATACTTTGCTTTGATAACTTGTAGATTTTTGCAATAAGTATATGAGTTATTTATGACTAATGTTGACTCCATGGATTATACGCATTTTTCCTCCTTCCACCATTTCTAGCCTCTCTAATACCGCGCACTTTTCGCCGGTATCATACACCCACCATATATCTTCCTCAAAACAGCCACCACACCTACCTATCATGGCATTTCCATAGCCATTCCGAGATATATTGCCATGCAACTTACCACCGTTTCGTTTACTATGACACGCTCCATCATTGTCATATTGCTTCGCATGATCATGTAGTTGACATTGTATTTGGGGCAAAGCCACCGTTCATAATTCTTTCATACATGTCACTCTTGATTCATTGCATATCTCGGTACACCGCCGGAGGCATTCACATAGAGTCATATTTTGTTCTAAGTATTGAGTTGTAATTGTTGAGTTGTAAGTAAATAAAAGTGTGATGATCATCATTTTTAGAGCATTGTCCCAAGTGAGGAAAGGATGATGGAGACTATGATTCCCCCACAAGTCGGGATGAGAATCCGGACGAAATAAATAAAATAAAATAAAAGAGGCCAAAAAAAGGCCCAAATAAAAAAATGAGAGAAAAAGAGAGAAGGGACAATGCTACTATCCTTTTACCGGACTTGTGCTTCAAAGTAGCACCATGATCTTCATGATAGAGAGTCTCTTATGATATCACTTTCATATACTAGTTGGAAAATTTTCATTATAGAACTTGGCTTCTATATTCCAATGATGGGCTTCCTCAAAATGACCTAGGTCTTCGTGAGCAAGCGAGTTGGATGCCCACCTACTTAGTTCCTTTTTTTGAGCTTTCATATACTTATAGCTCTAAGTGCATCCGTTGCATGGCAATCCCTACTCACTCACATTGATATCTATTGATGGGCATCTCCATAGCCCCTTGATACGCCTAGTTGATGTGAGACTATCTTCTCCTTTTTTGTCTTCTCCACAACCACCATTCTATTCCACATATAGTGCTATGTCCATGGCTCACGCTCATGTATTGCGTGAAGATTGAAAAAGTTTGAGAACACTAAAAGTATGAAACAATTGCTTGGCTTGTCATCAGGGTTGTGCATGATTTAAATATTTTGTGTGGTGAAGATAGAGCATAGCCAGACTATATGATTTTGTAGGGATAACTTTCTTTGGCCATGTTATTTTGAGAAGACATAATTGCTTAGTTAGTATGCTTGAAGTATTATTATTTTTATGTCAATAATAAACTTTGTCTTGAATCTTTCGGATCTGAATATTCATACCACAATTAAGAGAATTACATTGAAATTATGCCAAGTAGCATTCCACATCAAAAATTCTGTTTTTATCATTTACCTACTCAAGGACGAGCAGGAATTAAGCTTGGGGATGCTTGATACGTCTCCAACGTATCTATAATTTTTGATTGTTCCATGCTATATTATATTCTATTTTGGACATTAATGGGCTTTATTATACACTTTTATATTATTTTTTGGACTAACCTATTAACCGGAGGCCCAGCCCAGAATTGCTGTTTTTTGCCTATTTCAGAGTTTCGCAGAAAAAGAATATCAAACGGAGTCCAAACGGAATGAAACCTTCAGGAACGTGATTTTTGGAACGAACGTGATCCAGAGGACTTGGACCCTACGTCAAAAAAGCAACCAGGAAGGCACGAGGTAGGGGACGCGCCTACCCCCCTGGGCGCGCCCTCCACCCTCGTGGGCCCCACGTTGCTCCATCGACGTACTTCTTCCTCCTATATATACCTACGTACCCCCAAACTACCAGATACGGAGCCAAAAACCTAATTCCACCGCCGCAACCTTCTGTACCCGTGAGATCCCATCTTGGGGCCTTTCCCGGAGCTCCGCCGGAGGGGGCATCAATCACGGAGGGCGTCTACATCAACACCATAGCCTCTCCGATGATGTGTGAGTAGTTTACCTCAGACCTTCGGGTCCATAGTTATTAGCTAGATGGCTTCTTCTCTCTTTTTGGATCTCAATACAATGTTCTCCCCCTCTCTTGTGGAGATATATTCGATGTAATCTTCTTTTGCGGTGTGTTTGTTGAGACCGATGAATTGTGGGTTTATGATCAAGTTTATCTATGAACAATATTTGAATCTTCTCTGAATTCTTTTATGTATGATTGGTTATCTTTGCAAGTCTCTTTGAATTATCAGTTTGGTTTGGCCTACTAGATTGATCTTTCTTGCAATGGGAGAAGTGCTTAGCTTTGGGTTCAATCTTGCGGTGTCCTTTCCCAGTGACAGTAGGGGCACCAAGGCACATATTGTATTGTTGCCATCGAGGATAACAAGATGGGGTTTATATCATATTGCATGAGTTTATCCCTCTACATCATCTCATCTTACTTAAAGCGTTACTCTTTTCTTATGAACTTAATACTCTAGATGCATGCTGGATAGTGGTCGATGTGTGGAGTAATAGTATTAGATGCAGGCAGGAGTCGGTCTACTTGTCTCGGACGTGATGCCTATATACATATGCATACCTAGACATTCTCATAACTATGCTCAATTCTGTCAATTGCTCAACAGTAATTCGTTTACCCACCGTAATACTTATGCTCATGGGAGAAGCCTCTAATGAAACCTATGGCCCCCGGGTCTATTTTCCATCATATTAATCTCCCGTCAACAAGTTATTTCTAGCATTGTCTTTATTTTGCTTTCTTTACTTTGCATATTTATCACAAAAATACCAAAAATATTATCTTATCGTATCTATCAGATCTCACTCTCGTAAGTGACCGTGAAGGGATTGACAACCCCTTTATTGCGTTGGTTGCAAGGATTTATTTGTTTGTGTAGGTGCGAGGGACTCGTGCATGGTCTCCTACTGGATTGATACCTTGGTTCTCAAAAACGGATGGAAATACTTACGCTACTTTGCTGCATCACCCTTTCCTCTTCTAGGGAAAACCAACGCAGTGCTCAAGAGGTAGCAGGGAGCATATACTCAAAATGTCTGGGTATAACAATCACTTGATTCAACTGGGAGTTAATCTTCCGGATGATAGTGTCATTGACAGAATTCTTCAATCACTGCCACCAAGCTACAGGAGCTTCATGATGAACTATAATATGCAAGGGATGAATGAGACAATTCCCGAGCTCTTCGCAATGCTAAAGGCTGCGGAGGTAGAAATCAAGAAGGAGCATCAAGTGTTGATGGTCAACAAGACCACCAGTTTCAAGAAAAAGGGCAAAGGGAAGAAGAAGGGGAACTTCAAGAAGAATAGCAAACAAGTTGCTGCTCAGGAGAAGAAACCCAAGTCTGGACCTAAGCCTGAGACTGAGTGCTTCTACTGCAAGCAGACTGGTCACTGGAAGCGGAACTGCCCCAAGTATTTGGCGGATAAGAAGGATGGCAAGGTGAACAAAAGTATATGTGATATACATGTTATTGATGTGTACCTTACTAATGCTCGCAGTAGCACCTGGGTATTTGATACTGGTTCTGTTGCTAATATTTGCAACTCGAAACAGGGACTACGGATTAAGCAGAGATTGGCTAAGGACAAGGTGACGATGCGCGTGGGAAATGGTTCCAAAGTCGATGTGATCGCGGTCGGCACGCTACCTCTACATCTACCTTCGGGATTAGTTTTTGACCTGAATAATTGTTATTTGGTGCCAGCATTGAGCATGAACATTATATCTGGATCTTGTTTGATGCGAGACGGTTATTCATTTAAATCAGAGAATAATGGTTGTTCTATTTATATGAGTAATATCTTTTATGGTCATGGACCCTTGAGGAGTGGTCAATTTATATTAAATCTCGATAGTAGTGATACATATTCATAATATCGAGGCCAAAAGATGCAGAGTTGATAATGATAGTGCAACTTATTTGTGGCACTGTCGTTTAGGTCATATTGGTGTAAAGCGCATGAAGAAACTCCATTCCGATGGACTTTTGGAATCACTTGATTATGAATCACTTGATCAGTAAGAGACCTCATGGGCAAGATGACTAAAACTCCGTTCTCCGGAACTATGGAGCGAGCAACAGATTTGTTGGAAATCATACATACAGATGTATGTGGTCCGATGAATGTTGAGGCTCACGGCGGGTATCGTTATTTTCTCACCTTCACAGATGATTTGAGCAGGTATGGCTATATCTACTTAATGAAACATAAGTCTGAAACATTTGAAAAGTTCAAAGAATTTCAGAGTGAAGTTGAAAATCATCATAACAAGAAAATAAATTTTCTATGATCTGATCGTGGAGGAGAATATTTGAGTTACGAGTTTGGTCTACATTTGAAACAATGCGGAATAGTTTCGCAACTCACGCCACCTGCAACACCACAGCATAATGGTGTGTCCGAACGTCGTAATCGTACTTTACTAGATATGGTGCGATCTATGATGTCTCTTACTGATTTACCGCTATAGTTTTGGGGTTATGCTCTAGAGACAGCTACATTCACGTTAAATAGGGCACCATCTAAATCCGTTGAGACAACGCCTTATGAACTATGGTTTGGCAAGAAACCAAAGTTGTCATTTCTTAAAGTTTGGGGCTGCGATGCTTATGTGAAAAAGCTCCAACCTGATAAGCTTGAACCCAAATCGGAGAAATGTGTCTTCATAGGATACCCAAAAGAGACTGTTGGGTACACCTTCTATCACAGATCCGAAGGCAAGACTTTTGTTGCTAAATTTGGATCCTTTCTAGAGAAGGAGTTTCTCTCGAAAGAAGTGAGTGGGAGGAAAGTAGAACTTCATGAGGTAACTATACCTACTCCCTTATTGGAAAGTAGTCCATCATAGAAACCGGTTCCTGTGACACCTACACCAATTAGTGAGGAAGCTAATGATATTGATCATGAAACTTCAGATCAAGTTACTACTGAACCTCGTAGGTCAACCAGAGTAAGATCCGCACCAGAGTGGTACGATAATCCTGTTCTGGAAGTCATGTTACTAGACCATGACGAACCTACGAACTATGAGGAAGCGATGATGAGCCCAGATTCCGTGAAATGGCTTGAGGACATGAAATCTGAGATGGGATCCATGTATGAGAACAAAGTATGGACTTTGGTTGACTTGCCCGATGATCGGCAAGCCATTGAAAATAAATGGATCTTCAAGAAGAAGACTGACGCTGACGGTAATGTTACTGTCTATAAAGCTCGACTTGTTGTGAAAGGTTTTCGACAAGTTCAAGGGATTGACTACGATGAGACTTTCTCACCCGTAGTGATGCTTAAGTCTGTCCGTATCATGTTAGCATTGCCGCATTTTATGATTATGAAATTTGGCAAATGGATGTCAAAACTGCATTCCTGAATGGATTTCTGGAAGAAGAGTTGTATATGATGCAACCAGAAGGTTTTGTAGATCCAAAGGGAGCTAACAAAGTGTGCAAGCTCCAGCGATCCATTTATGGACTGGTGCAAGCCTCTCGGAGTTGGAATAAACGTTTTGATAGTGTGATCAAAGCATATGGTTTTATATAGACTTTTGGAGAAGCCTGTATTTACAAGAAAGTGAGTGGGAGCTCTGTAGCATTTCTGATATTATATGTGGATGACATATTACGGATTGGAAATGATATAGAATTTCTGGATAGCATAAAAGGATACTTGAATAAGAGTTTTTCAATGAAAGACCTCGGTGAAGCTGCTTACATATTAGGCATCAAGATCTATAGAGATAGATCAAGACGCTTGATAGGACTTTCACAAAGCACATACCTTGACAAAGTTTTGAAGAAGTTCAAAATGGATCAAGCAAAGAAAGGGTTCTTGCCTGTGTTACAAGGTGTGAAGTTGAGTCAGACTCAATGCCCGACCTCTGCAGAAGATAGAGAGAAAATGAAAGATGTTCCCTATGCTTCAGCCATAGGCTCTATCATGTATGCAATGTTGTGTACCAGGCCTGATGTGTGCCTTGCTATAAGTTTAGCAGGGAGGTACCAAAGTAATCTAGGAGTGGATCACTGGACAGCGGTCAAGAACATCCTGAAATACCTGAAAAGGACTAAGGATATGTTTCTCGTTGATGGAGGTGACAAAGGGCTAGTCGTAAAGGGTTACGCCGATGCAAGCTTTGACACTGATCCGGACGATTCTAAATCGCAAACCGGATACGTGTTTACATTGAATGGTGGAGCTGTCAGTTGGTGCAGTTCTAAACAAAGCGTTGTGGCGAGATCTACATGTGAAGCGGAGTACATAGCTGCTTCGAAAGCAGCAAATGAAGGAGTCTGGATGAAGGAGTTCATATCCGATCTAGGTGTCATACCTAGTGCATCGGGTCCAATGAAAATCTTTTGTGACAATACTGGTGCAATTGCCTTGGCAAAAGAATCCAGATTTCACAAGAGAACCAAGCACATCAAGAGACGCTTCAACTCCATCCGGGATCAAGTCCAGGTGGGAGACATAGAAATTTGCAAGATACATATGGATCTGAATGTTGCAGACCCATTGACTAAGCCTCTTCCACGACCAAAACATGATCAGCACCAAGGCTCCATGGGTGTTAGAATCATTACTGTTGTCGGAGTAATGGGCCACGGGTAGGCTCACCCGAGACCCATAGCCTTTGAAGACATCGGGGCTGGCTGCGCCCCTCAAGGCATCAAGACGAAGTGCCGCCTTCTGGTGGCCGGCTGGAGGAATAGCCGGCTGCCTGTAGACGGCCGAGTTCCAGACGCCGGCATCAAGACAAGCCGACTCCTATTGGGCGGCTTCCAGAGAAGCCGGCCCCTAGCAGTCGGCCCATGGTGCCCGCAAAGTCTGCACCCTCATCAAGAAAGACAAGGAGTGGCTACATTGTAGCCCATCCCTCCCAGATCCAGGACCGGACGTGGCCACAGTGCTCCGTACGGGCGGAGATCTCCGCCCGGCGTGACACTGTTGCCACTCCACCCCTGACATCATCCCTGTCAGGCGGAGCCCTGCTCCCACGACCGCCTGTCGGTACGGCCCGAAGACAGTGGGCCCTACCAGGCAGCGGGAGCCCGGAGGGCGGAGGAAGCTGGACCAGCCGGACCTGGAGGCGGCCGAGTTCCAGCAGGCAGCCAACTCCCCCCTCAGGACCCGTGCGTCATTAACCAGACAAGACACGGAATGGCTACAGTGATCGCCCGTCAAGCGGCGGGACTGTAGCCACGCACCCCCGATCAAGCCTGCATCATTAGCATCACGGGTACAGTGATCATCAGCCGGCAAGACCCGCGAGCGGCGGGAGCGGCATGTCGGCTCCGTACCAGACCAGTCGGCGGGCCCCAGCAGCCAGCGGAGAAGCCGGAGGCCGGAGACGCTGACAGCCGGGTCCTACACCCGGCGAGATTACCGATGTACCCCTGGGGGGTAGGCCTATATAAACCCCCCAGGGCACCCATGCAAAGGGTTCCCAACCTGTTAGAACTAGACTCACCATAGAGAGAGGAGAGGGCTAGCCTTGCTTTCTTCTACCTCTAGCGAACAGCTCGAGGAGCATCATTGTATTCACTAGTGCCTTAGTGATCATGCGGAGACCCCGCATAGTAGGACTAGGGGTGTTATCTCCTAGGAGAGCCCCGAACCTGGGTAAAGTGCGCCGGCGTTTGTGTCTACGCCTCATCCCGCTTCCAGGCACCGGCGACGTTCTACTCGCTCCCATAATGATAAGCCATCCATTGGCATATGTCGCACCCAACCCCCGACATTTGGCGCCCACCATGGGGCGAGGTGCACCGCCGTCCGGAGACCTGTTCTGGGCGGGAACCCTGTTCCTCCCTGGCGAGCGCAGCCAGCCCGGCATGCCAGACGGAGTCTGCGCCGACGCGGTGCATGGCGCGGAGGTCGCCTGCGCGGCGAGCTGCCTCGCCGATATTGTTGTCGATTTTCGCCTCTCCGACGAGCCCGCGTCTGATGCGGGCACCGATGGCCCTGAGAGCCGCCTCGCGAGCCTCCTCGATCAGCTCCACGTCACCAGCGAGCCTGCTGTAGATTTGGAGTCCGTTGGCTCCACCGACCAGATGCTCGTCGACTCCGACACCGCGTCACTTGACGCGTTCCCTACCAACATGGTGGTTTATGACAAGCCGCTCCTCGTGCGGAGAGCTGCGGAAGCACCGTCACGGAGGTGCTTGTCATCGGCCACAGCGGGCACTCCGGCGGAGGTGCTCATGACCCGCTCGATGCAGCACTGCGAGACTCGACGGCGCCCATTCCAGAAGACGCTGACGCCGAGATGCTGGAAGCACGCCGCGCTCAGCTCGTCGAGAGCGCCAAGAAGCTGGCCAACATGAGACGCCTATCGGAGGCCTACCAGCGCGAGATGGACCGCGCTGTGGGTGGCACACCGGCTCCTGGTGGGCCTAGCCGCATCGGCATGGTCCAGCAGCACGGCGTGGCCATCGCTAGCCTGTTCGGGGTAGACCGCCCCGTCTACGCCACGCCCGCGGAAAACATACGAGCCGCCCAGGCGGCAGCAGAAGAGCTGGGCAAGTTCGAGGGCGAAGAGCGTCGCCAGATGGCGGAGCGCGTCCAGCGACTCCTCGACGCGGCTGCTGAGCAGCACGAAGCCGGCTGCCGCACTGAGGCGCCCAACCGGCAAAATGACGATCTGCCTCCCCGCCGAGACCAATGCGCGACATTCCGGACGCCGACTGGTGGCGTCCGCAGAAGAAGAGACAAGGAGCCGGCTGCCAGCCGCAGCCGGACTCGCATCACTATTGAGCGCGACCAAGACGGCCGCCCAAGAACAGTGGAACGACGGGATGATTGTCCGCCTCCCCCACCCCCCCCGCAGGGAGAGGCGCTTCTCCCCGCCGCCTGTTGAGCACCCGACACTAGGCGACCGCCTTGGCCACCGGGAAGGAGTCGGAGAGAACGATGCCCACCACCGGATCGACCGTCTCAACCGATCCCTGGCGCTAGAAGAAGAAGATGAGCTGGGTCCGCCTTGTTTCGGCCCCCGCATTTGAGATGATCCCTTCCCCAAAGGGTTCACGCTCCCGAGAGACATGTCCAAATACACCGGCTCCGTAAAACCGGAGGACTGGCTAGTCGACTATTCCACAGCTGTCAACATCGCAAACGACAACAAGCGTGTTGTCGTGAAGTACGTTCCGCTCATGCTCCAGGGCACGGCCCAGACATGGCTGAACAGCTTGAAGCCCCGCGGCATCAAAAGTTGGGTCGACTTCACCGAAGCCTTCATCCGCAACTTCACCAGCACTTACCAGCGGCCGCCCAAGCCCCGCCAACTCTCCTTGTGTGTCCAAGGCCCCAACGAGTCGACTCGCGACTACCTCACACGCTGGGCCGAGCTCCGCAATTCTTGCGAAGACATGCATGAGGTGCAGGCCATCGAGTACTTCACCGCCGGGTGCTGAGAGGGCACCCTTCTCAAGCACAGGCTTCTCTGCGACGAGCCGGCGACCCTCGACGAGCTGCTGATCATAGCAGATAAATACGCCACAGCCAACTCCTCCATGAAGGCAGAGATCCAGGTTGATGCGTCTGGCAAAGTGGCTCCTCCAGCTCTTCGGGCCCCAGCTGGTGACACCAGTCGGCGTCAACAGCCCAACGACAACAAACGCAAGGCCACGCAGCCGGCTTCCACAAGCAGGCAGGTGGCGACAGTCGAAGACCAGCAGCCAGAAGGGCCGCCTCCATCCAAGCGCCAGAAGGGCGGCAAGCCCAATTGGCTGCCCGCTTTCTCGTATGAGCAGACTCTTGATGCACCCTGCAAATTTCATAGTGGCGCGAAGCCGTCCAACCACACCACTCGGAAGTGCCATTGGCTCACCAAGATCGCCAAGGGTGACGGCCTTCTGCCTCCTCCGTCTGCTGGGCAGCCGCCTACTCCTCCACCCCAGTAGCCAGCAATTCGACCAGTCGGAGCCATACAAGACGAGTATCCTGAAGAGCACGGAGCTTATGTCGTGTTCACCAGCGTGGCCGACGATAAGCATAGCAGACGGCAACGACAGCAAGAAGTAAATGCAGTAGCTGTTGGGGATCGTTGCAGAAATTAAAAAAAATTCTACGCATCACCAAGATCAATCTATGGAGTTTACTAGCAACGAGAGGGGAGTGCATCTTCATACCTTTGAAGATCGCGATGCGGAAGCATTGCAAGAACGCGAATGAGGGAGTCGTACTCGTAGCGATTCAGATCGCGGTGGATTCCGATCCTAGCGCCGAACAACGGCACCTCCGCGTTCAACACACGTGCAGCCCGGTGACGTCTCCTGCACCTTGATCCAGCAAGGAGGAGGGAGAGGTCGAGGAAGAGGGCTCCAACAGCAGCACGACGGTGTGGTGGTGATGGAGTGGCAGTTCTCCGGCAGGGCTTCGCCAAGCTCACGCGGAGGAGGAGAGGTGTTGGGGAGGGGAGGGGTTGTGCTTTGGATGTGGTGTTGCAGCCCTCCCTCCACCCCTCTATTTATAGGGAGAAGGGGAAGGGGGCCGACCCCTCTAGATGAGATCTAGAGGGGGGCGGCGGCCAAGGGGGAGGGGGCTTGCCCCCCAAGCAAGGGGGGCGCCCCCTTTAGGGTTCCCCCCAAACCCTAGGCGCATGGGCCCTAGGGGGGATGGCGCCCAGCCCACTTAGGGGCTGGTTCCCTTCAACCTACAGCCCATAAGGCCCTCCGGGGCAGGTGGACCCTCCCGGTGGACCCCCGGAACCCCTTCGGTGGTCCCGGTACAATACCGGCATACCCCGGAACACTTCCGGTGACCGTATGATGACTTCCCATATATAAATCTTCACCTCCGGACCATTCCGGAACACCTCATGACGTCCGGGATCTCATTCGGGACTCCGAACAACATTCGGTAATCACATACAAATCTTCCTTATAACCCTAGCGTCATCGAACCTTAAGTGTGTAGACCCTACGGTTTCGGGAATCAAGCAGACATGACCGAGACCGCTCTCTAGCCAATAACCAACAGCGGGATCTGGATACCCATGTTGGCTCCCACACGTTCCACGATGATCTCATCGGATGACCCATGATGTCGAGGATTCAAGCAATCCCGTATCTTGCCCGAGATTTGATAGTCGGTATCCCAATACCTCGTGCAATCTCGTTACCGGCAAGTCACTTTACTCGTTCCGTAATGCATGATCCTGTGACTAACTACTTAGTGACATTGAGCTCATTATGATGATGCATTACCGAGTGGGCCCAGAGATACCTCTCCGTCATACGGAGTGACAAATCCAAGTCTCGGTCCGTGCCAACCCAGCAGACACTTTCGGAGATACCTGTAGTGCACCTTTATAGCCACCCAGTTACGTTGTGACGTTTGGTACACCCAAAGCATTCCTCCGGTATCCGGGAGTTGCACGATCTCATGGTCTAAGGAAATGATACTTGACATTAGAAAAGCTTTAGCAAGCGAACTACACGATCTAGTGCTATGCTTAGGATTGGGTCTTCTCCATCACATCATTCTCCTAATGATGTGATCCCGTTATCAATGGCATCCAATTTCCATGGTCAGGAAACCGTAACCATCTATTGATCAACGAGCTAGTCAACTAGAGGCTCACTAGGGACATGTTATGGTCTATGTGTTCACACATGTATTACGATTTCTGGATAACACAATTATAGCATGAACAATAGACAATTATCATGAACAAGGAAATATAATAATAACCATTTTATTATTGCCTCTAGGGCATATTTCCAACAGTCTCCCACTTGCACTAGAGTCAATAATCTAGTTACATTGTGATGAATCGTACACCCATAGAGTTCTGGTGTTGATCATGTTTCGCCCATGGAAGAGGTTTAGTCAACGGATCTGCGACATTCAAATCCGTATGCACTTTACAAATATCTATGTCTCCATTTTGAACATTTTCACGAATGGAGTTGAAGCGACGCTTGATGTGCCTGGTCTTCTTGTGAAACCTGGGCTCCTTGGCAAGGGCAATAGCTCCAGTGTTGTCACAGAAGAGAGTCATCGGCCCCGATGCATTGAGAATAACTCCTAGGTCGGCAATGAACTCCTTCATCCAGATTGCTTCATGTGCTGCCTTCGAGGCTGCCATGTACTTCGCTTCACATGTAGATCCCGCCACGACGCTTTGCTTGCAACTGCACCAGCTGACTGCTCCACCATTCAAAATATACACGTATCCGGTTTGTGACTTCGAGTCATCCAGATCTGTGTCGAAGCTAGCATCGACGTAACCCTTTACGATGAGCTCTTCGTCACCTCCATAAACGAGAAACATATCCTTAGTCCTTTTCAGGTACTTCAGGATGTTCTTGACCGCTGTCCAGTGTTTCATGCCTGGATTACTTTGGTACCTTCCTACCAAACTTACGGCAAGGTTTACATCAGGTCTTGTACACATCATGGCATACATAATAAACCCTATGGCCGAGGCATAGGGGATGAAACTCATCTTTTCTCTATCTTCTGCCGTGGTCGGGCATTGAGCCGTGCTCAATTTCACACCTTGCAATACATGCAAGAACCCCTTCTTGGACTGATCCATATTGAACTTCTTCAATATCTTGTCAAGGTATGTGCTTTGTGAAAGACCTATGAGGCGTCTCGATCTATCTCTATAGATCTTGATGCCTAATATGTAAGCAGCTTCTCCAAGGTCCTTCATTGAAAAACACTTATTCAAGTAGGCCTTTATGCTTTCCAAGAATTCTATATCATTTCCCATCAATAGTATGTCATCAACATATAATATGAGAAATGCTACGGAGCTCCTACTCACTTTCTTGTAAACACAGGCTTCTCCATACGTCTGTGTAAACCCAAACGCTTTGATCATCTCATCAAAGCGAATGTTCCAACTCCGAGATGCCTGCACCAGCCCATAGATTGAGCGCTGGAGCTTGCATACCTTGTCAGCATTCTTAGGATCGACAAAACCTTCCGGCTGCATCATATAAAATTCTTCCTTAAGGAAGCCATTAGGAATGCCGTTTTGACGTCCATTTGCCATATCTCATAATCGTAGAATGCGGCAATTGCTAACATGATTCGGACAGATTTCAGCTTCGCTACGGATGAGAAGGTCTCATCGTAGTCAACTCCTTGAACTTGTCGATAACCCTTAGCGACAAGTCGAGCTTTATAGATGGTAACATTTCCATCCGCGTCCGTCTTCTTCTTAAAGATCCATTTATTTTCTATCGCTCGCCGATCATCGGGCAAGTCTGTCAAAGTCCATACTTTGTTTTCATACATGGATCCTATCTCGGATTGCATGGCTTCAAGCCATTTATTGGAATCTGGGCCCGCCATTGCTTCTTCATAGTTCGAAGGTTCACCGTTGTCCAACAACATGATTTCTAGGACAGGGTTGCCGTGCCACTCTGGTGCGGAACGTGTCCTTGTGGACCTACGAAGTTCAGTGGTAACTTGATCATGATCATCATCATTAACTTCCTCTCTAGTTGGTGCAGGCACCACAGAAACATTTTCTTGTGCTGCGCTACTTTCTGGTTCGAGAGGGGTCATCTCATCAAGTTCCACTTTCCTCCCACTTACTTCTTTTGAGAGAAACTGTTTCTCCAGAAAGGACCCGTTCTTGGCAACGAAGATCTTGCCTTCGGATCTGAGGTAGAAGGTATACCCAATGGTTTCCTTCGGGTATCCTATGAAGATGCATTTTTCCGACTTGGGTTCGAGCTTTTCAGGTTGAAGTTTCTTGACATAAGCATCGCATCCCCAAACTTTCAGAAACGACAGCTTAGGTTTCCTCCCAAACCATAATTAATACGGTGTCGTCTCAACGGATTTCGACGGAGCCCTATTTAAAGTGAATGCGGCAGTCTCTAAAGCATAACCCCAAAATGATAGCGGTAGATCAGTAAGAGACATCATAGATCGCACCATATCCAATAGAGTGCGATTACGACGTTCGGACCCACCATTACGCTGAGGTGTTCCAGGCGGCGTGAGTTGTGAAACAATTCCACATTTCCTTAAGTGTGTGCCAAATTCATGACTCAAATATTCCCCTCCACGATCTGATCGTAAGAACTTTATTTTCCTGCCACGTTGATTCTCAACCTCACTCTGAAATTCCTTGAACTTTTCAAAGGTCTCAGACTTGTGTTTCATTAAGTAGACATACCCATATCTACTTAAGTCATCAGTGAGGGTGAGAACATAACGATAGCCACCACGAGCCTCAACGCTCATTGGACCGCACACATCAGTATGTATGATTTCCAATAAGTTGGTTGCTCGCTCCATTGTTCCGGAGAACGGAGTCTTGGTCATTTTGCCCATGAGGCATGGTTTGCACGGTTCGGACGTGTCAAATGATTCATAATCAAGAGACTCCAAAAGTCCATCTGCATGGAGTTTCTTCATGCGTTTGACACCAATGTGACCAAGGCAGCAGTGACACAAGTATGTGGGACTATCATTATCAACCTTACATTTCTTGGCATTCACACTATGAATATTTGTAACATCACGTTCAAGATTCATTAAAAATAAACCATTGACCAGCGGGGCATGACCATAAAACATATCTCTCATATAAATAGAACAACCATTATTCTCGGATTTAAATGAGTAGCCATCTCACATCAAACGAGATCCAGATACAATGTTCATGCTCAAAGCTGGCACTAAATAACAATTATTGAGGTTTAAAACTAATCCCGTAGGTAAATGTAGAGGTAGTGTGCCGACGGCGATCACATCGACCTTGGAACCATTACCGACGCGCATCGTCACCTCGTCCTTCGCCAGTCTTCGCTTATTCCGCAGCTCCTGTTTTGAGTTACAAATATGAGCAACCGCACCGGTATCAAATACCCAGGAGCTACTACGAGTACTGGTAAGGTACACATCAATAACATGTATATCACATATACCTTTGGTGTTGCCGGCCTTCTTGTCCGCTAAGTACTTGGGGCAGTTCCGCTTCCAATGACCGTTTCCCTTACAATAAAAGCACTCAGTCTCAGGCTTGGGTCCATTCTTTGTCTTCTTCCCGGCAGCTTGCTTACCGGGCGCGGCAACTCCCTTGCCGTCTTTCTTGAAGCTCTTTTTACCCTTGCCTTTCTTGAACTTAGTGGTCTTATTCACCATCAACACTTGATGTTCCTTTTTGATCTCCACCTCCGCTGATTTCAGCATCGAATATACCTCAGGAATGGTTTTCTCCATCCCCTTCATATTGAAGTTCATCACAAAGCTCTTGTAGCTAGGTGGAAGCGACTGAAGGATTCTGTCAACGACCGCGTCATCCGGGAGATTAACTCCCAGCTTAGACAAGCGATTGTGCAACCCAGACATTTTGAGTATGTGTTCGCTGACGGAACTATTCTCCTCCATCTTACAACTGTAGAACTTGTCGGAGACTTCATATCTCTCGGCCCGGGAATGAGCTTGGAAAACCATTTTCAGCTCTTGGAACATCTCATATGCTCCGTGCTGCTCGAAACGCTTTTGGAGCCTCGGTTCTAAGCTGTAAAGCATGCCGCACTGAAGCAGGGAGTAATCATCAACACGTGTTTGCCAGGCGTTCATAACATCTTGGTTTGCTGGGACGGGTGCTTCACCTAGCGGTGCTTCAAGGACATATGCTTTCTTGGCAGCTATGAGGATGATCCTCAAGTTCCGGACCCAGTCCGTATAGTTGCTACCATCGTCTTTCAGCTTGGTTTTCTCTAGGAACGCGTTGAAATTGAGGTTGACATTAGCCTGGGCCATTTGATCTACAAGACATATTGTAAAGATTTTAGACTAAGTTCATCTAATCAAACTATTAATGACCTCCCACTCAGACAGACATCCCTCTAGTCATCTAAGTGATACATGATCCGAGTCAACTAGGCCGTGTCCGATCATCATGTGGGACGGACTAGTCATCATTGGTGAACATCTTCATGTTGATCGTATCTGCTATACGACTCATGTTCGACCTTTTGGTCTCTTGTGTTCCGAGGCCATGTCTGTACATGCTAGGCTCGTCAAGTCAACCTAAGTGTATTGCGTGTGTAAATCTGGCTTACACCCGTTGTATGCGGACGTTAGAACCTATCACACCCGATCATCACGTGGTGCTTCGGAACAACGAACCTTCGCAACGGTGCACAGTTAGGGGGAACACTTTCTTGAAATTTTAGCGAGGGATCATCTTATTTATGCTACCGTCGGTCTAAGCAAATAAGATGTAAAACATGATAAACATCACATGCAATCAAATATTGACATGATATGGCCAATATCATTTTGCTCCTTTTGATCTCCATCTTCGGGGCGCCATGATAATCATCGTCACCGGCATGACACCATGATCTCCATCATCGTGTCTTCATGAAGTTGTCTCGCCAACTATTACTTCTACTACTATGGCTAACGGCAAGCAATAAAGTAAAGTAATTACATGACGTTTCAGTTGACACGCAGGTCATAAATAAATTAAGACAACTCCTATGGCTCCTGCCGGTTGTCATACTCATCGACATGCAAGTCGTGATTCCTATTACAAGAACATGATCAATCTCATACATCACATATATCATTCATCACATTCTTCTGGCCATATCACATCACATGACACATGCTGCAAAAACAAGTTAGACGTCCTCTAATTGTTGTTGCAAATTTTTTACGTGGCTGCTAAATGTTTCTAGCAAGAACGTTTCTTACCTACGCCAAAACCACAACGTGATATGCCAATTTCTATTTACCCTTCATAAGGACCCTTTCCATCGAATCTGATCCAACTAAAGTGGGAGAGACAGACACCCGCTAGCCACCTTATGCAACTAGTGCATGTCAGTCGGTGGAACATGTCTCACGTAAGCGTACGTGTAAGGTCGGTCTGTGCCGCTTCATCCCACGATGCCGCCGAATCAAGATAAGACTAGTAACGGCAAGTAAATTGACAAAATCGACGCCCACAACAACTTGTGTTCTACTCGTGCATAGAAACTACGCATAGACCTAGCTCATGATGCCACTGTTGGGGATCGTTGCAGAAATTAAAAAATTTCTACGCATCACCAAGATCAATCTATGGAGTTTACTAGCAACGAGAGGGGAGTGCATCTTCATACCTTTGAAGATCGTGATGCGGAAGCGTTGTAAGAACGCGGATGAGCGAGTCGTACTCGTAGCGATTCAGATGGCGGTGGATTCCGATCCTAGCGCCGAACAACAGCACCTCTGCGTTCAACACACGTGCAGCCCGGTGACGTCTCCCGCACCTTGATCCAGCAAGGAGGAGGGAGAGGTTGAGGAAGAGGGCTCCAACAGCAGCACGACGACGTGGTGGTGATGGAGTGGCAGTTCTCCGGCAGGGCTTCACCAAGCTCACACGGAGGAGGAGAGGTGTTGGGGAGGGGAGGGGCTGCGCCTTGGCTGTGGTGTTGCAGCCCTCCCTCCACCCCTCTATTTATAGGGAGAAGGGGGAAGGGGGCCGGCCCCTCTAGATGAGATCTAGAGGGGGGCGACGGCTAAGGAGGAGGGGGCTTGCCCCCCAAGCAAAGAGGCGCCCCCTTTAGGGTTCCCCCCAAACCCTAGGCGCATGGGCCCTAGGGGGGATGGTGTCCAGCCCACTTAGGGGCTGGTTCCCTTCCACCTACAGCCCATAAGGCCCTCCGGGGCAGGTAGACCCTCCCGGTGGACCCCCGGAACCCCTTCGGTGGTCCCGGTACAATACCGGCATACCCCCGAACACTTCCGGTGACCGTTTGATGACTTCCCATATATAAATCTTCACCTCCGGACCATTCCGGAACTCCTCCTGATGTCTGGGATCTCATCCGGGACTCCGAACAACATTCGGTAATCACATACAAATCTTCCTTATAACCCTAGCGTCATCGAACCTTAAGTGTGTAGACCCTACGGGTTCGGGAATCATGCAGACATGACCGAGACCGCTCTCTAGCCAATAACCAACAGCGGGATCTGGATACCCATGTTGGATCCCACACGTTCCACGATGATCTCATCGGATGAACCACGATGTCGAGGATTCAAGCAATCCCGTATACAATTCCCTTTGTCAATCGGTACGTTACTTGCCCGAGATTCGATCGTCGGTATCCCAATACCTCGTTCAATCTCGTTACCGGCAAGTCACTTTACTCGTTCCGTAATGCATGATCCCGTGACTAACTACTTAGTCACATTGAGCTCATTATGATGATGCATTACCGAGTGGGCCCAGAGATACCTCTCCGTCATACGGAGTGACAAATCCCAGTCTCGATCCGTGCCAACCCAACAAACACTTTCGAAGATACCTATAGTGCACCTTTATAGCCACCCAGTTATGTTGTGACGTTTGGTACACCCAAAGCATTCCTGCGGTATCCGGGAGTTGCACGATCTCATGGTCTAAGGAAATGATACTTGACATTAGAAAAGCTTTAGCAAACGAACTACACGATCTAGTGCTATGCTTAGGATTGGGTCTTGTCCATCACATCATTCTCCTAATGATGTGATCCCGTTATCAATGACATCCAATGTCCATGGTCAGGAAACCGTAACCATCTATTGATCAACGAGCTAGTCAACTAGAGGCTCACTAGGGACATGTTATGGTCTATGTGTTCACACATGTATTACGATTTCCGGATAACACAATTATAGCATGAACAATAGACAATTATCATGAACAAGGAAATATAATAATAACCATTTTATTATTGCCTCTAGGGCATATTTCCAACAGTAGCATCAGAGACCCCCAAGTTCATGCATTGGTCCGAGAAGCCCATCAGCTGGAGCAGAGCCGACCACCCGGAAGTAATGCCCAATCCCGGCTCCTATGCCTTGGTTCTGGATGCCACTTTTGCCACAGAGAGGCGAGCTGCTCGCTTTTCCCGAGTTCTGATAGATGGTGGCAGCAGCATCAACATCCTGTACAAGGATACCGTGGAGAAGTTAGGAATCAAACAAAGGCAACTTCAGCCTAGCCGAATTGTATTCCATGTCATAGTTCCTGGCCTTTCCCGCTCACCAATCGGCAAAATCCAGATAGACGTCCTCTTTGGGGACAAAGATCACTTCCGCCGAGAGCCAGTCTGGTTTGAGGTGGTGGACCTTGAGAGCCCATACCATGCACTGCTTGGCCGGCTGGCTTTGGCAGAGTTCATGGCGGTCCCCCACTATGCTTACCTCAAGATGAAGATGCCGAGTTCCAAGGGAATTCTGACCATAGCAGGGGATTACAAGAAGTCATCCGCCTGCGCAGCAGATAGCAGCCGGCTGACCGAGTCCCTTGTGATCACGGCCGAGAAGCGGCTCCTTGACCGGGTTGTGGCGATGGCAGGCAAGCAGCCGGAAATGTCGCCCAACCCCAAAGAGTCGGAAGCCGAGGGCTCGTTCAAACCGGCCAAAGAAACAAAGAAGATACCCTTGGACCCGGAGCACCCAAAGAGGCACGATGTCATAGGTGCTAGCCTTGACAGCAAATAGGAAGGCGAGCTCGTCGATTTCCTCCGTGAGAATCGGGATATCTTTGCATGGTATCCCAAAGACATGCCGGGTGTTCCGACGGATTTCGCCGAGCACAAACTACATGTCCGGTCTAATGCCAAGCCAGTCAGGCAGCCCTTGCGCTGCCTGTCTGAAGAGAAGAGAAGAGTCGTTGGAGAAGAGATAGCCCAACTGTTGGCAGCCAGCTTCATCATGGAAGTGTTCTTTCCAGAGTGGCTGGCCAACCCTGTCTTTGTGCTGAAGAAAAACAAGTAGTGGCGCATGTGTATTGATTATACTAGCCTCAACAAAGCCTGCCCCAAAGACCCATTTGCTTTGCCAAGAATTGACCAAGTGATAGACTCCATAGCCGGATGCGAGCTGTTGAGTTTCTTGGATGCATACTCAGGGTATCACCAGATCAAGCTAAACCTGGCCGACAGGCTGAAGACCGCCTTCATCACACCGTTTGGAGCCTTTCACTACTTGACCATGACGTTCGGCTTGAGGAATGCCGGCACCACGTTTCAACGTTGCATGCAGAAGTGCCTCTTGAAGCAACTCGGCAGGAACGCCCACATTTATGTGGACGATGTCGTGGTGAAGACGGAGAAGCGTGGAACGCTGCTGGAAGACCTCAAGGAGACCTTTGAGAACTTGCGCCGATTTCAAATCAAGCTCAACCCGGAGAAATGCGTCTTTGGAGTACCAGCCGGCCAGTTTCTCGGCTTCCTGGTCTCAGAGCGCAGCATAGAATGCAACCCCATGAAAATCAAGGCCATCGAGAGGATGGAAGTGCCCACCCGACTGCTGGATGTGCAGAAATTCACCGGCTGCTTGGCATCCATCTGCCGCTTCATCAGTCGGCTGGGCGAGAAGGCTCTTCCCCTGTACCAGCTCATGAAGAAGACCAGTTTCTTCGAGTGGAACGACAAGGCGGACGAAGCTTTTCTCCAGCTCAAGAAGATGCTGACCACTCCGCCTGTCCTGGCGGCTCCGACTCCTAAGGAGCCCATGCTCCTCTACGTCGCCACCACCAGCCAGGTGGTCAGCACACTCATTGTGGTAGAACGCAAGGAAGAAGGCAAGGCACTACCAGTCCAGAGACCGGTGTATTACCTGAGTGAAGTGTTGTCAGCCTCCAAGCAAAACTACCCCCACTATCAGAAGATGTGCTACGGCGTGCACTTTGCCGCCAAGAAATTGAAGCCGTATTTTCAAGAGCACCCAATCACTGTGGTCTGCACGTCTCCGCTTGTCGAGATCATTGGAAGCCGAGATGCTTCAGGCCGAGTGGCCAAATGGGCCATAGATTTGGCCCCCTAAAACATCTACTACCAACCTCGCACCGCCATCAAGTCACAAGCACTGGCCGACTTCCTCGTCAACTGGGCCGAAACCCAGTACCTACCGCCAGCGCCAGACTCCACCCATTGGCGGATGCATTTTGATGGTTCCAAGATGCGCACCGGTTTCGGAGCCGGCATCGTCCTCACCTCTCCCAAAACGACAAGCTCAGATATGTGCTGCAAATCCATTTTGCCGCCTCCAACAATGTTGCTGAATACGAGGCACTCATTCATAGGCTCCTGCTTGCCAAAGAACTCAGCATTCGCCGGATCCTGTGCTATGGTGACTCTGACTTGGTGGTCCAGCAGTCGTCGGGCGACTGGGACGCCAAGGATGCAAACATGGCGAGCTACCGTTTCCTTGTACAGCAACTCAGTGGATACTTTGAAGGACGCGAGTTTCTCCATGTGCCAAGGAACGACAATGAGCAAGCAGATGCCTTGGCACGAATCGGTTCCACCCGTCAAGAAATACCAACAGGCGTTGCCCTACAACGCCTCCTCAAGCCGTCTGTCAAGCCATCGCCAGAGTCGGATTCCATCTTTGTGCCGGCTCCTTCTGAAGCAGTCGGATCCGACTTGAGGACCCCAGCAGCCGGCACGAGGAATTCGGCAGGCGACCCGGGGACTGCAACAGCCGCACCCGGCCCGGGGACTTCAGAACCTGGCTCGGGGACTACAGCAGTCGGCCTGGGGACTTCACCGACTCAGCAAGCGGCAGCTGACTCCAACCCGCCACCTCCCGGCCCAACCGCCCTCGTGCAAGTAGCAGTCCTAGCAATCGAAGAAATTGCAGCGCCTTCATGGGCCAAGCCCATCCTCAACTTCCTGGTGAACAAAGAGCTGCCAACTGATGAGATCTCGGCCTGGCAAGTGCACCACCGGGCAGCAGCATACACCATAGTCAACAGAGAGCTTGCGAGGCGCAGTGTCACTGGTGTCTACCAGCGCTGCGTAGAGCCGGAGCAAGGCCAAGCAATCCTCAAAGATATTCATCAAGGCGAGTGTGCTCATCACGCGGCTTCAAGAGCACTCGTGGCCAAGGCTTTCCGCCACGGTTTCTTCTGGCCGACTGCTTTAGAAGACGCCAAAGACTTGGTCCAGAAATGCAAAGGGTGCCAGAAGTTCCGCTCCAAGCCACATCAGCCGGCTTCTGCGCTCAAGACTATCCCCATTGCCTGGCCCTTTGCTGTCTGGGGCCTGGACATGGTGGGACCATTCAAAACAGCACGAGGTGGCATGACTCATCTGCTTGTCACAGTGGACAAGTTCACCAAGTGGATAGAAGCAAAACCAATCAAGAAGCTGAATGGTCCGACTACTGTGACTTTCATCTCCGACATCACCATCCGGTATGGCATACCACACAGCATTATCACCGACAATGGCACGAACTTTGCCAAAGGTGCCTTGGCCCGTTTCTGGGCGACGCAGGGCATCCGACTGGACTTAGCGTCCATTGCCCATCCGCAATCAAACGGCCAAGTAGAGCGAGCAAACGGCCTCATCTTGTCCGGCATCAAGCCCCGACTGGTCGAGCCTCTGGAGCGCTCGGCCGGCTGTTGGCTTGATGAGCTGCCGGCCGTCCTCTGGAGCCTGCGCACAACTCCAAACAAGTCAACCGGCTTCACACCTTTCTTCCTCTTCTACGGTGCCGAAGCCGTCATCCCAATGGACATAGAATTTGACTCCCCTCGAGTCACCATGTACACCGAAGAGGAGGCAGAGGAAGCACGTCAAGACGGTGTCAATCTGCTGGAAGAGGGCCGGCTGTTGGCACTCAGCCGGTCCAGCATATACCAGCAGAGCCTGCGCCAATACTACAACCGGAAGGTCAAGCCGAGATCCTTCCAAGAGGGAGACCTTGTGATCTAGTGAACAGCCGGCCAGCACAAGCTCTCAGCGCCTTGGGAAGGCCCCTTCATCATCAGCAAGCTATTGGGCAACAACTCCTACTACCTGATCGACGCTCAGAAGCCTCGAGCGCGGAAGAGGGACGACTCCGGCAAGGAGACAGAGCGGCCATGGAATGCAAATCTCCTCCGAAGATTTTACAGTTGATGCAGTATGTACCACGCTACCTTTTGTATTAAAGTACGAAGACTCCGGGTCCCCCGAGAAGAGCTCGGGGACTGCCCTCTTTTATTTATATGATAAGAATTATGCCTATGAATGTGTTATTTCCATTGTGCCGCTTGGCACCGGGTCCGATTAGTCGGCCCGGGGACTCGCCGCCTTATACTATGAAATGCTTCCTGCAGCCGGACAAGTAATGTGTTGGCACTTAAGCCGTCTCCTGCCAGAGGCCGCAGCCCGCAGAGCGACTGTCTGGTGGGTAGGAGAAAGGCAGAAAGGGTGCCCACATGAAAAATGGCTAAGGACCCAAAGCATGTGCATAGTTCAAGCCGCCTCCCCGCCTCTACGACCGGCTGTTGAGCAGCCGGCCGGCCGGCTTCTACTTAACTTGCTAAAACGTTCTAAATCGGCTAAGTACTTGCCTTCCCGAAAGTAGCTAAGTACTTGACCCAGCCACAATCCGCAGAGCGGCTGTTCGGCTGGCAAGACGGCAACTAAGGGAGGGCGGCAAAGGAAAAAGCCAAAAGGGCAGAAAGCAAGGAAAGATAGAACTCAGCAAAAAATATTTACATAGCAAAAGGCCCTTGGCCGACATTCAAAAGAAGTTTAAAATACACCCCGCGGGTGGAATTGTGCAAAGCTAACAAGTTCGTCGAGACTGATAAGCAGGTAAAACCAAAGATAAACTGGCAGCCTAGGGAGCAGCAGACAGGTTCGGTGAACCGGGGGAGTCGGTGGCGCCGGTTGGTGGAGCGGCCGGCTGGTCAGTCTCCGCTTGGTCGCCTCCGGTGGCAGCCGTCTCGCCCGAGCGTGGCTCATTGCTCGAGGCGCGGTCGAGCTGAGGTTAGTCGTCCGCTCCAACCTCTGGCGCCTCCTCTTCGGCTTCCTCCTCCTCCTCGCCTTCTTCCTCGCCACTGGAGTCGATCACCTCGGCCGAGTCCTCGCCGTCCTCCGGGTTCAGCCTGAACCATTCTGGTGGCACCTCGGCTCCGTTTTCGGCTCACTCTGGGACGAAGACGCTGGTGTCGGTGTACTCGGTGATTGCCGCCGCACGCTTGACAAGGTCATCTTCCACGACCGCCAACTCCTCCTGAGCCCAGCCGAAACGTGGCCAACTGGGCTAGACTTAGCCCAGGGTACCACGCCTTGACGAATTCCAAGGCTCGGCGCGCTCCAGCCCGGGCCGGGGAGCCCTTCCAGGCCTCAAGACGGCCGGCCGCCACCTCCAGCCAGTCGGCAGTCCGACTGGGAGTGCGCGGTGCTGGCATGTCCGGCCACAGGGCGGCGATCGCCTGGGTGCCGACACGCTGAAGACGGCGCAGCATCCGGTGAGCTGGCCGAAGACGGGCCTCGATGCTTAGGAGCTGTTCACCAAGGGTCCGGGGGGCGTCGGCAGCGATCTGTGCACCTTCCGCCCTCCGTCCTTCGTGATCAGCTTTGATGGCCTGATTGGCGGCGTCAGAATGACCAGGGAAGAGGTCTGCCCCAAACAGAAAGCAAAAAGCCAAAGTCAGAGCCGAGAGGCCGGCTCGACCAACAGCCGGTAGCTCAAAGAAGGAAAAAGAGGGAAGCTCACCATCAACTATGTCCTCAATCTCGTGAAAGCCGGAAGACAGCATCGCCTCCTTGTCAGTCCAGGCGGAGCATTCGGTCGCGAACTCAGCAAGGAGGCTGGTCTCCTTGTCCTCCGCCTCCTTCTGGGCCTTCTTGAGAAGCTCCGCCTACTCCGCTAGTTGCTCGACCGGCCTGTCACGCTCTTTAGCCAGCTTGCCGGAGTCCTCCTCCTTAGCGCGCAACGCGGTGTTGGCTTCACCCAGCTGCTGCTGCAAGGCGGCGTTGGCCTTTGCAGAGAAAAGAAGAAGGGAAAG
The DNA here is from genome assembly GCF_018294505.1 of Triticum aestivum. Taxonomy (NCBI): domain Eukaryota; kingdom Viridiplantae; phylum Streptophyta; class Magnoliopsida; order Poales; family Poaceae; genus Triticum; species Triticum aestivum. The sequence goes on from NC_057802.1 coordinate 567,098,932, forward strand.
GCGTCAGTAACCAGCAGAAAAGAAGAACAGTTGCCAGGGAGATCCGGCCCGACTGCTCAGCAGTCGGTCCGAATCTCGAGGACTACAGCCCGCGGGTGCGCCAGCGCGCCCCCGCAGAGAAAGAAGAAGACTTACTCCGGCTCTCCGACAAGTCGACAACACGTTGATCCAACTCCTGGACTTTGGAGTTGAAGGCGGCCGCACGGAGATTATGATAATCCGCAGCAAGGATATCAGCGCTCAGGGCCTGCTAATTAAAGTTCCGAGCCGCCTGCTCAGCAGCTGGCCCGAAACTCGGGGACTACACCCAGTGGGTGCACTGACGCGCCCCCACGAAGCAATACAAGAGTTAAAAATGAAGAAGCAAGAAGCATACCCGGATGGCCTCTCGCGATTCCAGGAATGTCTTGTTGCAGTGCTTGATAGCGTCGGCCTCGGCGCGGAGTTTGGCTTGAACATCCAGGATCGCCTTGTTCAGAGGGCCCGTCCCGCCTCCCCGCACCCACCCAGTGGGCGCGGCGCTGGTCGCCTCGGTGTCCGGGATCGAGGAGCTTGCGGCGCCGGTCTCCAGCGGGCGTGGCGCTGATGCCGCCTGCAGTCGGTGTGCGGACCTCAGGAGTCAGGCCCGTCACCACCTCGTTTCTGGCTGGCGGCACCGGCGGGTCCACCGGCTGCTCGCCTTTTGCGTTCTCGACGGCGGCGGTGGAGGCACGATCACGTCCGGCATGGCGACGTCGCCGCTGTCCCTCTCCATGATGGGGTGCTCGCCACCGGCTTCCCAGTCTGCGCCACGAACTCCGGAGGTGGCGGCGCGGAGTTCAGGGGAGTAACGAACACCGCCGACTGGCGGCGCACGGCCTCCTCGGCCTGTTTCTTCGCTGCGTCGACTACCTCGGCCTCCGCCAGTTTCTTCAGGGCGGCGGCCTCCGCCTTCTCTGCCTATGCCCTTTCCAGGCGGGCGGCTTCCTGCTCCTCGCGCGCTTCCCGCGCGTTCCGCTCCGTCGCCTCCCGGAGGTCGGCGGCCGGATCGATCCGCTGAGTGGTGGTGGAAGTCTCTGACGATCCCACGAAGGAGGCGGCGGCCAACTTCTCAAGAGAGAGTGGAGCCCTAGATCAAGGGAAACAAAGCAAAGAAACTCAGACAAGATCAGCAAGGAAGGAGAAAGTAGCGAGATGAAGGCGGTACTTACGCGGAAACCAGCTGCGGCTCCTTCACCGCCTTGTGGAAGCGGATGGCCTTCGCGGCCGCTTCATCCCGCTTAGTCGCTGCGGCCGAGCCCTTGGGCTTCTTCGGCCGGCTGCCGAAAAAGCTCGGCGCGGCCCTGTGTTTTTTCGCACCACCTTGGGCATCCGGCGCGGCAGATGAGCTCGCGCGCGGCCAGCCGGACCCTGGTTGGTGGCGCGGGGCGACTTCCCCCGTCGGGCCAGTCCTCGAGGCTGGCTCTGAGCCTCGAGCCGCCTGCTTCGCCGCCTCCCCCCTCGGCGTCGTCCTCCAAGGCCGCCGCCCCCAAGTCGGGGTCATCCACGTCGCTGTCCGCTCGGTCGGGGAGGAATTGACGCTCCGGCCCCGCGGCACCGACGGCCAGCTGGAGGAGGGGGCTCTGTTCAAAGGCCGATTGGTCAGGTTGGACAGGCAGAACTCGGCAACAAAAGATAGAGAAAAAGAAAGATAACATACCATAGGCGGGGGGTAGGCGGGGTGCCGAGCTTGGTGTAGAAGAACTCCCCCCAAAGCTCGATGGTGGGGAGGACGCCGAGGAAGCCTTCGCATAGAGTGACGAAGGCGGACAGCAGCACCACCGTGTTCGGGGTGAGGTGGTGCGGCTGAAGACCGTAGAACTCGAGGAAGGACCGGAAGAAGCTGCTCGCCGGCAGGCCAAGGCCGCGCAGGCAGTGCGAGCGGAAGATGCCCCGCTCGCCCTCCTCCAGTGCCGGCGAGATCTCCCTCTCCGGCGTGAGGAGGACCTTCACGTAATCCTTGTCGGGCAGCCGCCGCGTCTGGCGGAGAAAGTCGATGTGGTCGTCATGAACTTCGGAGCCGTCCCATGCTCCGGAGCGCGCCATGGGGGGCGTGGGGTTGGCAGATGAGCTCATCGGAGACGAACCACTGCAACGCTCCGCGTGGCTTGGAGGCGCTACGGCGAGAGGAAGAAGAAGGAGGAAAGTATGGGGTGGAGGGGCGCGCGTGCTCTGCCGCTCCCCTTCTTCCCCCTAGTTATAGGCCTACGGGCTACGAAGCCGAGGGGGCGGGCGTGGGATCGTGGGATTAACTGTGCCCATGACCCCACGCTCCCACCTTTATCGCGCGAGTTACTGCGCCCAGTAACTCCGCGGGGAAACTCAACCGCCCGCCTCGGCGGCAGCAGATCCGTGGCCCGGTAGTGGCAGGCCCCGCCCACAGGCGCGTCACATCGCGCGCTTGGGCTGGCAGGCCGACCCGGCCGCTCGGCGCCGCGTGGCATGCCCACGACGGGCGGCGGCCTGGAAGCTTAGCAAACAAGCCATCTGGTTCCCGCCGTTGCGATTCAAAGTTCTGGACAAAGTCCGCCTGGCTAAGGCCGACTCCCACCAGGCAGCTCGACAGAAGTTCGGCAAAACTCCACCGCGAGCCCTCATAAAAGTGTGATGATCATCATTATTAGAGCATTGTCCCATGTGAGTAAAGGATGATGGAGACTATGATTCCCCCATAAGTCGGGATGAGATTCCGGACTAAATAAACGAAAAAGGGGAAGAGGCCAAAGAAAAAAAAGAGAAAGGGCCCAAGAAAATAAAAGAAAAAAATGATGAATGAGAGAAAAATAGAGAAGGGACAATGTTTCTATCCTTTTTCCACACTTGTGCTTCAAAGTAGCACCGTGATCTTCATGATAGAGAGTCTCCTATGTTGTCACTTTCATATACTAGTGGGAATTTTTCATTATAGAACTTGGCTTGTATATTCCAATGATGGGCTTCCTCAAATGCCCTAGGTCTTCGTGACCAAGCAAGTTGGATGCACACCCGCTTAGTTCCTTTTGATGAGCTTTCATACATTTATAGCTCTAGTGCATCTGTTGCATGGCAATCCCTACTCCTCTCATTGACATCAATTGATGGGCATCTCCATAGCCTATTGATTATCCGCGTCAATGTGAGACTTTCTACCTTTTTTGTCTTCTCTCATAACCCCCATCACTATACTTTACTCCACCCATAGTGCTATATCCATGGCTTGCGCTCATGTATTGCGTAAGGGTTAAAAAGGCTGAAGCGCGTTAAAAAGTATGAACCAATTGGTCGGCTTGTCATCGGGGTTATGCATGATGAGAACGTTTGTGTGACGATGTTGAAATATGACCTAACTATATGATTTTGTAGGGATGAGCTTTCTTTGGCTATGTTATTTTGATAAGACATAATTGCTTGGTTAGCATGTTTGAAGTATTATTGTTTTTATGTAAACATTAAACTTTTATCTTGAATCTTTCGGATCTAAATACTCATGCCACAATAAAAAGAATTACATTGAAAATTATGCTAAGTAGCACTCCGCATCAAAAATTCTGTTTTTATCATTTACCTACTCGAGGACGGCCAGGAATTAAGCTTGGGGATGCTTGATACGTCTCCAACGTATCTATAATTTTTGATTGTTCCATGCTATTATATATTCTGTTTTGGATGTTTAATGGGCTTATTTATACACTTTTATATTATTTTTGGGACTAACCTATTAACCGGAGGCCCAGCCCAAAATGTTGTTTTTTTGCCTATTTCAGTGTTTTGCAGAAAAAGAATATCAAACGGAGTCCAAACGGAATGAAACCTTCGGGACCGTGATTTTTGGAACAAACGTGATCCAGAGGACTTGGAGTGGACATCAAGCAACCGACAAGGAGGCCACGGGGCAGGGGGGGCGTGCCTACCCCCCTGGGCGCGCCCTCCACCCTCGTGGGCCCCTCGTGGCTCCACCGACCTACTTCTTCCTCCTATATATACCTACGTACCCCCAAACCACCGGAGAGCACCACGAAAACCTAATTCCACCGCCGCAACCTTCTGTACCCGTGAGATCCCATCTTGGGGCCTTTTCCGGCGCTCCGCCGGAGGGGGCATTGATCACGGAGGGCTTCTACATCAACACCATAGCTTCTCCGATGATGTGTGAGTAGTTTACCTTAGACCTTCGGGTCCATAGTTATTAGTTAGATGGCTTCTTCTCTCTCTTTGGATCTCAATACAAAGTTCTCCTCGATTCTCTTGGAGATCTATTTGATGTAATCTTCTTTTCCGGTGTGTCTCTCGAGATCCGATGAATTGTGGATTTATGATCAAGATTATCTATGAACAATATTTGAATCTCCTCTGAATTCTTTTATGTATGATTGGTTATCTTTGCAAGTCTCTTCGAATTATCAGTTTGGTTTGGCCTACTAGATTGATCTTTCTTGCAATGGGATAAGTGCTTAGCTTTGGGTTCTATCTTGCGGTGCTCGATCCCAGTGACAGTAGGGGAAACGACACGTATTGTATTGTTGCCATCGAGGATAAAAAGATGGGTTTATATCATATTGCATGAGTTTATCCCTCCACATCATGTCATCTTGCTTAAAGCGTTACTTCGTTCTTATGAACTTAATACTCTAGATGCATGCTGGATAGCGGTCGATGTGTGGAGTAATCGTAGTAGATGCAGGCAGGAGTCGGTCTACTTGTCACGGATGTGATGCCTATATACATGATCATACCTAGATATTCTCATAACTATGCTCAATTCTATCAATTGCCCGACAGTAATTCGTTTACCCACCGTAATACTTATGCTATCTTGAGAGAAGCCACTAGTGAAACCTATGGCCCCGAGGTCTATTCTCCATCGTATTAATCTCCCGTCAACAAGCTATTTTTATCTTTGTTTACTTTGCAATCTTTACTTTTTATCTTTATCATAAAAATACAAAAAATATTATCTTATCATCTCTATCCGATCTCACTTTTGCAAGTGGTCGTGAAGGGATTGACAACCCCTTTATCGTGTTGGTTGCAAGGTTCTTATTTGTTTGTGTAGGTACGAGGGACTTGAGCGTGGCCTCCTACTGGATTGATACCTTGGTTCTCAAAAACTGAGGGAAATACTTACGCTACTTTGCTGCATCACCCTTTCCTCTTCAAGGGAAAACCAACGTAGTGCTCAAGAGGTAGCAATGATTAACTAGCATAAACGATCATCTGATCATCATTTACTTCTTGTGACGCTTGCTTTGCTTGTGGCTCGATCCGGGCTCATCGATTTCGGTAACGAGGCACTTCCTAATGTCAACAATCCGCCTGTGCATCTCATAGCATGTGTACACGCTCTTGGCCGCGAACCTGAGGTGAGGTTCATTCAGTTGCCGCATCCAGGCCTTGTGCCAGGATACAGGACTTGTTCTCTAGGCATCCTGCTTCATCTTTCGGGGGTCGATGATGGCCGAGGCGAGTTCGACCAGGGAGTCATGCTTCGTGCTGCCCCAGACCCTGTAGTGGTCACGGATTTCGACAAGGTTCTTGCAGGCCAAGCCCGTAACACTGAGCGCTTTTACATCGTCTTTGGTTTCCACCGTGGTGAACTTGTAGTCAGTGCTGTTGACAAACCTGTTGAAACGGTCGCAAGGCTCTGTGGCCATGTAGTAGTGTTAGATGAGGACATGATGGTGCACGCACAACTGGGTGACGACAACCTTCTGATCTATGTCGGGACGACCGACGGTGTACTGGAGGTCGATGCCGACCACATTGTACTTGTCTCGAGCAAGCAACTGCTCAACGCTATTGATGTAATCGTCAACCACGGCCGGGGCGATGGTGTACACCACCAAGAGATCCGTCTCCCTCGCGTGGGTCTCCACTCTATGCTCGCCGAACTCCATTGGAGCGCCGCTAGACATCCCCTCTCTATGTGTCGTCGTGGGTGTGCTTGTTGTGTTGTGGGGTGCGATTGAAAGGTTGAAGAGACTAAGGTTATAATGGCCATGGGAATTAAAGGGGAAGTCGGACGGCCAGGAATATCGGCAGGCCCTGATGGCAGTTCTAATTTACAGTGCGTAACTCCATCGTGTCGCATGTAACTGCATCGCGTGGCAACGCGCGTGGTGCAACCGCATGCATATGGGGGCCCCGGCGTGATCATGTGCACGCCCAACCGCTGGCAGAGCGCGCGCGGAGGGACGCGAGCAGAGCGCTCCGCGGTCGCCTCAATGGTGAGCAACCATATATATGCGTATAGCAGTTGAACACGTAAGGAAAAGCTGTCCACAAGCCGAGCGCGCCGCGGCGCCTAACGGCGAGCACAACGCGCTCCGGCGCCTAACGGCGGGATAGACCTTCATTCAAGCCAATCAACATGTGTTCAAAAAAATTATCAAAAAGTAACGAGATAGACACTGGCAGCACAACTTATAAATTGAAAGATGGAGTACTAGTTATAGAGATGCATATAATTAGGCAAGAAGAAAGATGCATCCATCAACGTACGACCTCCTCCTCCTCAACTCAGTGCGCCGGGCCACCGACCGGCGGCTTTTGTTGCGAGGTCAAGGTGCTTCTCAACAATGGCATCCAAGGATTCCAGCCGGTTGAAGAAGGCCAACGTCGTAGCGTCCTCACTGGCCTTGTAGATACCTATGTAAATGATTCGCTCGTACACATGTATGTGTAGGTCGACGGTTTCTTGCAGGGTGAGGCGCCTCGCGGCGAGCGTGACCTCCAGGTGGACATTCTTCGTGGCGTCAGCAGGCAGTTGCAGGGCCACAAGTGCTTGAAAGAGGTTCCGACCATGGGTCGATTAGGGTGGCAGGCAATGAGGAGCCCGAGCGGGCGGGCTGGAGGAGTACAGCGATGTCGTCCGCGAGCTTCTTGACGACGGTGAACTTGTTAGTGGTGTGAACGATCATCTGGTCGTACTGAGAGTTGTAGCTGGCGTCGACGGCGGCCGTCCACCAGCCGATCGCCAACACCGTGTGGAGACGATCCACGGTGCCATGCCGCAGGCCGACGTCGTGGACCATCTGGCATAGCCGCTGGCCGCTCGCGCGCATCGCCGCCATGAGTCTGGAGTGAGCACTTTTGCGCTTATTAGTGTAGGTGCTTAGGAAAATGCTTAGGTGCGTACGATGTGGTAGATGCATTGGAATGGAGGGCGCCTTTATATGACTGCAAACTGCGTTGCATTCACATTGTGTTGCCTCTTTTCCTGGTCGTCCTCCCATTACTTCCCTCATGCATTCACACGATGCTAATTGATGGGGGATGCATCATTGGTCGTTCAACATTTCGGGAACCACTACCCTCTCCCTTGTCTGCATTCAAGCCATATCGGGAACTGCGCCGCCCGCTGTCAAATCAAATAGTACTACGCCGCCTGCTGCACGCCCGGCTGAACACGCCTCCTCGCCTCCATTTATGCTTAATTACTGAATTTTAGTTGCAAAAATTAGATGCTGCTAGTGATTTTTAGCTCCATATTTTGACAAATCGCAGTGTTACAAGGTTGGCAAATGGCAATGTTACTAGATCAAAAAATGTCTATCTTTCTAGTTTGACAAATGGCAACATACCGAATATGACAGATGCAAATCGCACCAAATTGTTTTTAAGTGGTTCACACGGGTCATCCAAAAAAACCGTTTGTGTTCAAGACATGCACAAATCCTGCTCTCACTTTGCATACGGGTGTTATATCTAAAACGTTTGCGATCAAGAGCCATTAAAACCTATAGCCATTAAAACCAAGACACGTGGCGTCACGTGAATGGTTAACAAAAAGCACACGGTTTAAATTATACAAACGATTGAGATATTAAAGTGGCAGCTATTTTTTTTCAAATTTCCTTTGTTGGTTGTCATTATTCGAGTGCGCCTTCTCTCAAAATGGACACGAAAAATACCACAGCATGTCGGGTGCCCTTCCATGATAGCATGCCAAGTTTCATGAATTTCACATGAGTTTTAGATTTACTAGAATTAAAAAACAAGGCATCTCAATGTTTTGCCGGTAATCAACGGTGCCCTGGTGTTTGAAATTCATTCCTTTTTCTTCCCTGGGACCTAAGCATGCACCCAAGAACACAGATTTGATTTTTCAACCAGTTTATATGCACTGGAGCATGCGCATGTAGTTCAAATTTCAATTATGCACATAAATGCATTGAAAACTCAGTTAATGCATAAATGTCCAAACGAACCCAGAAAAATCACAAAAATTCACACAACACTCCTGTTGTTCTATGTTGACACGAGGAAAAAAATGAAAGCAATAAGGGCAATAGATATCGTTTCGTCCCCAAAGGTGGGACGTTCCCTACATACCGAAAACCATCATGCTTGTTGTGAGAAGCTCCGGTTTGTCAGAAGCATATACCCAAACCTGCCCCAAAATGGGACAAAATTTGTACCATGGCATGTTGATGCCACTCCATGATAGCACTCCAAGTTTCATGAATTTTAGACGAGTTTTGGATTTACTAGAATTTAAAAACCAGGCATCTCAATGTTTTGCCGGCAATCAACGGTGCCCTGGTATTTGAAATTCATTCCCATTTCTTGCATGGGACCTAAGCATGCACCCAAGGACACAAATTTGATTTTTCAACCAGTTTATATGCACTGGAGCATGCGCATGTAGTTCAAATTTGAATTATGCACATAAATGCATTGAAAACTCGGTTAATTCATGAAAATGTCCAAACGAACCCCGAAAAATCAAAAAAATTCACACAACACTCCTGTTGTTCTATGTTGACACGAGAAAAAAATTTGAAAGCAATAAGGGCAATGGATATCGTTTCGTCCCCAAAGGTGGGACGTTCCCCACATACCGAAAACCATCATGCTTGTTGTGAGAAGCATATACCCAAACCTGCCCCAAATGGGACAAAATTTGTACCACGGCATGTTGGTGCCGCTCCATGATAGCATGCCAAGTTTCATGAATTACAGACGAGTTTTGGATTTACTAGAATTTAAAAACTAGGCATCTCAATGTTCTGCCGGCAATCAACGGTGCCCTGGTGTTTAAAATTCATTCCCATTTCTTGCATGGGACCTAAGCATGCACCCAAGGACACATATTTCATTTTTCAACCAGTTTATATGCACTGGAGCATGCACATGTAGTTCAAATTTGAATTATGCACATAAATGCATTCAAAACTCAGTTAATGCATAAAAAATGTCCAAAGGACCCCGAAAAATCACAAAAATTCACACAACACTCCTGTTTTTCTATGTTGACACGAGAAAAAAATTTGAAAGCAATAAGAGGCAATGGATATCGTTTCGTCCCCTAAGGTGGGACGTTCCCTACCGAAAACCATCATGCTTGTTGTGAGAAGCTCCGGTTTGTGAGAAGCATAGACCCAAACCTGCCCCAAATGGGACAAAATTTGTACCACGACATGTTGATGCCGCTCCATGATAGCATGCCATGTTTCATGAATTTCAGATGAGTTTTGGATTTACCAGAATTTAAAAACCAGGCATCTCAATGTTTTGCCGGCAATCAACGGTGCCCTGGTGTTTGAAATTCATTCTCATTTCTTGCATGGGACCTAAGCATGCACCCAAGGACATAGATTTGATTTCTCAACCAATTTATATGCACTGGAGCATGCGCATGTAGTTCAAATTTGAATTATGCACATAAATGCATTGAAACTCACTTAATGCATAAAAATGTCCAAACGAACCCCGAAAAATCACAAAAATTCACACAACACTCCTGTTGTTCTATGTTGACACTGGAAAACAATTTGGAAGCAATAAGAAGCAATGGATATCATTTCGTCCCCAAAGGTGGGATGTTCCCTACCGAAAACCATCATGCTTGTTGTGAGAAGCTCCGGTTTGTGAGAAGCATATACCCAAACCTGCCTCAAATGGGACAAAAAAATTACCATGGCATGTTGATGCCGGTCCATGATAGCATGCCATGTTTCATGAATTTCTGACGGGTTTTGGATTTACTAGAATTTAAAAACCAGGCATCTCAATGTTTTGCCGGCAATCAACGGTGCCATGGTGTTTGAAATTCATTCCCATTTCTTGCATGGGACCTAAGCATGCACCAAAGGACACAGATTTGATTTTTCAACCAGTTTATATGAACTGGAGCATGCGCATGTAGTTCAAATTTGAATTATGCGCCTAAATGCATTGAAAACTCACTTAATGCATAAAAATGTCCAAACGAACCCTGAAAAATCACAAAAATTCACACAACACTCCTATTGTTATATGTTGACACGAGAAACAAATTTGAAAGCAATAAGAGGCAATGGTTATGGTTTCGTCCCCAATGGTGGGACGTTCCCTACCGAAAACAATCATGCTTGTTGTGAGAAGCTCTGGTTTGTGAGAAGCATATACCCAAACCTGCCCCAAATGGAACAAATTTTTTACCACGGCATGTTGATGCCGCTCCATGATAGCATGCCATGTTTCATGAATTTCAGACGAGTTTTGGATTTACTACAATTTAAAAACCAGGCATCTCAATGTTTTGCCGGCAATAAACGGTGCCATGGTGGTTGAAATTCATTTCCATTTCTTGCATGGGACCTAAGCATGCACCCAAGGACACAAATTTGATTTTTCAACCAGTTTATATGCACTGGAGCATGCGCATGTAGTTCAAATTTGAATTATGGACATAAATGCATTGAAAACTCACTTAATGCATAAAAATGTCCAAACGAACCCTGAATAATTCCAATTCTTTTATGATCACTGCAGATAAAAGGTCTAGCAATTCAAACACCGTCCATGGCCGCTGTGACCCCATTATGTAATTCAAATCAAGACAAAAAATCAAGTAGATCGCACACAGTTTATTATAACCAGCCGTGTGAGATGCAGCACAAAATATCTTTGGACCGTGTCTGAATAAGGGACTGTGTCCGATGACACTTTGCGCGCCAGTTTTTTGGTTGAAGCGATTCCAAATTTTCGGCTTCTGTGGAAATATCTACCTCCGCGCCCCTCCCCCTTACCAAAAGCCACATTTCCCCTCTTTCTGCCTTCCTTTCCAAGTTGAAACCTTCACTCCTTGCTTGCAGCGCCGCCGCCTCCTCGCCGGCGACCCTCCTTCACGCTGCTCGGCCTCACCTATCCAGGCAGGTAATCCACACCCGACCCCCATCCTCCTCCTCCTTCCACATCCCACACGCCCCGACCGTCGGCGCGAGCGCGACACCTTCCACCCAAATCACCGACCCCTCCACCAAATAAGCGCCCGCCTAAGCCATGGTGCACGCAGTATAGCCAGGACCTCAAGGAGCATTTGGGAGCGGAGGAGCAAATTGCGACCGCACGCGCAGATGAGGTCGCGATGGCTGCCATTCGTGCCGACCCCCAGATCTTGGAGGAGCACCTCGCCATCGAGGCCACCGTTGACGCTTCGTGCACCGACGGCATGACGCGGTGGCTGCTTTAAACGACAGTTCGTGGTGTTTTCTCGAGGCCACCGTCGGTGCCTTCGACGAAGACTACGAGGTGTTTTCTCAGTGTGCACGTGCTTACCTCATCTCGAGAGCCAGCAGGTTGGTGCCCAGAGCGGCTCAGGCAACTCACCACTACAACGAGGGCACCCACGATGTGGAGGCTTCGCCCTCTTCCATGTCCAAGGAGCCAATCGTCATCGATACCTCCGACAATGAGTAGCTTGTCTTATTAGCTCACTATAAGGACCCATGTTCAGTTTGCTAGCTACTTCCTTTCCTTAACAAATTCTAGTGAATTGTGCTATCTACTTTTACTATGCAATCTTCTGTTATAGTGTATATGTTCTATATGTCGTGCAATGTGGTGTTCAATTAACTGCTTGGTTCAATTCTGCAAATATGATGTTCAATTCTTCAGGGTGCAATATTTCCAAGTTGTTAAGCATGCTTGGTTTGGTTAAATATCTAATCTTCTATTAGGAGTATGTTATATTGTTCAATTGGTGTTTAGTTAACTACTTGGTTCATTTGTTGTGGCTTGGTTCACTTGTTGTGCTGTTTAGTTAACTGCTTGGTTCAATTCTGCAATGCGATGTTCAATTGTTGTGGGTGCATTCTGTTATTGTATATCATGTGAGGAATAAAGCTAATTTGGTTGTACTAAATACATGAGAAACAAATACAATTGCTATATTTCCAAGTTGTTAATCATGCTTGGTTTGGTTAACTGTCTGATCTTCTATTAGGAGTATGTTATATTGTGCATTGTGGTGCTCAGTTAACGTTTGGTTCATTTGCTATGGTGTTTAGTTAACTGCTTGGTTCAATTATGCAATGCGATGTTCAATTGCTGTGGGTGTATTCTCTTATTGTATACCATGTGAGGAATAAATCAAATTTGGCTGTACTAAATACATGAGAAACAAATATAATTGCTCTATTTCCAAGTTGTTAAGCATGCTTGGTTTGGTTAACTGTATGATCTTCTATTAGGAGTATGTTATATTGCAATGTGATGCTCAGTTAACATTTGGTTCATTTGTTGTGGTGTTTAGTTAACTGCTTGGTTCAATTCTGCAGTGCGATGTTCAATTGTTGTGGCTGCATTCTGTTATTGTATACCATGTGAGGAATAAATCGAATTTGGTTGCACTTAATACATGAGAAACATATACAAGTGCTGTATTACCTAGTTCTTAATCATGCTTGGTTTGGATAAATGGGTTTTCCATGTGGCTTGAATTAATCTGATGAATCTGCAAAGGTTTACAAGGTGGTACTAACTATTATACCTTGCCTTTTTGTATTCCTTTGCCCCTTTTCCAATATAGAGAAGATATTTATGCACATCCTTGTTTTCAGGCTTCACTGATGATTACCTCTCAAACCACCTCTGTGGTCAGGAGGCGAGGAAAGTTTTCATACAACACCCACGGTTCAATATTGAAGTGTTCCTGAAGAGGTCGAAGGATGGACGGTGAATCATCCACAGGCACTGGCCTAAAGTTGCAAAGACCTTCAACATGAATGAAGGTTCAATATCCGCCTTCCGCATTAGCAGTTTTCCAGATGAGATGCATCTCTCTATGTACTGTCTATGATGCTAATTTTGAAAGGTTCTAGATGTTGCATGTGAAACTTGCTGCTGGTGCAGTTGTGTAATGGGGTAGCTGAGTGCTGAAGCTATATCATGTTGTACTCCGATGTATTTCAATTATGAAATCCTGCTTCCTTAATATGGAAATGGAATATATTATCTGCTTAATATGAATGTCAATTAGATTAGTAAATGGATTATTAATAATAGGGCAATTAGCCTGATAATTGGCCAATTAGCTTGCTAATTGGGTGTTCCTATTGCAAACGGTTAATGAGAAACCACCATGGGCGATGACCTCAGGCAACGCACACAGTTTCTAGGAATAAACCGTGTTGGATCAATGAACAATCACACATGACATTCTCTTCAAAACTGTTTGCGTTACGCCACCTTGCGCAAACGTTTTCCTTGTAGTGACTATGTGGGATGCATATACGAAAGGGAACGTTTAGTGTTGACTGACTGTGTGGGATGTACTTACGACCGGAAATGATTTCGCCTGTATAATTGTATTTTTTTAGCACTACTATACGTATTTATGTATTTGAGTGCTCGTCGGTCGCACACGACCTCATTTTGCCGAGAGTGTGTGCTAGGAGGGCATATCCCCAACGGTTTCTGGGTCGTGTGGGAAGGACCCCCCCCTATCACCCACACTCACTTGGCGACGGTTCCGAATGCCATCACGGAAAGGGTTAAAAACCGTTTGTTTAGGACCGACGCGTACCAGTGATTGGACGCATGTCCGAAAAATGCGGGGGCGTGGCACGTGTCATGCGATTGCCTCCTTTGAGAGCACGAGAAGTTTCGAGGCCAACGGAGCAACAGGACCAGCACTTCCTGCACAAACCAGACACGTTCCCTCTCGATACCCACAGACTAGATCGGAGACGGTGCGGTTTACAAGCGGGATCAGGGCAGGCATATTCGAAACGTGCCAAAACTTTTACCATAACTTACAGGGGCCATGTGATGACACCGTGCTAGCTCTCGAGCAATTCCGCCATCGTACGATTTTCCAGGGATTTCAACGGTTGCATCAGGCATGCGACAGAGGTATTTTTGGGTAACCCGATGGGAGGGGATGCCCCTCCCTCATCTGTGCAGGGCCTAGGCATGCAGCCAGGACATCGTAAAGGATTTCCCATGACGCTAAGGGGCATGATTTCATGTGTCGCTTTGCCGATCTGCAATTTTCGGTGATGAACCCCTAGTAGAGCAATAAATTTCTCGAATATTGCACGCGTGTCCAAAAAATGCAGGGGCGTGGCACGTGTAATGCGATTGCATCCTTTGAGAGCACAAGAAGTTCCGAGGCTAACAGAGTAACATGACCCGCACTTCCTGCACAAACTGGACACGTTCCCTCTCGATACCCGGAGACTAGCTCGGAGACAGTGCGGTTTACAAGCAGCCTCAGGGGAGGCTTATTCGAAACACGCCCAAACTTTTACCACACCCTGTAGGGGCCATGTGATGACATTGTGTCAGCTCTCGAGGAATTCCAGCATCGTATCATTTTTCGAGGATTTCAACGGTTGCATCAGGCATGCCACCTAGGTACTTTCGGCAACCCGGTGGCAGGGCATGCCCCTCCCTCATCTGTGCAGGGCCTAGGCATGCCGCAAGGACATCACAAAGGATTTCTCATGCCGCTACCGGGCATGATTTCAAGTGTCGCCTTGCTGATCAACAATTTCTGGCGATGAAACCCTAGCAGAGCAATAAATTTCTCGAATATTGCACGTGTGTCCAAAAAATGTAGGGGCGTGGCACGTGTCATGAGATTGCCTCCTTTGAGAGCACGAGAAGTTTCGAGGCCAACGGAGCAATGCTACTTCTTGATCTTGTGTTGATTTTTTCCTTGATGAGGAAAGGGTGATGCAGAAAAATAGAGATAAGTATTTCCCTCAGTTGAGAACCAAGGTATCAATCCAGTAGGAGGCACAAGCAAGTCCCCATATATGCACCTGCAGAAACTAACAAACACTTGCACACAATGCGAAAAGGGGTTGTCAATCCCTTCACAGTCACTTGCAAGAGTGAGATCTGATAGAGATAGATTTAAAATAAAAGTAAAAGGCAAAATAAAGTGAACACAAAATAATTGTAGTAATGTATTTTTGGTTTTTTGGTTTTATAGATCTGAAAATATATGATGGAAAATAGACCCGGGAGCATAGATTTCACTGGAGGCTTCTCGCTCGAAGAAAGCATACGGTGGGTAAACAAATTAATGTTGAGCAATTGATGGAAAAGTGCAAAGTTATGACGATGTCCAAGGCAATGATCACGAATATAGGCATCATGTCCGTGACAAGTAGTCCGACTCCTGCCTGCATCTACTACTATTACTCCACTCATCGACCGCTATCCAGCATGTATCTAGAGTATTAAGTTCATAAAAACAAAGTAACGCCATAAGCAAGATGACATGATGTAGAGGGATAAACTCAAGCAATATGATATAAACCCCATTTTATCCTTAATGGCAACAATACAATATGTGCCTCGCTACCCCTTCTGTCACAGGGTGAGGACACAACAAGATTGAACCCATCATAAAGCACCACTCCCATTGCAAGAAAAACCAATCTAGTTTGCCAAACCAAATTGATAGATCGAAGAGAAATACAAAGCTATCTTAGTCATGCATAAAAGAGTTCAGAGAAGACTCAAATAATATTCATAGATGATCTGGTCATAAATTCACAATTCATCGGATCTCAACAAACACACCGCAAAAGAAGATTACATCGAATAGATCTCCAAGAACATCGAGGAGAACATTGTATTGAAGATCAAAGAGAGGAAGAGGAAGAAGCCATATAGCTACTAGCTATGGACCCGTAGGTCCGTGGTAAACTACTCACGCATCATCGGAGGGGCAGCAAGGTTGATGTAGATGCCCTCCGTGATCGAATCCCCCTCCGACGGAGTACCAAAAAGGCCCCAAGATGGGATCTCACAGAAACAGAAACTTGCAGCGGTGGAAAAGTATTGTTGGTGACTGCTCTAGGGTTTCTGGAATATTTGGGTATTTATGGAACTCAGAGGCAGTGTAGGGGACTCCCGAGGGGCCCACAAGTCCAGGGCACCCCTCCCCCTTAGGGCGCGCCCCTACGGCTTGTCGTCTCCTCGTGGGTCTTCTGGCCCCCTCTCCAAGTCTCATAGGTGTCTTCTGGTCCAAGAAAAATCATCGTAAAGTTTTATTCCGTTTGGACTCCGTTTGATATTCCTTTTCTGCGAAAGCCAAAAATTAGGAAAAAACAGAAACTGGCACTAGGCACTGGTTTAATAAGTTAGACCCAAAAATAATATTAAATGGCATATTAATGCATATCAAACATTCAAAGTTGATAATATAATAGCATGGAACAATAAAAAATATAGATACGTTGGAGACGTATCAAGCAACATGACCCACACTTCCTGCACAAACCAGACACGTTCCCTCTTAATACCCAGAGACTAGATCAGAGACGGTGTGATTTACAAGCGGCCTGAGGGGAGGCTTATTGGAAACGTGCCCAAAATTTTACCACACCCTATAGGAGCCATGTGATCACATCGTGCCAGCTCTCGAGGAATTTCCGCATCGTACGATTTTCCGAGGATTTCAAGGGTTGCATCGTCAGGCATGCCACCGATGTACTTTCGGTAACCCGGTGGCAGGGCATGCGCCTCCCTCATCGGTGCAGGGCCTGGGCATGACGTAAGGACATCACAAAATATTTCCCATTCCGCTACCAGGCATGATTTATTTTGCCGCATTGCTGGTCTGCAATTTTCGACGATGAAACCCTAGCAAAGCAATAAATTTTACAAAACTAATAATAGTTGAATTAATAAAAAGCGCCGGCATCCACCATTAAGAAGATGGCCTATCACTTTGAATTTTTTCTGCCCGAAACAGGTAAACATTCAAAGTGATGGTCTATCTCCTTAACAAGTCTGTAATGAAGACCGAAGCTTATTGCATCTGGACTATCCCACTATTTAAATATGTTCTATTGCTTGTCATTGAGCGAGGTGGGACTAAAGTTTGATGCGAGCCTTATCTTTACCGAGGTCTACTCTCGGCTACTGTTGCCGTTCCAAGAGCCGCACTCGGTACAGGTATGGTTGGATCATATACATATTCTTATTATGAACACCGATTTTTAATTCAATTGCTGGACTATCGAACAATGTAAACAGGTAGGCGAGGTGGAACCAAATAGGCAACTGTTCTTGTTCCGAGAGCTGCTCTTGGTAAAGAAGTCAATATGTGGCTATGTCGTTAACCGCCGCCGGATGTGCCACGTGGCAAAACGTTGCCGTGCCGCACCGCGTGGTTCTCGGCAAATAGTATCTTTGCCGAGTGTTGCCTTTTTATCGAGGTCTACTCTCGGCAATATCATGTGTTTTTGCCGAGAGTCCCTCTTGGCGTATCTTACTTTGTCGAGCGCTCGTGTTTTGGCTCTCGGCGAAGAGCCTGGCACCCGGCATATACGAAAATTCCAGTAGTGATGGGTGGGAGGCCATAATGCAAAAGGCCAAAGGCCACCATAAATATAACTCTCACAAGCATCACACATTGTCTCAATGATGCAAACTTATAGATCTCTTATCTTGACAGTCTTAGGATTCTTAAATCTTAATTGTCAAGCGTAAAAGAACTAAACCATGCACAATCCCGATATTTCACACTGTTCATTATTTAGCAAGCATACCCATATATAACCAACGCCTGGTAGTGCTAAAAGTTAACCGTGTCCCTGAGTTCTGAAAACCAAATATACAGGAAAGGACAGCATGGTAAGCACACCTTGCCGATTGCAAGCTTTCCATCTTCTTGCACAGTGCATTTGCAAGACATCATGGAATAACTTCGCTGCTTGTCATCCCCGCAAAAAAAAAAAAAAAAAAAAAAAAAAAACTTCGCTGCTTGTCAAACACCTATAAGTATAGGTATTTACAGTTGCAGGCCCAAAAGTCAATTCAAAATCGGGTAAGGAACAACAAAGGGCAATTCTCAAGTTGTTACGCTTACAAACCTAGACTTGGTAGTACTCTTTTGATGAAACGAACTCCAGCCGCGTCCTCTTCGCAGAGGATCGCTCCATATCATCCAAGAAGTGACTGGGAAAATCCGTATAGAACGTTTTATGTTTTTTTTTCGAAAAGGGGATTCCTCGGCTTCTGCATCAGAACGATGCATACGGCCACATTTATAAATAAAATAGGTTCAACAAGGTCTTAAAGTCTGGAAACAAAATAAAGGCTAGCTCACAGAGAGCCTCAACGCCAAAGATAAAAAGGCCATGGAGCCACAACTGGCTGGCAAAACAAAGATAGGAAAACTAATTGCCTATCCTATTACATGACCGCCATCCAAACCGGTTGAAGATATCCCGCGCTACCATCTCCCACCGGACAGATCCAGTAACCAAACGCTCTCTGGCCTCCGTCGGAGTGAGTAACGACCACATACGGATCAGCGCCGTAGCTCGGAATAAAACCTGCAAAAAATGAATAGTTGTTGTTCTGTTAAAAGCCAAATCATTTCTGCGGTTCCAAATTGCCCATAACAATGCACATACTCCTACATGAATGTGTCTAGCTGTATCGGACTCTATCCCATCAAGCCACGTTCCAAATAACGTATCGACCGAATTCGGAGGAGTAATGTTAAAGGCAATTTGCACGGTGCGCCACAAAACTCTCGCCAACGGGCACTCAAAGAAGAGGTGCTTAATGGTCTCGTCCCGATCACAAAAACTACACCTAGTTGATCCTGTCCAATTGCGCTTAACCAAGTTGTCCTTTATTAAGATGACTTGTTTATGTACAAACCACATAAACACTTTAATCTTCAAAGGAACTTTTACTTTCCAAACATGTTTGGAACTAGGAATGACACTAGAGTTAATGACATCGATATACATCGACTTAACCGTAAATTCTCCAGACCTAGTAAGTTTCCAACACAACTGATCGGGCTGATGAGCTAGCTGAACCTCCATCAGTCTACTCACAAAATGAAGCCATGCTTCCCATCTATCACCAACAAGCACCCTCCGAAACTGGATATTAAGGGGAATGGACTGCATAATCATTGCAACTAGCGCATCACGTCGTTGAACAATACGATACAGGGACGGGTACTGGAGCGCCAATGGCGTATCACCAAGCCAAGTATCCTCCCAGAAACGGGTATTGTTGCCATCACCGACTATAAACTTTGTTCTATTAAAGAAGGCTGCCTTAACTCTCATAAGCCCCTTCCAAAACGGCGAATCAGTTGGTCTCACTGTCACCTGTGACAAAGTTTTGGACTGCAGATACTTGTTACGGAGAATCTGCGCCCATGTTGCGTCAGTCTCAACTGATAACTTATATAGCCACTTACTGAGAAGGCATCTGTTCTTGACCTCAAGATTCTCAATACCCAGACCCCCTTGGTCCTTTGGTCTACAGATGATATCCCATTTGGCGAGAAGGTACTTTCTCTTTAGTTCACCACTCTGCCAAAAAAATCTTGATCGGTAGAAGTCCAGCCTTTTCCTAACCCCAACTGGAACTTCAAAGAAAGATAGTAGGAACATCGGCATACTCGTGAGCACCGAATTGATAAGAATCAACCGGCCTCCATAAGACATAAGTTTGCCCTTCCAGCAACTAAGTTTCTTCTCAAACCGATCCTCGATGCATTTCCACTCTCTGTTTGTTAGCTTACGATGGTGAATGGGTATACCTAGGTAAGTAAAAGGTAAAGCCCCTAATTCACATCTAAACAATTGCCTATAAGCCTCTTGTTCCTCCTTGGCTCTACCAAAGCAGAACAACTCGCTTTTATGAAAGTTAATCTTTAATCCGGACAATTGTTCAAATAAGCATAACACCAGCTTCATATTTCTCGCTTTTGCCAAGTCATGCTCCATAAAGATGATTGTATCATCAGCGTACTGCAAAATGGACACACCCCCATCAACTAGGTGAGGCACCAAGCCACCCACCTGACCGGCCTCCTTTGCCCTACCTATGAGAATTGCCAACATGTCAACCACAATGTTGAACAAAATAGGGGACATTGGATCATCTTGCCTCAGGCCTTTGTGTGTCTGGAAATAATGACCTATATCGGCATTCACTTTAATTTCAACACTCCCTTTTTGCGTGAAGGATTCTACCTGGCGTCGCCAAGCTTCATCAAAACCCATCATGCGTAAGGCCTATTGAAGGAAAGGCCATTTGATTTTGTCATACGCTTTCTCGAAATCCACTTTGAAAACAACCCCATCCAGCTTTTTCGTGTGGATCTCATGGAGCGTTTCATGAAGGACCACAACCCCTTCAAGGATGTTCCTGTCCGGCATAAAAGCAGTTTGCGTAGGCTGCACCACAGCATGCGCGATCTGTGTGAGCCTATTAGTCCCGACCTTGGTAAAGATTTTGAAACTTACATTAAGAAGACAGATGGGCCTGAATTGCTCAATTCTCACAGCCTCTGTTTTCTTAGGAAGAAGGGTTATCGTTCCAAAATTCAGCTGAAAAAGCTGAAGCTGCCCAGAGAAGAGATCATTGAACAAAGGCAACACATCCCCTATAATAATATGCCAGCACTTTTTATAAAACTCCGCAGGAAATCCATCGGGGCCCGGCGCCTTGTTATTTTCCATTTGCGAAATGGCCTCAAACACCTCTTTCTCAGAAAAAGGAGCCGCTAGAATATCATTCTCCACCGCTGTGAGTTGAGGAACATCCTCAACCCTGGACTCATCCAGAGACACACAGTTATCCTCTGGAGGACCAAACAGCTGCTTGTAATACTCTGTAATGTACAGTTTTAGGTTTTCCTGTCCTAAAATTATTCCTTCATCTTGCTCAAGCTGAAAGATCCTCTTCTTTCAATGCTTACCATTAGCAATCATGTGAAAGAATTGAGTGTTCGCATCCCCCTGGACTACTCGCCGGACCTTGGCCCGCAACGCCCACTTCAATTCCTCTTCTCGAAGAAGTTCTTTCAGCCTCATCTCCGCGTCAAGCTTGGCATGAAGCTCCGCGGCCGGCAGCACCGTGGTTTCTGCTTTTACATCTAGGGACTGAATAAGGGAAAGGAGCCTTTCCTTTTCGACCTCATAAATCCCACTAAGATGCTTAGCCCACCCACGCAGGAAACTTCTCAAATGCCTAATCTTATTCTGCCAGGGCTGAAGCGCAGTCTTCCCTCCTGAATCCTTAGCCCACTCTCTGGCTACGAGATCAAAGAAACCTTCTCGTTCAAACCAAGCCAGCTCAAAGGAGAACGAGTTTTTGTTTCCCAAGTGGGTGGCCTCACCAGAGTCCACAAATAACGGCGTGTGATCAGAAATTCCACGGGACAAAACCTGAACTGTGACTAGCGGAAACTTCTGTTCCCAATCGACACTTGCCAACACTCGATCCAACTTCTCATACGTCGGACTTGGCAGCGCGTTAGCCCAGGTGAATTTTCTACCCGAGAGCTCAATTTCTCTCAGGTCAAGACTTTCAATGATAGTATTGAACATGAACGACCATCTGCCGTCAAAGTTATCATTGTTCTTATCCTCACGCCTTCTAATGATATTGAAATCACCCCCCACCAGGATAGGAAGCTGCTCGAAACCGCAAATCCTAACGAGATCAGCCAAGAACTCGGGCTTGAGTTCGGGCTGTGCGGCACCATATACCGCAACCAAAGCCCAATTAAACCCATCGTCCTTCGAACGCACCCGAAACTTGACTGCAAAGTCACCCATTACCACACTTCGAACCTCGAGCGCTTCGCATCGAACGCCGAGTAAGATTCCACCCGATCTCCCTCTCGGTGGCAGGCAATGCCAATCAAAATCAATACCTCCCGACAAAGTATTTAGAAATTGTGGCGCAAAATTATCTCTACCTGTCTCCGATAGAGCGATAAAATCTAATCGATGCTCGACAGACGCCTCAGCAAGAAACCTTCTTTTAGCCAAGTCCTTTAGACCTCTGCTATTCCAAAAGATTCCTTTCATAGTTCATCATGGAATTTTTTAGCCGTACGAATCCTAGCACTCCTACGCACTGCGGATACCGGGTACACCTTCCGTTTCCACTTGCGTTTAGAGACATTTTGACTCTGCAACCGGTCCTCACAACCAGTCTGAGAAGGTCCAGCCATAACCATCTCAGTAGTATCATCCTCTCCTTCCGCCTCAGGTATGGGAGGAATAAGATCCGCACAAAAATTGTTGAGCACCCTGACTCCCAACGCATCAACCTCAGAATCACTGATGGGTTTAACCACCGCTAAATTACGAATCATCTCTAAGGCCCGCTCAGCCTCTAGATCCAAAAGATCATTAATAGAATTAGAGATTTCAGTAGCATCACTACCTAGTGAAACTCCTAATTGATTTGCATTTTCAACAATCTCATCATTAGAAAAATGCAGAATGGAATTATAAGTATTAACCGACATACCTGTAGTGACCTCAACGTCACGGAGCTTGGCCGCCCTCATGGCGCACCGCTGCTAATGTCGTCCACATCCGGCTGAGTCTGGAGACGGCCACTCACCCGTCTCCCCTCAGACATCGGATCCTGAATCCCTCCAAACGCAATAACCTCCTCCCGAGAGATCCTGGTCGGGGTAGGGCCTCCTGCCTCACCCCAACCGCTAGGCCGGTCCGCCTGCACGGACTCCCCAGCAGACTCGCCAGGAAGTGGAAAGGCACTCACCATGGCCTCAGACATCTGGCGCGCCCCACAGGACGTAGCCGACGGCGAACGGGGTGAAGGGAGTGCATGGGCCACCTGCCCTAACTCCCCACCCAGCACCGGAGAGGCCACCACCATAGGCGCCTCAGGAGAAGAGGGCTCCGAGGCCACCTGCCCCGAGCCCCCTCCCGATGGCACAGTCGCCACCAGCAGAGAGGTAGACGCGACGGGAGAGGAGGTATCCGAGGCAACTTGCCCCAGACCTCCTCCCAACGTAGAGAAGGACACGGGTGCCACCTGCCCCGAATCCCCTACCTCTGGAGGAGAAGAGCAACCCAAGGCCGCCTGCCCCGGGACCCTTCCCGACAAACCAGCCATGAACACCGGCACCACGTCCTGAGGAGGGACAGCGTGCTGAGCACGAGAGGGAGTGGCCACCTGCCGACTCACCTCCTCCTCTCCCCAGACCGAGATCGATGAAGCCCCAGGAACCCCAGGAATAGTACACACAGTATCCTCAAATCCCAAAGCAGGCAACGCGAGCTCAAAAGCCTCCTCGGACTCAACCCGATCACTCCACAGCCTCGGGGGTGCAGAAGCGGGTTCGAAGGACCCAAATCTCAGAGTCGTCGTAGGCACCGAGGAGGGAGGAGCCGCTCCATCCCCGGTCATCGCGGTCTCGGACCCCGGACCCTTGGACATCTGTCATCCAGAGTCCTCGACCGGCGGCTCCTTTGCTCCCGCGCTGCCATCACCCTCGTGCATATCCACGTCGGACCCGTGAGCCGCCGCAGCCAAAAGGCTCTCATCCTCAAACTCAATAACCAGATTATAAATCCTGCCTCGATAAGCCCACTTAACCACTTCCGGCACATACTCAACGTTCAGAATACTAACCAGAACCCGAGCAATCCCGTGAGCTCTGGTGAAAGCCATATCCACTCGCTCAGGCTTCCCCACCAAAATGCCCAAGCTGGCCACAACCCGAGCATCCTGCAATGGCTTGGAGGGGGGCCCGGAAAATCGCAACCACGCCTGAGTAAGCGGCTTACCCTGAGGCTCCACCTGCTTCCACTCATGAAACTCAAGGATGCAATCAGTTCCCGGCACTTTACACATCCCAAAACTCAGCAACCTCTGCAGATCCTCCACCGAAGGAAACTCAACTCTGAACATCTTATCAGCGAGGCTGACGAGGTCCCACTGGAAATCCCCAGGGGCCAGCTCCCGAAGCCTCTGCACGATCTGTGTCTCAGAGACCTCCCCTCTGGTGACCTTGACAATCCCCGTAGTCATACTCGGGGTCTCATCAGTAACCTCTCGCCCATTCGGAGACTTGAAAAACGTTAGCTCAGCACAGTATACTCCATACATCATAAGTGACGGTGCCTGATCTTGCAGAATCGGACAGTCCCCAGAGTCGTGTGCCGGCTTACCGCAGGTATCACATAACAGAGCCACACACTCCGCAATGAAGTGGCCCTTGTCACTACATCGATAACAAAGCATCTTTTCCTTCTTGCGCGCCCATTTGGACACCCTATCAGAGTCAGCCCTATGCGTCATCTCCACAGACACATCAGCCATAACCTCGTTCTCAGGAACCTGAACAGTAGCAAGAGCCGTCACCACCTCCATAGCGTGACCGGTCAACACTGGCTCCTCGGCAGCCCCGTTATCTATCATCTACTCGACAACAACAGGTGGGGCGGTTGTCGTGGACGGTACCTGCCCCCTCGACCGCCCCGACCACCACGATGGCCACGGAAACCTACCCGTTGCCGATTACCCGGACCAGAAGGCCCCTCAACGAAGCCACCGGAAGGACCCAAGAACGGTCTCTCAGCCGAACCGTCGCTTTGCCAAGCATAACCATGACCTCCACCCGTGGATGAAGAACCACGGTGCTGGCCAGCCCCATAGGCATCGAAGCCGTCATCCCCCCATTGACCCCGAGGCGCAGCCACAGTCCCACCAACGTTGGACTGCGACGGCGGAGACGGGCGAGCAACGACGTGGGGTGGAGGGGCCGGTCTAGGCTGCGGACCCGAAGACACAGGTGGCCTTGGTGGCGCAGCCCCCCGGCCCGCAGCGGCCACCTCAGCACCGCCGGAAGCCACCGGCCGAGGACCGGAGCCCGGTCCGCCTCGCCTGCCCGACTGCAAGACCGGTGCCGGCGGCCTCCCAGCGGGCGCCCCGCCAGCAAAGTGCGTCATACCAGGGCCACCCGACCCGCGTCCCGCTGCGGCCTTGGGGAGCGCCACGCCCTGCACCTGACGCCGGCGCCGGCAGCGCGCCCCGGCCATAGCCCTGGCCCGGCGGCGGCGCCCCATTAGCACGAGTTGCCCCGCTAGGCTGAGGCGGCCGCTTTCCGGGAGGAGGCGCACCACCAGTACCAGCCATCGCGCCGAGAGGAGGAATGCGGCGAGCCCGGCCAGGCCCCGCAGTACGCAAACGCGGCGCTCGACGCAACAAAACCCTAGGGCGCGGCAACGGAGTAGGCGACGACGATCGGCACGTGCATGCGCCCCTCCCCTCAGTATCGATTGGAACCGATTCCGGCTGGGCCTCATACCCACAGGACCTCGGCCCAATAATACCAACCGGCCCAACAGCTTGCAGCTCGGCTCGGGCCAGGAGCAAATTCAAACGCTCCTGGCAAGCGTCTCGGATCTGGATCGCCGTGACCGCCGGCGACGCTGCCGCGGTCACCTCCAGCGCCGATCGAGAGCTTTTCCGGCAGGCATTCTTTCTCTTCACCAAAGTCCATGAATCCGGCGGAGATTGAATTGCTGCCGGACCTTGTTTCTTTTTCTTCCGCGTAACCCTCGTCCATCCATCCAAGGAGAAATAATCTGACAAAGTGTGAGGCGGCAAAGTTACCTTGGGTATAGGTCCTTTCCACGGCTTGATCTTCATCGATGAGGGTTTACCGAGTCCCTCCGATTTTTGATCCAAAACGTTCTTGTCATGGTGCCCCTTGGCCGGATCGAGCACCAAGCACGATTCATACCGATGCATGGACACCTTGGTCTTGACGTCATTAGTCGCTGGCAAGACGCGCCCGCCCTCATCTTCTTCGTCTTCGTCTTCATCGTCGAACGTTTATGTACATGGCTCTTGGATCCTTGTCCCTAGGGAGTATGTAAAGGTTATTTGTGTTTATAGCTATATGTCACTCGTTGGACTCTGTTCACGTCACTCCCAAATAAGATATTGCACATGTACCCTAAAGAGTCCAATTTAGCATTGTTCCTTCTACATGAGCATTTGTTGTTGGCTCCATGTTAAGGGCCAATTCTTTTGAGCTGATTCTCAACAATCATGTGTGGAGAATCAACAATCGAAATAGAACTCGATATGCTTCTCCAATACCGTCTGAGAATCATCATAATCCGCAGTAGTCTAATGAGAAGGGCAGCGATCTGCGCCGGCGCACCGGCCCAATCGTTGGGCCGGTCAAGCCCCAGCCGTCCGATCCGCAAGCTCGAGCCGTAAGATCTGTTCCTCGCGCCTCCTTCCCCCCGCGTTGACTTCTTCTTCCTCTTCTTCTTCTTCATTGCGCCCCCACCCCAGCCGCTCCTGCCGCCGGCGACTAGCCCCCTCGCCTGGACCTCCTCCCCCCTAGTCCCACACTGCTGGATGCGCTCTCCATCCCTGTCGCCGCCGGTCGCTGTCCCTGTCGCCGTCGCAGCATCCATACTCACCCCCCGGTCCAGCAGAAAGCCCGTCGCCCCCTCGTAGCAAAAAATGGCGCCGCCTTGAAGCACGCCGGCACCCCCTGTCGTTGCAGCACCTAGCAGCTGCCATCGTCGCTGCACTGTCGTGTCGCCGACGCAGCTCTCAGCGTCGCCGCTCGCTGCCATTGGCGAGTCAGGTTGAAGCTTTTTATCTCATCGGTTGAAACTTTTCTCTATGCCTGTTGAAGCTTTTCTCGTGGATTGAAGCTTTCCACCGTGCTAATTGAAGCTTTTTTCACCTGAGCTTGAAGCTTTTTTCACAAAGGGTTGCAGCTTTTTACTCTAGGGTTGCAACAAAAACATAGAGAGACGCCATGGTCGTCGTCGAGGAGGATTTTCTCAATCTCTGTTTGAAGCTTTTTCATCTACGGGTTGAAGCTTTTTGTCAAAACGGTTGTAACTTTTCCTATATTTCGTTGTCTGGTTGAAGCTTTTTTATCTACTGGATGTAGCTTTTTGTGTCCATGGTTGTAGCACGGGAAAACGCCGTTTGCAACTCTCCCAGTACGGTGGTTGCAGCTCCTCCCCGTGGCCATGGTTGTAGCACGGGCACCTCGGTCCTCCCCGCGTTTGGCCTGTCGCCGGTTGCAGCAAAAAAAGGGAAGAGAGGGGGAGGAAAGGGAAGAGAGGGAGAAGGAAGAAGGGTAGCTGCTGGTGCCGCGAGGGGACGGCAGCTCAGGAGAACGCCGGCGAGCAGGATCTGCAAGGTGGGAAGAGAGAGAAGACGAGCAGTTGAAGAGAAAGTTGGAAGGGGATAAGGTCGTGTGATTGGGACCCACCACCCCACGTGTCGCGACTTGACTTGCTACAGCGCGCGCGTGGACGAAACCG
The DNA here is from genome assembly GCF_018294505.1 of Triticum aestivum. Lineage (NCBI taxonomy): Eukaryota > Viridiplantae > Streptophyta > Magnoliopsida > Poales > Poaceae > Triticum > Triticum aestivum. The sequence continues at coordinate 567,126,267 of NC_057802.1, forward strand.
GTGGAACGGTTCGGCCGGTGCCCCAGCCAGAAACGATTCCCTAATGAGAATCACCAGGATCGGTAGTCTATTGGAAAATCGGTTCCCAACCATGATTCCCACGGTTCTTAGCAGTCTCGCTAAAGAAAACGGTTCGATTTAAGTCGCTAACCCTATTAGAGCACCAAATCACATCCAAATTGACAGTTGGCCCCTGAACTGTGATGCCCAATGCTCACCTTGCGCCACTAGCCTGCTGACAGCTTCCAACCGGCCGCCACTGCTGGGTCGGGGAGCACTAGAGTAGGGCGATGGACTTCCGCTCAACAGACTTGTTCATGGCAACCAGGTGGAGCAATTCCTGCTTTCTCCGTCCGATACCCCGTCGTCAGTCCCTCACAACCACAAGTCGAGTCAGCCCACCACTTCCCCCATCGCATTGCCCTTTCTGCTCGGGCTCGGCGACAGATCGATCGACAACCTACACCAGTGGCGGAGCTTGGTAGAAACTGTTGGGGGGCAAGGCCAAAACATGACTATTTGGGAGCGGCTAAAAAGTTTCTCATCTAAGCTCTCCCTCAAAAAAAATTCTTTAGAGTTTGGTCCAAGGTTGGGGGGGGGGGGGGCAATGGCCCCCTCGGCCTCAACATAACTCCGCTAGTGACCAGGACTCACGAGCTTCCGGCAAACGACCATGGCGGAGGCCGCGATAGAGGGTGTACCATCGCATCTATGCCACGGCTTCTCAGAGGAGATCTTCCTGGAGGCCTCCTCGTCGTGTCTTTCCGCGGCGTCTGCCATCCGGCGACCCGACAATATATTCCTCTATGGGCATTTATGGATTTACGCTCATTTGCATGTACCCACATGCTCCTACCGGTGAGTACAAGCTAATATATCAGCATCGGGATCCGGTAGCTGCCAGTCAAAATGGGTGCTATATATTCACACTCGGAGCCAGGCAGCCGCCGATGCGCGTAGAGTAGGTGGGCAGAGTGAAGTTGATATCCCACAGAGCACTGCTATTCCGTGTTTGCTTGCACTGGTACCGAGTACTGACTGCACCTGGGAGGGAAAGGAACATTATAGTGGTATTCTACACAATGAATGAGTCATTCCGAAACATGCTCGCTCCAGTTGTTCCTAGCATAGCCGATTTGTTTGAGATGGATGGCATGCTCGGCATGACCAATTTCAATGATGCTGCGACAAGCATTGATATCAGGGTGTTGCAGGATTACGAAAGCGAGGCCTGGACTTTCAAGTGCCAGATTAAATTGCCGATAATGGAGATCAGTGCAAAGTGTGAGAATCACGATGACGATTCTGATGTGGTGGTCGTGCCTAGCGATGGCAAGTTGCTCGTGTTGGTCAAATTCTCTAAGTGGCTAATTCAGGTTGACGTGGACAACAAGGTAGTAAAAACTTTCCAAATAAATGAAAATGTCTACCTCAATACACAATCATGCATAAAAAAAGTTTTACACTGTGCAATAATCACATTATATTATTAATTCACATATTTGTGCTCTACAACCAATCTCAATACATTGCAACCAGTTTCGCCGCAATGCGCGGGGTATCATCTAGTATATATAATTATGTATATGAATAACAATTTCTCAAATATATGTTTTGATGTCTAGTTTTCTTCGTACACAACATGCATTTTTAATACACCCGATACTTTTTTGTACATGTCTACCATTTTATATATACATGTTTAACATTTTGAAATACATGATTAATATTGATTAAACATATATTTTTGGTGTCTATCTTTTTTTATACACGTTTAACATTTTTCAAAAATACAATTAACATTTTTTAAAACTTATAATTTTTTATGTCAACCTTTTTTCCTACACATTGTATATTTTTTGCATACATTTTTGGTATACATCGGCATTAAAATTTTACAAAAAAACATGTTAAGTGTTTTTTCTAATAGATTATTTGGAAGTATATACAAGGGGCCTCCGGCGGCTCGGGACGACCTCCATCATCAGGAAGATGTACATGATTTAGAAATCCGACAGAAGTTCACCTGCCATGCATGGGTCAAACACACGCATCCTTTCAAATTTCAAGCCCGGTGACTTCCTGGGGTGTTGCATGGTTCATGCCTAAACGGCGGACGCTGGCGAAGCCGATGAACTACACGAAAATGAAGGCCAAGAAAAAGCATCTCCTCGGAGAGGTCTTGCATCTCGTCAACACCAAGACTTACCTGTCTTGGACAAGCTCAGAACCAATGCCAGATTTCGATGTTTTCTTTGCAGGGGAGAAAAATGTATTACTCAATCACAAAGTTCTTACAATCCTCCTTCACCAAATCTAAGACCATAGACGGACCCGAACCGATCCACGTCATGGTTCTACCTTCGGTTCTTGCAAATCTAGCTAGCCTTATTTTGACTACGACTAACATGAGTAATACAAGTTTCTCGAAGAAGTAAGAAATGCTTAACTTCTTTCATGAGAGAGGCATAGACGGATCTGTCCTCTTCATGCTTCTGAATCATGCCAACCGTCGTCAGCTCTCGATCTCAATTGGTAGCTCACTTCTTTGGATAGCAAAGGATAGCCCTTCCATGCATGCACAAAGTTCCACCTCCAGCGCATCATCACAAGTAAACAACTGTCTACACGTAGAAAAAATAACACCACCAGCTTCAGTGTGTAAGATCATTCCCGCGCCGGCTGAACCGTCCTCTGCAAATGACCCGTCAGTACTCAGTTTGACCCAGCCGAGCCTCGGCGGAGTCCATGCCAAGGCCGGAGCTACAGCGCCAGCTTGCCGCACTTCTGGGTCATAAGATAGAATCATCTTCCCTTTCCTAGGATCAGCATGCATGTTTGTCTTGAATCCCATGAGCGAGTCCAAGTAACTCTGTAGGAACCTGCGTGATGCATCCATCGGAGGGACTGGTTTCAGGTGCATAATTTCATTCCGAATGTACCAGCATCTCCAAAAAGTGAACAGCACCATACATCGCCTTATATCATCCAGCGGCTCTAAGACCTGGAACAGCCACTCTCTTCCGGTATTCAGAATTGACTTAATGTCAGCCAGCTCCCACACCTTTGTCATCGTCAGGTATAGTTGGCGAGCCAATGGGTGTTGGCGCCGCCTCCTCGCAGCGCCGCTCTTCTTCTACCTCGAGCTGCGTCTCACAGCTTACACTACTCTCTCTTCTCTCTCTCATGGTTTCTCACAAGAACACAAGAAAACACATACACACACGCACACACATGGGCCAAGGAAGGATGCAATAGCTTTGCCGAGAGACACCTTCCTTGGTGAGCCGTGGCTACAGCGTGTTTTTCCAGCCTTCACAGCCTCCTTCTCATTGACTCAGAGAACACATATATACACACAAGAATGGACTCACGCACGCACACGACCCAGCGGCCACACACACCACTAACCCATGCAATCACGCATCACCCGGCCACTAACTCCATGCACTACCAAATCACTAATTGCATGCGCGTCTATCTTCATCACTTGCGCCAACTTCTCAACAGCCAATCCGTATGACCCTATCCATTTGCATGCAACAGCTAACAAACCTGCATGCACTAAACTGACTCACCAAGTTACTTGCTTATCTAGCTCGCTACACAACGGCGGCTCCAGGACTTGTTCACACAGCACCGTCTCACACGGCTCGACCTGACTCAACATGATGCAGTCCGTCACGCTTCGGCCTCCATGGTGTTTTGCCGCTTCTCACGACGTCGCCGCATCGCACGGCAGCCCGGCATCTCGCCTCCTTCGCACGCTGAGATGAAGCTTCACGGGATAAACATCAACCTACACTATACTACATGCTAAACGAAAATACAATGAAGATACATAATCAAGATTAATCCTAACAATGGGCAGTTCAACATTGGGTGAAAATTGTCCTCAGTTTCCATCCCACAGATCGGACACATACTTGAAACTTCAAGGCCTCCATGCAAAGTTCCGAACTGTCGGGGGAACACCAGCTGACCATATTAGTTTCCACAAAGATCTACTACCATTTGGGCTACTACTCGATGAAACAGCACTATCCCGGTGAGCTTCCTCAAAAGCCATATCATAAGCACTTTTTACTGAAAAGAGACCAAAGCGACCAGGTCCCCATGCTAGAACATCTTCCTCTTGTCTTGGAGATGCACGGATCTTCATAATTTCAGACATGTCCGCAGGATTAAAATATTCTGACAGGAGGTTAGCGTTCCAAGAACCATTCTCATTCAACAAATGAGAGACAAAACGGATACGACACCTCCCTTGAAGTGTGATTGGCTTGTATGAATAAGGTCTCGGGATCCAATTATCTCTCCGTATCCTTATACTTCTACCATTACCTGTTGGAACCGTAGCTATGCCCTAGCTCTACCTCTCTCTCTCGCTGCACCTTTCTCTCTCTCTGAACTAGATCACCAGAGGAAGAAGAAGGAAGGAAAAGGAAGAAGGACATAGACACAAGTTTTTCCCGGGCGCTGGAACGCCCGCCGCCGCACGTACGGCGTATATATTTCCTCGAGCTCGAACTCGATGTCCTAAACCACACCGTTACAATGATCGACCAGGGGCTTATATTGACGGGCCTGCGTTGGGCACGACCCACACGCACCCACCCCTCCTGGCGCCCCGATCGGCCCGCTCAGCTCGCGCCCACCTCGCGCACGTACGCGTGCAGCTCGCGACGAGCCCGCAGCGATCACGCCTAACTCTCGATCCCCGTAACCTCCTGGTCTACCAACGCACGCTAGCTGGGTCCGCGCACACACACGCACGCACCAGCCTGACTCACGCACGCACGCACACACCCCTGACCCACGGACCCAGCACGATCCGGTCCACGCCCGTCGCGCCCTGCGCGCGATCACGCGGCCGCCACGCTCTGGCCGTGGCTCTTTATTCCAACACTCACCCCCTGAGCCACGGCTCAGAGGAGTCCGCCGTCTTCAACTCTGATGACGTCCGCCAGCAGCGCGTGCTCCGCCGCCGGCTCCCTCCGCAGCTTGGGGCAGTCCCTCTTGAAGTGGCCGCACTTGTAGCAGCGCCCGCGCCGGTTCCCGCCGCTGCTCGACGCCATGCTCTTGCCGTCGTCGTCGTCCCGAGCACCGCCGTGTCAACGCTCCCGCGCAGCCCACTGCGCCGCCGTCATGAGCAGTTGCTCACCCCCGCGCTCGCCACCGTCTTGTCCACGGCGTCGAACCCGCTCGTCAAACGCGCGCAGCCTCCCGAGCGCTTCGTCAAACGCCATCGTCGTCACGTCGTGGAACTGCTCGATGCCGGCGACGACGGGGAAGAGGCGATCCGGCACCGTATCCAGCAACTTCTTGAAAAGTGCTGCGTCGCCCAGCGTCTCCCCGAGGTTGGCATACCTCGCCGCCATCGCCGTGAGCCTCCCGCCGTACACATCGAGCTCCTCGCCGTCCGCCATCTTCATGCGGTCGAATTCGCCGCGCAGCGTCGCCATCCTCGCCGCGCGGACCCGATCGGCGCCGATGAACCTCACCTTCAAGGAGTCCCATACCTCCCTGGCGGTGAGCTTCGTCGACACCTGCAGCAACACCTCCTCCGGCAGCGCAACGAGCAGCAACGCGCGCGCCGACTTGTCCTTCCGCGCGTTCACCGCGGCATCGCCCGGCGCCACCGCCTCCCACACGGTGTGCACGTCGAGGATGGCATGCGCCTTGATCGCCCAGACAGTGTAGTTGTCCACCGTGAGCATCGGCATTGCCATCGATGCCGATCCACCCGCGCCACCGCCGTGAGGAACCAACGCCATGGTCGCCGGTGATCGCCCGAACCGAAGCTCTGTATACCAATTGTTGGAACCGTGGCTATGCCCTAGCTCTACCTATCTCTCTCTCGCTGCACCTTTCTCTCTCTCTGAACTAGATCACCAGAGGAAGAAGAAGGAAGGAGAAGGAAGAAGGACATAGACACAAGTTTTTCCCGGGCGCTTGAACGCCCGCCGCCGCACGTACGGCATATATATTTCCTCGAGCTCAAACTCGATGCCCTAGACCACACCGTTACAATGATCGACCAGGGGCTTATATTGACGGGCCTGCGTTGGGCACGACCCACACGCACCCACCCCCTCCTGGCGCCCCGATCGGCCCGCTCAGCTCGCGCCCACCTCGCGCACGTACGCGTGCAGCTCGCGACGAGCCCGCAGCGATCACGCCTAACTCTCGGTCCCCGTAACCTCCTGGTCTACCAACGCACGCTAGCTGGGTCCGCGCACACACACGCACGCACCAGCCTGACTCACGCACGCACGCACACACCCCTGACCCACGGACCCAGCACGATCCGGTCCACGCCCGTCGCGCCCTGCGCGTGATCACGCGGCCGCCACGCTCTGGCCGTGGCTCTTTATTCCAACACTCACCCCCTGAGCCACGGCTCAGAGGAGTCCGCCGTCTTCAACTCTGATGACGTCCGCCAGCAGCGCGTGCTCCGCCGCCGGCTCCCTCCGCAGCTTGGGGCAGTCCCTCTTGAAGTGGCCGCGCTCGCCGCACTTGTAGCAGCGCCCGCGCCGGTTCCCGCCGCTGCTCGACGCCATGCTCTTGCCGTCGTCGTCCCAAGCACCGCCGTGTCGACGCTCCCGCGCAGCCCACTGCGCCGCCGTCATGAGCAGTTGCTCACCCCCGCGCTCGCCACCGTCTTGTCCACGGCGTCGAACCCGCTCGTCAAACGCGCGCAGCCTCCCGAGCGCTTCGTCAAACGCCATCATCGTCATGTCGTGGAACTGCTCGATGCCGGCGACGACGGGGAAGAGGCGATCCGGCACCGTATCCAGCAACTTCTTGAAAAGTGCTGCGTCGCCCAGCGTCTCCCCGAGGTTGGCATACCTCGCCGCCATCGCCGCGAGCCTCCCGCCGTACACATCGAGCTCCTCGCCGTCCGCCATCTTCATGCGGTCGAATTCGCCGCGCAGCGTCGCCATCCTCGCCGCGCGGACCCGATCGGCGCCGATGAACCTCACCTTCAAGGAGTCCCATACCTCCCTGGCGGTGAGCTTCGTCGACACCTGCAGCAACACGTCCTCCGGCAGCGCAACGAGCAGCAACGCGCGCGCCGTCTTGTCCTTCCGCGCGTTCACCGCGGCATCGCCCGGCGCCACCGCCTCCCACACGATGTGCACGTCGAGGATGGCATGCGCCTTGATCGCCCAGACAGTGTAGTTGTCCACCGTGAGCATCGGCATTGCCATCGATGCCGATCCGCCCGCGCCACCGCCGTGAGGAACCAACGCCATGGTCGCCGGTGATCGCCCGAACCGAAGCTCTGTATACCAATTGTTGGAACCGTGGCTATGCCCTAGCTCTACCTATCTCTCTCTCGCTGCACCTTTCTCTCTCTCTGAACTAGATCACCAGAGGAAGAAGAAGAAGGAAGGAGAAGGAAGAAGGACATAGACACAAGTTTTTCCCGGGCGCTTGAATGCCCGCCGCCGCACGTACGGCGTATATATTTCCTCGAGCTCGAACTCGATGCCCTAGACCACACCGTTACAATGATCGACCAGGGGCTTATATTGACGGGCCTGCGTTGGGCACGACCCACACGCACCCACCCCCTCCTGGCGCCCCGATCGGCCCGCTCAGCTCGCGCCCACCTCGCGCACATACGTTTGCAGCTCGCGACGAGCCCACAGCGATCACGCCTAACTCTCGGTCCCCGTAACCTCCTGGTCTACCAACGCACGCTAGCTGGGTCCGCGCACACACACGCACGCACCAGCCTGACTCACGCACGCACGCACACACCCCTGACCCACGGACCCAGCACGATCCGGTCCGCGCCCGTCGCGCCGAACGCGCGATCACGTGGCCACCATGCTCTGGCCGTGGCTCTTTATTCCAACATTACCAACCCTCCATAGCAGCCCTTCTTCAGTAGGTCCAAGCCATGGCTGATCGCCTGCCAAGAGGATGAGGCATTCCCTGAAAAAAACTGTATCTTCAAGTTTCCCATTGGGATAGTACCTGGCTTTCAAAACCTGGGCACACAAACTTTCAGGTTTAACTAACAATCTCCACGGTTGTCGTGCCAATAGAGCTTGATTAAACATTCGGAAATCACGAAAACCAACCCCTCCTCTATCCTTTGGCTGTAGGAGATGGTCCCATCCTTTCCAATGAACTTTCCTTCTCCCTTTAGATGAGCCCCAATAAAAGTTCCTCACCATTCGCGTTAGATCATCATATAGTGAATATGGTAATTTGAACACCCCCATTATATAGGTTGGGAGCGATTGAGCCACAGATTTAATGAGAACTTCCCTCCCAGGTTGAGCTAGGTATCCATCCCCCCACTGAATCAAACGCTTTGTCAAGCTAGTTTGCAAATTCTGAAAACGGCCTTTCGACATACGCCCCTCCAGGGTTGGGAGCCCCAAGTATTTCTCTTCAAAAACAGTACTTGTAACATTCAGAACAGCCCTTACTTGATCTTGTGTAGCATCTGGACAAGTAGTTCCAAAAAAGAGAGCATTTATCATGATTCAAAGTCTGGCCTGTAGCACTACCATATACTTCCAAGACCTCCTTAACTTGGACAGCTTGTGCTTGAGAAGCTTCGAAAAATAGAGCTCTTCTACACACCTTCACCGGGGTAATAGTTCCAGCTGTCACTCTGTGCTTTAAAATAGCTGACAAGCCATCCGCCACGAACAAGACAAGATACGGTGATAAAGGGTCACCTTGCCGAAGCCCACGCGTCGGTGCAAACGAATCCAAGAGGATCCCATTTAATTTAACAGAGTACCTCACCGATGTGACACATGACATAATCCAGTCCACCCATCGGTGTGAGAAGCCCATCTTTTGCATCACCTGCCTCAAGAAAACCCAATCCACCCTGTCATAAGCTTTTGAGAGGTCTAGCTTATAAGCACAAAAGCTCTTCGAAGGGCCTTTCTCCTGCTTGATATGATGCATACATTCAAAAGCGAGTAGTGCATTATCTGTGATCGGTCTCCCAGGGATAAACGCACTTTGTTCCGGAGAAATAATATCATCCAACAACGGCCGCAGCCGGTTTACTAAACACTTTGAGATCACCTTATATGTAACATTACATAAGCTTATTGGCCTGTAATCAGAAATTCTGACGGGGTTAGAAATTTTTGGGATAAGTATAATGGAGGTAGAGTTAACACCTTCCGGCATTATACCAGAACGAAAAAAATTCCTTTACCGATGCCAGAACACTATCCTTTAGAACACTCCAATTACATTGGAGAAAACGAGCCGAAAACCCATCCGGTCCGGGGGCCTTCAAGGGGCCAATTTGAAACAATGCATCTGATATTTCTTTATCATTGAATGGAGCACAAAGTTTAGTGTTGTCATCAGCCGACACCAAGGGAGTAAGCAGATCCAATATAGGAGCAGAATCAAGTGAGTTGTCCACAGAAAATATCTCCTAGAAATATTCATTGGCCACTTTCCCCATCGACGCCAAATCTGAATGTACCACACCTATACTGTCAGTGAACTCACGTATCATGTTCTTTCTAGCTCCCCAAACAGCTTTGTTTTGGAAGCATTTTGTATTTCTGTCTCTTTCCTTAAGCCACGTGATTCGAGACCTTTGCAGCCACATCATCTCTTCTTGGTACAACAATTCATTCATCTTATTAGTCACTTTCCCGATATCTTGTCTGTTGGCATTCATGTTCATTAGTTCTTCCAGTTGACTTCTGGATTTTGCTAGCTCTCTCGTAATATTGCCAAACTTTTTACCCCACGACTTGATAGCTAACATTGTTTTACTTAGGGCTTGATGCAATTCTGACATGTTACCAACAGAGCCCACCTAATCCCAGGCTTCCTTGACAATCTCCGGTAGCACTGGATCTCTTTCCCAGATCAATTCATAACGGCGTGCACTCGATTTCGGAGGTCCACTTTCAGGTACTCCTTTAAGAACAACCATAATGTGGTCAAAGCATGGTGTGGGCACATGTAAAACCGATGCAAAGGAGAAAAGATTTCGCCAAGAATTTGTAGCAACCGCCCTGTCAAGTCTGACCCTTACATTTGCATGTCCACTTCGTTGGTTGTCATATGTGAAAGGGACTGCACTGAATCCCAGATCAGTCAATCCACAACATCTCGAGTGTATCCCTAAAGGCCAGCATTTGTGCATCCGCTCTTGGTGTTGCGGAAATATGTTTGAAGCTCAATTAAAATCCCCGATCACTAGCCATGGCAGGTCGCTAGTGTTTTTGAGGTTCTGTAACTTTGCCCACATGAGGTGACGATTTTCAGTTCGGGGCTCACCATACACACAGATTATTCGCCACTGTGGAGCAGCCTCATGCATCCGAACCAAAGCATCAATATAGCGCTCATCCGTGTCAACAATTTCCACTAAGCAGGCCTCATGCCAATAGAGAGCTAGGCCGCCGCTCATTCCATTACTATCAACACACGCAAATCCCTTTAATCCTAGTCGACCACGTATCTTCTTCATCTTTGCTTCCTTTTGTCTAGTCTCACAAAAAAACACAAAAGCGGGGGAATGCGACTGTGTCAACGTCGCTAATTCACGAACTGTGCGGGTATTCCCCCCTCCCCGACAGTTCCAACTTAAGAGGTTCATTGGGACTGGCGGCCCTCCCGCTCGGAGGCCGCCTCAAGTGACATATCAGTATCAACTTCAGTTTCGCTCCCTTCCCGCCACCTTGCCTTCTCCTCTTAACAATGGGATTTTTCCCCGGGGTAGTATTAGCTGGGCCAGGAGCAGCTAAGCCATCTGCCGGTGCACCATTCTCAAGCATCAGAATAGTATTTGACACCTTACCAGCCAAGTTTGGAACCGCCTGGCCCCTCACGTTTATTGTGCCATCATCACTAATCAGCCTCTTCCGCACCCTATTGCCATCATCAGCATTTTCCATATCACACTCATGAGAAGTTCTTGCATCTGCGTCACCAGGACCAGAGCCACGCCCAGGACCTCCAGCTGGAAACGTTGCCCCTCCTCTCGGACCTCTACCACCCCCACCACTCCTTCCTCCTCGGCCAACACCTGCAGCTCCACCTCCCCCTCCTCTCCCTCCCATCCAGCCACCTCTACCTCCTCCAGCTCCTCCACCCCCAGAATCATTATTCCAATGAAGCCAATCCCCCCATTCACATGAACTAGGCTCATGTACACCATCTCCACACTCCTCAACGACATGTCCCATGCAGCCACAGAAGAAGCAAAAGTCCGGCAGTTTCTCATAACTAACAGGATATTTCTTCCTCTCCTATAGCGTTACGGGGACGAATCTCACAAGAGGTTTATTGACATTAAAAAAACTCTAACACGCAGGTAACTTGATGGGTTGATCTTTCCTTCATTGACAATCACTGTAAATGGCGGCTCACCAACCTTCTTCGCAGCCTTTTTAGCTAGTTCTTTTTTTCCTGGTTAGACCATCCGGGAGTCCCTTGGTCGTTGCCCAGAGCGGGTACACGTCCAGTGCATACTCTGAGACATTGGTAAAACCATCATACTCCACCAACACAATCGGATCTTTACGGAATTGCCAAGGTCCTCCACCCATTACTCGCTTCGAGTCTCCAAGGCAATGGCATTGAGCCAGGAACAGGTTTGGCCCCTTAATATTGAGCCAAATTTCGATGTTGTGAGGACCTTACTTTGAGAGACAAGATTGGCATCTAGATCATTGTGTCCACCCAATCAGTCGAGATTGCAAGGTTATTCATCGGACACTCGTATCAACCAATGGACCTGAAGCACTTCTCACGTGACCAGCGGTTTGTACTTTTTTTAAGGAGGGCAAAACAATAAATTAACAACACCAATTAATTGCATACTTTTTTTTAAATCTTGTTTTAACTTCCTTTTTTTATCATGTAGCTTTGGATGGGCACATTAACATTCTATTCAGAACCTTCGATCATCGTATCTTATGGAAAATATATTGATATGCAAATATTTTTCCTCGTGGAATATACCTTTATTTTGAAATCCTGTGCTGGATTGGAGAATAATTTACGTTATGTGTCTTGTGGTGCTTAAGCCAGATGAGTTGTTATTTTATTATGTAAATACGCTCATTCTTGAAAAACATGTAACAATGTCTAGTATATGTGTAGTGCATAAGCAACATGAGTTTTTGAAGCTCCAACGATTTTAGATAATAAAATTAAGTACATCTCGGAAAACATATCAAACATTAAAATTGTATAGATGCCAAGTAAATTGACGTAATTTCTGTGCTCATCGGTGATTACTATCAGTGATACTACTTCAATAAAAATATGCATAATTTTCTTTATTTTCCAACGTTATTTGTACTATTGTTTTGTTTAAAAGATCTCAGTACTTTTTGGCAAATTATAATAGCATGCGCATATTATCAACTTATGATAAAACCAAACTCAGAAGATCCATTTGGCAGCGACTCAGTTTATACACTATCACTTTCTATGAACTTAGTTATTTAATAATACACTAGAAACCACTATTAAGATATTTGTTAAATGATATATTTCAGAGATTTCTATGATGATATTTAACGATATTAAAATATACATAGATACACAAAAATATATAAATACATATGTATACATTATAGAAATTGTACTATTACCCAAATTTATTTCAAAACGAATTTTCATTAAAAAGACTTAAATTTAGCAAAAACCATTTTAGTGATATATTATAATATAATAATAATAATGGACAATAATTAATATTTAGAATTATTGTTTTATGGATAACTATGCCAACTAAGTAATTTAGAAGTGTACTTATTTATACTATAGTTTAATAAATAGTTGATTACAAAAATATAAAAGTTAAATATAAAATTTTGGAGCTTCCGACCGGCGACCATGGCGGAGGCCGCGAGAGAGGGTGGACGGTCGCATCTGCGGCACGGCTTCTCGGAGATCTTCTTGGAGGTCTCCTGCGATGGACTCCTCATCGTGTCTTTCCGCAGTGAGCATTTTGGCGTCTGCAATCTGCTGGGGCAGTATATTCCTCTATGGGGCATTTCTGGATTTACGCTCATGGGCATGTACCCACATGCTCCTATCCGTGAGTACAGGCAGCATTGGGATCCTGTAGCTGCCAGTTAAAATTGGTGCTATATATTCACATTGGGAGCCGGGCAGCTGCCGAGGCACGTAGAGTAGCCGGGCAGACCGAAGTTGATATCACACAGAGCACTATTGTTCCGTGTTTGCTTGCACTGGTACCGACTGCGTCTTGGGAGGGAAAAGAACATTATAGTGGTGTTCTACACAATGAATAAGTCGTTCCGGAACATGCACACTCCAGTTGTTCCTGGAAAAGCTGATTTGTTTGAGATGGATGGCATGCTCGGCATGACTAGTTTCAATGATGCAGCGACAATCATTGATATCTAGGTGTTGCAGGTCTACGAAAGCGAGGCCTCGACCTTCAAGTGCCAGATTAAATTGCCGGTAATGGAGAGATCAGTGCAAAGTGTGAGGATCACGATGACGGTTGTGATGTGGTGCTCATGTCTAGGGATAGCAAGTTGCTCGTGTTGGTCAAATTCTTTGAGTGGCTAATACAGGTTGACATGGACGGCAAGGTGGTAAAACTTTTCATCGCAAAGAAGTCCGGCATACTCAGATTCAGCTCAAACAAACTCTTGTTCAGCTGTTGGACGTCGTTTTGGCGGATTTTTTTTATGAAATATAAAAAGTTATGGTGTTAATATGTATATGTGCAAGCATGTACATGATCAAGAATAATATGTTGATTTACACCAAGAGAGTCATCAAGACCATGGAGCATTTAATTATTTATATGCCCACTCATACCTGATCTAGTCAACCGGATTAACTAGCACATGCTCACATAGTATAGTAGTTTGTACGGATGCATGCAAAAGAGTTATGCATGGACACAAATCACGTACGTGTTAGTATGATAGAAATCCTATGTGTGCATGTGGCTAGCTCGTTAAGCGTCGGTGAGTACGGAGGCCTCGTTCGGCGGTGCACGTGCATCAGACGGGCGAGAGGACGCTGCGGCGGCGACGGCAGCGTCACCCGTCCAAGCTCGAAGATGCGCGGGCGGCGAGGGCAAGACAGCCGCGTTAAGTCAAGCTAGCCCTTTACATGAGCGTTTGAAGACATCTTGCGTTGCATGGCACATGCATAGAACTTCCTTTTTTAATGGTTCTTTTTAGATTCTCAATTGGCATTTTTTTAGGCAAATTCTCAATTAGCAAACGCCGAAGAGGATGGAGAGAGGGCCATAAAAGCATCTATAGCCGTGACCTGCAAATCCGGGTCCTCAAACGCCCGCGAACGCGCCCTGACCGGGCAGGGAATCGGCGGACGTGGGGTTCGTTCTGGAATTCTACCCACCGCGTGGTAGCTCTAAAACGGGCTAGGTTTATAGCCCAGAACGAGATCACTGTTACCTTACTCTCTTCCGTATCCTAAAAAAAAATACCTTCATAGTGCAACTTTGTGAAGAAAAAAAACTTGATAGTACAACAGATTTTCCTATAAATTTTGAAAGTAATAAAATTCATGGAAAAAATGTACTACTGCAACTGCTTAGCAGGAGAAAGTACTTAGTTTGGACTCACGCCAGAGAATTGCCTTTTTAAGAAGGAAAAAAAGAGCAATACCATGTAACCGAAACTTCCGTTAGCAACAAAATGGTGAACGCAGAGCCACAACGGAGGAGTTCCAATATGCTGTTCGGTTTCATGTGAATGGACGGAAGGAGTTCCTTGGTAGCAAGCCTGCAGTCCTTAATACCACTGCTGACTGCTCTTGGGTGCCACCACCGCTTAACACTGAAGATTAATATTGATGGTGCTTATTCAGATCAAGCTGGGGGTGGCGGATGGAGACTCATATGTAGAGATGCTACCCGAGAGATCCTATTTGCTGCTGGTGGTTCATCCTCATCCATGGGCAGTGCTCTTCATTCTGAGAAGACAGCCCTGCTAACTGCAGTCAATCTTGCTGATCAAATGGGTGTGGGCAGAGTTGAGTTTGAGACCGATTGTCTAGTACTGCAACAAGCTGTGTCTACTGATGCTTACGATCTGTCTTCTCTTGGACAAGCCTTCAGAGAACTCAAGTTTAAGCATGCTACATGTTTTATCCAAGCTAGTGTAGTGCATACACAACGTGAGTGTAAATCCAGCGCATGTGTTGGCAGCGTTCGGTTCGGGTCTAGTTCCATGTAAAAAAAAACTTCCGTTAGCAACACAAAAATTAACATATAAATCATGTTCAAAAGTTCAGACTATTCTTTTTTTTCAAAAAACTTTTAATCTATTCATCTTCAATCATGGCAGTACAAAGAACAACAGAGATAATAAAATTACAACCATGTCCGTGAACCATCTAGAGACGACTACAAGCACTCTTTCACCTTGTATGAAAAAATATAGTAAAATGATAATCAAGACGGACAACAAAATTAGCTATTTTTTCATCTACCTAAATGCTAGACCCAAAATATACATACTTGCAAAAAGAACCAACCGGTTACAACTTACAACATCGGATGATTCCCCGGATGACAGACCGACGCTAATTGGGGTCATGCGGGCATAATTTGGTTTAAACATATCGAAAAGGACCAAACCACATAATCAGACGTGTCCAGATCCTTCAGATATGGCTGGACCAAAAGCTCGTAGCTCGCGAGCTTAATAAGCGCTCGATAGTTCGGCTCGTTAAGCTCGGAGCTTGCTTCTTAATGAACAGGGTCAATCATTGATTTTAGCTTGTTAAGATTAACGAGCTTAACGAACGAGCTAACGAGTTTCACGAATAGCTCGTTAAGCTCGTTAGTAACAACATAACACATCTTTTCATCTTACGTGTCAAACTTTTTGTAGCACCTCAGCCCATCAATTCAGTCTAATCGACATATGAGGCAACAAACTAGTGCATTTCTTTTTATAGTCACCATATTTCATCTTAAAAACCACACCTACACATTCATCCTGTATATCATAACACATTATAGCGCTCACGAGCTTAATGAGCTTCAAACGAGCTGAGCCGAGCCGGGTTTTCTGCTTATTAATCATAACAAGCTTAACGAGCCGAGTCTTAATGAGCACGAGCTTAACGAGTACGAGCTTAACGAGCCAAGCTGCTTGTTAGTCCACCCCTACCTCCAGACACGAGATCAATATGCCTCCTATATATAGTGTTTTTACTCTACACTGTCCTTGAATTATCACCTCACAGGCCTCCATGGTGGTCAATGCTTCAAGACATCGTCACACACGTCGGAGGTCAACCATCTCTGCTCGACGACACGTACGTCGTAACCATGGTGCCATGAATAATCGATAATTCCTTTTTATCAACTACTAATTCCGATCTCCCTCCCCAATTTTATATACTGAGAAATACTATGTGGTTGACGTCTTCCGGACTGCCACATAGGCACAACAGCCGTTGCTCGGACGTTATCATTTCTGAAGATTAATCGCACTTGGTGATGATTTGGTCAAGGAAGCCCTCTTCTTTGAACCATCCTAATTCAAAGAAGAATCTAGGGTTGCATTTAAGTAACTGCTCAGCGGAAGTGAAGAAGACGGGAGTGTGGTTTTTGTCTATCCTGGTTTCAGCTTCGAGAGCAGACATGGGGTAGGCTAATTAGTTCCCAGTGTCAGAGGGGAAGACACAATCCAGCACAGAACATATAGGAGCTATACTTGTCTGTTAGTCCAAGTAAAATGAGCTCCTACTCGAGCAATTTCTCTCAGCGCCACATCATTGTGGGCATTAAACAGATTGACTCTGCTCCAACATATAGGAGCTATACTTGTCGCCAGCTTCACGGGTGAAGTGGAAATCACATCTGATGATAACAAGGGAGGAAATAGTGGCAATCTTAGTCCTCGTCTCGTCGAGAAAATCAACAGAACGGGCATGATCAGCAGGGCAATAAACCACACACAACTCCCAAGTAGCTTGCGTGGCAACTCTTTGGATAGAGGTGCCGAGGAAAAACGGCCAAAACTTCAATTTGAGACAAATTACTGATTTTTGTCGATGCCCAAGAGTAAACCATCTGAATGTCCTACAGTCAGCACCCATTGCCAAGCAACTTTTTCCTGTGGGTCTATGGATTTGAGCTCAAAGTAGTTGAAATTCGCTTTGATCGTTTCCTGAAGGGCAACACAATCTGTCTTTGGTGCCATGGATTTTGGTGGAGGCTGGCCAAATACAGGTGTAGCAAATATCCAACTTGGAGATGTATTTTTCTTCTTTCACTGGAACTTGTTAGCACTATAAATGCAGTACTTCTACAGCTTCCATGCGTTCTTCTCATGTCTACTCTTTTTAATCTCATCGTTGATAGATACAGAGGGAGTATTCAAATAAACACAACAGCTCCAACTAGGTGACCCGCAAAAAAAAAGCAGCTCCAACTAGGTGACCCACAAAAAAAAAGCAGCTCCAACTAGGTAATTTAGATTTTTTTTAGAAAAGAGGCTGTCATATCCTTCCAGTTTAGAAAAGTTACTGATGTATTCTTTCTATACACACAAACCTGAGTAGTTACCGGTCGCTTCGCATGCATGTTTTTTTTAGTACGCAAAACACGTATCATATTTTTTATAGAAGAGAATAAATATTTGCAAGAAGTCTACTAGCAAGTTGCGAACAACTCGAAGACAACACCCAGTCCACTCAAAACTAGGCTATTCTCCAACAAAACGTTGTAAACCTCTCTCGCAAAAAAAAAAAAGTTGTAAACCTCCTGCTCCGTTGAGTGCGGGTTTCCAATCCTTAATCTCATCCAAAATCTTGGCTGCGAGCACTCGAGCTTCGCGTGCAAGGTTACTTTGCTAGTGTGGGAGGAGTTCAACCATTTGACCGTTTCAACTACGCCCGTCAGCACATCACCGTCGACAATCACCCTGTCCACCTTATCAGACCACGTGACCCCTATCCTTGCCGCGTGGCTACTTAGGCCCTGTTTGGTTCATAAGTCTTAGGACTTTTTTTAGTCCCAACTTATAAGTCCCAAGTCCCTAAAAAGTCCCTACCTGTTTGGTTCCTGGGACTTAACATGAACTAAAAGACCATATTACAACTATAAGTCCCTATAAGTCCCTCCTTGAGAATCTTATTTCATAAGTCTCAAATGCCCATTTAAGTCCCTATAAATCCCTCATGTTTGGTTTAGATGGGACTTATAGGGACCCCTAAACCAGTAAGTCCCTGAAAACAAACACCCACTTAATTATGTGCTGTCCATTTTCACTATTTATTTAGTTGTAGTGACTTAATTACCCTGACAAGTCAAAGCCTGCTACATCACTCCTTGTCGCCCAAGAAACGAAACCAATCTTGTGAAGAATCTTCTAATGTCAGTCAAGAGCCTTGGGAGCTACTCTACCATTTTACAAAGTGTATTTCTTCTCGAAATTTCCGCATGTTGATGTAATTGCAAATCTTCCTTCGGTCTTTTTTAGTCTGCATATAAGTTTTACCCGAAAACAAAATATCTTTAGTTTGAAACTTATAGATAAGGCCCGCTACATCAATCCCTGTCACCCAAGAAACCCAATCTTGTAATTAAAGAATCTTCTAATGTCAGTCCAGAGCCTTGCGAGCTACTCTACCATTTTAGTACAACGAAATTTCCTGGAAGCTTGGTGCGCTGACTATAACATTCTGCACCACAGATACTGTATGGTGAGCACAGGATATATATAAATAGTCGTACTTAGTCTCTTACCGGCGAAATACTCAGCTGCTCCGCAACAATGGCCAGGGGTCACGTGGCGCTGTTCCCGCTGCCGTTCCAGGGCCACCTCAGCCCGGCGCTGCAGCTCGCCGACGCGCTCTACGGCCGAGGCCTCGCCATCACCGTCCTCCACACCACCTTCAACGCCCCCGACCCGGCCGCCCACCCGGAGTTCGGCTTCGTCGCCGTGGCCGACGGCGGCATGCCGGACGCCAAGGACGGCATCGGCAAGATCCTCGCCATGAACGATGCCATGGAGGCGTCAGGGTGCGTCCGCGACGCGCTCGCGGCCTTGGCGCCCCGCCCGGCGTGCCTCGTCATCGACACCAGCCTCCCCGCCGCGCAGAAGGCCGCGGCCGAGCTGGGCATGCCGACGGTCGTGCTGCACACCGGCAGCGCCGCCGCCATCCGCTTGTTCAGGTCCTACGCCATGCTCCACGACAAGGCATACCTGCCGGCGCAAGGTTAGTTACAGTCACTACTCACTACTAATTTTTTGTGTGTTACTAATCGTAATCACAATTAGTTGCTGAGATCTCTGGATGGAATACTCTGCTCAGAGCACGAGCTGGACAAGCCGGTGAAGGAGCTGGCGCCGATCCGGGTGTCGGACCTGTTCGACCCCAGCAAATATCCCAACCCAGAAATGGCGAACAGGCTCCTGGACACGGCCACCGAGGTCACAGACAACTCCTCGGGGATCGTGATCAACACGTTCGAAGCGCTCGAGACGCCCGAGCTGGAGGCGATCCGTTCCGAGCTCGCCGCCAGCGGCGTCGGGGTGTTCGCCATCGGCCCTCTCCACAAGCTCTCCACCATCGGCGGCGCCGGCAGCAGCCTGCTGGAGGCGGACCGGAGCTGCATCGAGTGGCTGGACGCGCAGGCCGCGGGCTCCGTGCTGTACGTGAGCTTTGGGAGCGTGGCCCCGGTGAGCCGGGAAGACTTCGAGGAGGTCGCGTGGGGCCTCGCCAACAGCGGCAGGCCATTCCTGTGGGTCGTCCGGCGGGGCCTCGTCATCGGCTCTGGCTCCGGGGACACGGAGCTGCCGGAGGGGTTCGAGCGGGCGGCGGAGGGCAGGGGCAAGGTGGTCAGGTGGGCGCCGCAGCAGGAGGTGCTCGCCCACCGTGCGGTGGGCGGGTTCTGGACGCACAGCGGCTGGAACTCGACGCTGGAGGGCATCTGCGAGGGGGTGCCGATGCTGTGCAGGCCGCTCTTCGGCGATCAGCTGGCCAACGGGAGGTACGTCGAGGAGGTGTGGCGGACGGGAGCCTTGCTGGTGGGCAAGCTGGAACGGGGCAAGGTTGAGGTGGCGATCGCGAGGTTCATGGACGGGGAAGATGGCGCGGCCATGAGGGAGAGAGCGAAGGAGCTTCAGATCAAAGCAATGGAGGCTCTGAGCAGCGCCGGGTCAATTCAGCTGGCGGTAGACAAGTTGATAGATCACATACTGTCCCTATGAGTCAAAGTATACATGGTGCAGTCTGTCAGAACGTGTGTGGCTACGGCATGCAAACAATAATATTTGTACGTGATGGTCTACAAAGACTGCTACTCCCTCACTAATAATACAAAGTTGAATCACTTATTCTGAGGACGAAGGAAATATGTCACGGTAGTGATCTAAACGATCTTATATTCTTTTCACAGAAAGAGTACTTCTTTACTGACTTGGCAAGCATAGCATTTTTTATAAAAAAAGCTTTTCTTTCTCAAATATGTATGAGAGGGTGTATCATTCATTATAGAAGAAACTGGAGAGAGACTCTCAATGGGTCATGCAGGACATAATTTACAAATGGCTCATCGAAGCCATCTCCACCCCATGAGCTACATGACCGACTACTCCTGAATTACCCGTGGTGAGGCCTCCACTACTAACCCCTCAAGAACCTTGCTGAGTGATCAGCCCCGTTGTCGCCCATACCCTTCCCTCGTTCTCGATCCTCCGGATGACATGGGCTAGAGATGGAGACGCATCGTTGAAGATGATGTCATTCCGGTGTTTCCAGATTTTTCACATGCCTAGAAGGCATAAAGCCCGTGCGTACTTCTTGTTCTCGTCCCTCGGCTCAGTTCCCATCTGACACACCAATCGGGCAAGGTCTCGTTGATCCTCGGTTCAAACTTCGGTCTTCCACTTGTGATAGCGATGTGGTGCCATATCTCCTTCGCCAAGACACAGTTGATCATTATGTCTCGTCACTCTGGTCACAGAACAGGAAGGAGACTTGATGGGGTCGCCCACGTCGAGCAAGCCTAGCGGATGTCTAGCAGCGATTCTTGATGGCCAGACAACAAAAGAAGCGACACTCCAGCGGAGCTTTAGACTTCCATGTAAATGATGTTGTAGGTTTTTCTTTAGAAAAGGAGGAGGACCCCCGGCCTCTGCATCTGGACGATGCAGGTAGCCACTTTATTAATTATTCACACAAGACATTACAAAGTCATACAACAGTAAGACTAAAGTCACCGTCTAGGCAACATCTATCGCTGCTCTTATCCAGTTGATGTAGGGATGCTGATAGTCTGGGCCTAATACCAAACAGACCTCGAAGCCAAACCTAACATCTACGACCTGAGATCCCAACCAGGACGCCTGTCGGGTATGGGGCACCAACCAATCCGGTGCACTCCTCAACCAGGACGCCTGCCGGGTATGAGGCCGCCGCAGCCACCTGCCACCAATCCATCTTCAGTGATGTACTGCTGCATCTACCTTGCCCGGTCTAGCTGCCGTCGACGCCACCACGACGCCAGACAACGCCACCATCCTGCGCTCGTCCATCCTCACACGCCCACCGGCGAGACCCCGCTGCTCCATGCCACCGAGACCCGCCATCGTCAACGCGAGAGAAGGCATGCTACACCACCTCATGCCTCTTCCATCCGGCGCCGCTCCATAAACGATGCCCCCAATAGGGAACATGACACTGCAGCGCTGCCATCGTCCGATCCGGTGATCTTTGGATTTCTCCCGGAGCGGCACGAGCAGGTTGACGATAGTTGCTTGACGATGCCTTCATAAAGGTAACGACGTAGACGCCGCCATCGTCCTCCCTGACCGGAGTCGTACTACTAGGAAAAAGCCTAGTAGTAGCGCGGGTGCCGGCGCTACTACTACGACACTACAGCTAACTTGTAGTAGTAGCGCGGGTGCATCCGCGCTACTACTACGCCTGTTAGTAGTAGCGTGGGTGCTACCCGCGCTACTAGTATTAATTTCAAAAACAAAAAAAAATTCTCGATCCCGTGCGTGCTGTCAATGGTAGCAATGGTTTGATCCAGCGCCGGCAGGGGGTGCAGGAGGTGCGGAAGAGTGGCGGTAGACCAGATCCAGCGGCGCCTGCTGCAGAGGGCCCGGATCCATGGCCGAGCAAGGCGGCAGCGTGGGGCTCCTCTTCGCAGCCAATGTGGTAACTATGGAGGCAATGGCAATGAGGGTGGATTAATCCTCGCAAATAATTTGGGATTTCACCGTGTAGAAGCGGAGTTGGATTCTATTATCGTTATAGACTTCTGCGCTAGTCAATCATGTTGGTGGGATGCTGCCTCAGCAATCTTGGCGGAGTGTGTGAATATTAGTGTTTCTATTGGAAAGGTTAAGTTTAAACATTGTTATCGGTCCGCTAATCAAGCGGCTCTAGCTCAGTATTGTTTTTGTAATAAGACTTCGAGTAGGTGGTCGGAGGAACCCCGGGTTGCCTCGCCACTAAACTAGTTGCTGATGTACTGATTATTTGATCTTAATAAAACTAGCCATGATGGCCGGGTTTCCCTATTCGACGCACTCTGCGTCAAAACGTCGGGGCGCCGCAGACGCGAGATCGAAGCGATCGACAAGGGATGGGACGGCCCGTTTAGAAGCGAGGTGTGTGTTCCACGTATACTGATTTTGGGAGAAGGTTCCAGCCGGGTTTTCCCGGTTTCGGGAACCTTCTAGAAGGTTCCTGAATCGGTTTTTCTGTTTCTATTTTATTTTAATTTTTTTTCTTTTCTCTCTTTTTCATTTTTTTGTTTTTCAATTCTCTTTCCTGTCGTTTTTTCTTTTTCGGTTTCTCCTTTTCTTTTCTTTTTCTTTTTTCTGCTTTTCTATTTCTTTTTCTTCTTTCTATTATTATTTTATGTTTGTTTTTTTGCTGGTTTTCTATTTCCCATGTTTATTATCATCTTTCGTAAATTGTTTGAAAATTTCAAAAAAAAATTGTTCTTAAAAAACATTAAAAAATTCAAAAAATGTTCGTGTTTTAAAAAATTGTTCATAATTTTCAAATCTTCTTATTTGAAAAGGTCTTTGGAAGTTTTCTGAGGTTTTTTAATTCTTTTTTGTGTTTCTATTAATTTCCCTTTTCGTTTATTACTTTACCATTTTTTGTTTTTAATGTTTATTTTACTTTTGAAGCTTTTACGATATTTTTCCAATTTTTATTTCGAATTTTGAAACAATATCTTGTTTTCAAAATTTGATCACATCTTCCCAAAAATGTCCGTTGTTTCAAATTTTGTTCACATATTCAAAAAATGTGCTTATTTTCCAAAAATTTCGTTCATCTTTTCAATAAACAGTTCGGAGTATGAAAAATTATTTGTGTTTTTCAAAAAAAGTTTTGAGGTTTAAATTTTGTTCATGTTTCAAAAAATTGTTCAATTTTAAAAAGAAATATGGAATTTCTAAATATGTTCGTGTTTTCAAAATTTGTTCAAATTCGTGATTCTCAAAAAATGTTTTACATTTGAAATTTTTTTCCGCATTCCTAAGTTTCTTCACAATTTTTTGAAAAAAATCGGTTCTCAAAATTTGTTCACAAATTAAAAAATGCTCCTTATTTTATACACTGTTTGGGATTTAAAAAAATGTTCCGTTTTTCAAGATTTTTTCGCAAATTTGAAAATTAATGTTTCTGACTTTTTTTTCTGAAAATCACAACTATACAAAATGTTTTTTGTCTTTATGAAAATTTGTCGAAATTTTAAAAAATATTCGTGTTTATCAAAACTTGTCCACAACTTTAAAATTGTTCCTCTTTTTAAATTTGGTTACAAATCCGAAAATTTGTTCTCATTTTTTTAAAACTCGTGTGGGTTTTCAAAATGTTTGGAAGTTTTCTAAAAAAATATTTCGAATTTTCAAGAAATGATTAAAGAGGGAAAAATAATCCAATCTACCGAAGTGGCTAGTTGTAAACAGTTCGCGCTGTCCTTTAACCATGAGTACGAATCAGCCGCTCTGGCTTGCGGCCTCTCTTTACCAGAGCGCGATTGCGAGCTCGAATCCCAGCTTATATGATGTGTTTTTTCTAATTCTTTACCCTAATAAATACTTATTAGTGCAGCTGCACTATTTGGGAGGATCGAGCGCACGCTCCTACACCGTTCGATTCTCGCGATGGAGCGAACTGCCAGGGAGACACGATGCATGTGCCGACAGGAGTTCTGGTGGGGCCATGTGAATAGTAATTCCAGGGAAAAAATCACCCCGCACCTCCGCTCCCCTTCCTCCCCATTCTTTTCGCAGGCGACGGGAGCGAGGCGGGGCAATTGCGGCGCTGATTCATCGTCAAAGGAAGGCCAATCATGGGCGCAGCTCGCCGGCGACCACGGAGGTAACCACCGCACCACCGGCTACTTTTTTCGCATTCGATTTCGACGTTATTTCATGGCACAGAGCGGGGCAATCGGGATCTACGTTTTCGACGCGGGGTGTTCCGGTGGTGTCGCCGGTGATGCGCACGAGCATGGGAGGTGGACGATTGACCCGTACGGCATCCACGCCGGACGAGCGGCCCCTGTGAGAGATGTGTGCTGAAATTGAGGGTGTGGGTGGTTGCGAAGAGGCCGTGGGTCAATTGTGGTACAGCCAGAGCTGGGCTCCTTCGCTGTGAGCGCCGTGGCCGGGAGGAGCTTCCTCGCCACTATTCCTTGGCGAGTAACGTAGAGAATAGTTCCAAACAATAATGGGCCAGCTGCTTGTTTCCATTGCTTCGTCTTCCAGCTGGGATTGGAGGAACAACAGTCTCCATCATCAGCCTAGTTATTAGTCTCTTCTACGTTTGTGACAAATCCTTTTGATGTTCTGACTTTGTTGTGTTGTTCCAAACTATAATGTATGAAACCCACTTGTTTTCCTGAAAATCAAGAGTGGTAAAAATTCATAAAAAATATGCAGGATTGGAAGTTCAGAACAGTCCATTTGTTGCAGTTGCAGGTTACTGGTAATTTCTTTCACCCGCAAAAAAAAAGGGTTACTGGTAGAAATCAGCATCTCAAGTTTGAAATTGTGTAAGCGTAATGAGGCACAAAAGCTATTAACCAGCATTGGACAAATTAATGAGGGAGAGAGAGAGAGATTTGTACTACATGCCATCTGCTTGGTGCCAGGCGGAAGGATGAATTAGTCCTCACCATAGAAATCGACACTATTCCTCGCTGCTATTTTTTCAGACAGTTTTTGTTTTTGACATATCTCACACAACAGGAGGTAGCCGCAGTGGCTTAGCCAGCCCCGAGACAATGGGTGTACCTATTTCCCTAAAATTCAGAATACTAGAGTTTTAAATTTATTTGATGCATATAGGATACTATACATGCGTCGTCAACGTTTTTGCAAAATTAATGGGTGTCCATTTGTACATACACCCAAAAAGACATTTAGTTCCACCAATGGGTACCCGTGGTTTTTTTAGATATCCTTTTTGATAAAATGCTTTTCTTTTGATTTCATTCAGATATCATGCATGTTTTTTTGACACTTTGTTATTCAAAAACCAGGCTGCTCCATCGACCAGCACTGTCGGATGTAAGTGTTGTTGAACGGAACGAAACTCGAACCGTGGCACACACGTATAAGAGCGCACAAAAGATGAAGTTGATGAAGTTAAATAAGGAAGACAAGCAAAATGGAATTTTATGGAAGGTTGCTCCAGTTTTTAACATGGTTGCCTGGAATTACAGGGAAAGATGCTTTAATTTTTACAGAATTGATAGGGGCTTCTTCCAGTTTTCTTCAGTCTACCATCTTTATTTTGTATCATTCCCAGACTGATTCTTACTGTTAGGGAACTGTTCGCAACTAGTTGCTCCTGTTTTTATCACGAGTTGCCTACAATTACAATTAGAGTTGCTTCGGTTTTTTAGTGATGCAGGAAATGGTGATTTATGGGCCTAACTTATTACCATTGCAAATTGATTGGGTAGTTTTATTCCTAACACGCTTCTGAAATCCATTGGTTGTAGCTAGAGTGCAGATGGAGCAAAGGAGTCGAGGTCCCGGTGAGCAGTGGAAGACTCCTTTTTAGCTGGTTAGCAGGTAGACACCATTAGTCATTTTCTTGAAAGTAAAGATGTAGCTGGTGATGTAGAGATGTAGCTATTGCAATTCTGAAAGTAGCTATTTCTAAATTCCTCCCTTTGTCCTAGCTGCATCTAGCACATGGCCACATAGGTCTTCCATTTTTTTGCCTGTAGTTGTTGAATACGTAAAATATTGTGTGATTTCGGAGAAACTATCACACAACAAAAACACACACAAAAAGATACCATAGTTTCCCTATATAGTTTCCATCCCTTTTTTATGCACAACACATGAAAGATAACATAGTTGCCCATAATTAACCATACAGTTGCCTAAAACCATAAATCCAATTGCTCAATCTCATGAAGTTTGTGTCATGGTGACGCGTTAAGAATTTCTTCTCTTCTGGTGGGATCCTTTGGCATGATCGTATACACTTGGTGGATGATCATAGAGCGTAGCGGGGTGGAGCATAGAGGGTGACGGGGTGGAGCTGGTCATGGGGACATAACTAAAACCATGAAGTTTTTTTATGAGATTAAGTTTATCAGTGAACCCCTAATAAGCTAACATGTGTATGGTCTTTATCCCTTTTTCAGGTGTCATAGTTGCCCACAATCAACTATACAGTTGTCTAGAACCATGTATCCGGCTGTCCAATCCTCATGAACAGAAACATTACCAAGACCATAATTTGGCTTATGTGTAAAGGTTTTAGATACCTTTTAACTAAGATTTTGTCATAGAGATCCATCAAGAATTTCATCTCCTTGGGGTTGGATCCCTTGGTATGATCATAAATACCTAGGCGTTTGATCATAGAGGGGGAGCGGTGTGGAGCTGGTCATGGGGACATAACTAAAACCACGAAGTGTTTTTAGCGGATTAAGTTTATTTGTGACCCCCCCTCCAAAAATGAACATGTGTATGTTCTTTATCCCTTTTTTAGGTGTCATGATGGCTTACAATCAACCATAATGTTGCCTAAAACCATGTATCCAGTTGCCCACAATCAACAGTACAGTGGTCTAAAACCATGTATCTAGTTGCCCACAATCAACCATACAATTGTCTAAAACCATGTATCCAGTTACCCAATCCTCATGAACAGAAACATTACCAAGACCATAATTTGCCTAATATGTAAAGGTTTTAGATACCTTTCAATTTTGTGTCAAAGAGATGTGTCAAGAATTTATCTCGTCGGGGTGGGATCCCTTGGTATGATCGTAAATACTTGGCGAATAATTATAGAGGGGGGGGCAGGGTGGAGTTGGTCATGGGGACGTGATTTTAGGGGATTGAATTTATCTGTGAACCCTCCAAATATAAACATGTGTATGTTCTTTATCCCTTTTTCAGGTGTCATAGTTGCCCACAATCAATCATACAATTGCCTAAAACCAAGTATCCAATTGCCCACAATCAACAAATAGTTGCCTAAAACCATGTATCTAGTTGCCTGATCCTCAAGAACAAAAACATTTATCAAGGCAATTATTTGGTAAATATCTAAAGGTTTTAGATACCTGTAATTAAGTTTGGGTCATATAAGTGGAGTCAAGATTTTTCCTCTTCTCAGGTGGGATCCCTTGGTACGACTGTAGAGAGGAGCGGGTGGAACAGGTTAGGTTTTCTAGCTGGAGATACGAGGCACATGACTGTGTGTGTGGGGGCACGCGTGTGTCTGCGTGTGTGTGTTTTCTCCTCTGCTACTGGGATTACACACGAGTTGTCTGGTGGATACATTGGAGTTGCACAAAAACACCCCAAAAGTTGCTGCCTTTTTTAAGTACAATCATATAAATCACATAGTTGTTTTTATTTTCTTCCCCAAACGGGCTTAGTTGGGTGAACTTAGTCTTTTTTATATGTAGCTACATTTATCAATATTCGAAGTTGTTGTTGCCACCTCCTTGTTACAACCGAAATGGTTGGCGCAGTGGGAACGACGTCTCCTCCTTTACGTGGCATCTAGTTTTGGACGTTGTGTTTGCTCGGGAGCAGCAGAGAGGGCATCGTCAGACAACGGTCGAAGGTTGACCGTTGGTTTAGTATCTCCATTTGTAGTGCAGACTCTTTTCAATCACGGGGGCCTCGGCTAGGAGGGGCGGCTTTTTCTCCTCTTGTCATCTAAGGAGATGGGATCCGACTTGACGCCAAAGGGAGCAATGGGCGTTAAGGGGCCCTGAGAACGTCCCTGGACATTCGGCTTGGAGGGTTTCGGACGTATTGACTTGTTCAAACAAATTATGTGACTGTCATTGGATGGTTAAAAGTGTCTAGAGAGGTCGATCCTGACATTTCGAGGCAATTTGGTGATTCACGTTGGAGTTGTCCTTATGGTAGACAACTTAGAGATGAAGCTAGTTAATTAGTAGTCATGGTAACTAATTTAGAAGGATCCTCCGCTAATAGGTAGTCATAGTGTCATACTAGGGGAAAAAAGGAGTTGCTTTTCTATAGCACTAAAGTTGCATTTGTTGCACATAAAGTTGCTCGGAAAAAAGTTCACCGAAACCTGTTCATATGGGATCTAGTTTTGAAGAACTCGCCGCGAGAAACTCAACGGTGAAAACGGATCTGAATTTTGGCACTCGAATCAAAAGCTACAACTTTTTAAAATTTTTGATCCCTGTAATAAATGCAGATGGGATAGATAGCAGGAATACATTAGAACGTTCCCACTTCACGAGTTAAACCAGTGCCAGCCAAACCAGTTTTGGGAACCTTTTAGAACGTTCCCTAAACCGGTTTCTTTCTTCTTCTTTTTTCTGTTTGCTGGTTTCCTGATTTTTTCTGTTTCTTTATTTTTTTCTGTTTTTTAATTCTGTTTCTGTTTCTTTTTCCTTCTCCTTTTATTTCAACCTTTTTTGTTTTTATTTTCATCCTTTGTTTACAAAAAAGTTTGAAATTCCATATTTTCTTCATAATTTCATAAAAAAATCACGGTTTTTAAATTTTGTTCACAATTCAAAATTTGTTCAGCGTACATTACAGAAATGTCCAATGTATATTTTTAAATTGTTCGGCATATATCCCAAAAATGTTCAGTGTGTATTTAAAATTGTTCAGCGTATAATACAAAAATGTTAATGTATATTTTAAAAACTGCTCATATTTTTTGAAATTTTGAAATGTTTGTTCAACTTTTCAATAATTGTTCACTGTTTTAAAAAGTTTGTCCGCATTTAAAAAATTGTTCACTGTTTTAAAATGGTTTGGCGTTTGTCAAATTTTGTTCAGAATTTTCTATTTTTTGTTCTCTATTTATGAAAATTGTTCGAAAAATTTCAAAATTTGTTCGGTTCTTTATGATCTCGTGCAATTCAGGTCGACTGGTTAGGTCGTAGAATTCCCTAGCGGGACTTGGCCGGTTCGTTCTCTCGCTGTGCAGTGTATTTTTGGCAAATTTCTTCACGCTCGAGCTCCTGATCTCTAAATGTGCCGGCCCATCTACATCTACCTTGAGCGAAACTTTGCTTGACGCTAACGAGCGTCATCAGACAGGAGCTCCCATGATGGCCTTCCCTCAAAAAATTTTTTACAGTAGTTAACAGCAATCTCCTGGGCTAAGCCCAGCTCGCAAAAAAAATAAAGCCCGTCCGTTTCAGAGGTCTACATGCACATTGTAAACGGTTTAAGCCCATTCGATGTCCATTTTTCCACGACTCCACCCCTCCGCCGCCGCCTGGTTCCCTCGGACGGATCCAGAAACCAGGTCGAGCTCCCAGCCGGCGACCATGGCGGCGGCCGCAACAGCAGGAGCGGTCCCTCCCAGCCGCGGCCTTCCGGACGAGATCTCCATCTGGGAGATCCTCGTCCGCCTGCCCCCAAGATCCCTCCTCCGCTGCCGCGCCGTCTGCCGCGCCTGGCGCTGCGCCACATCCACCCGCGACTTCCTCCTCGCCCACCACGCCCGCCAGCCCACCCTCCCCATCCTCTGCGACTCCAAACTCCTCGACAAGAAAGGCTACTCCCTAGATATAATCCCCTTCGACCACCGGGCCGCTGACGCTGACCAGTTCCAATCCGTCGCGCGATTTCGCGGCACCTCCTACGGTCTGGTGGCCTGCTGCGACGGCCTCTTCATCCTCGCCGTCAACAGGATATTCTGGGCAATTTACAACCCGGCAACTCGTCAGTATGCTCCTCTCTGGATGCTTTCAGGCTACAGGATTTTCGGAATGTATCCTCACCCCGCTACCGGCGAGTACAGACTACTCATGAACCCTCACCAGAGGTGGCAATATGGAATTGAACCTAAGAGTCAAGTTTTCTGCTATGTCTTATCATTGGGCTCTGGCCAGCCGCCGAGGCACATTGAGTATGCCGACGCCAATGAACTGGGCAACCGTTCAGTGCTATTACGTGGTTGCTTGCATTGGTACCAAATGGACCATTGGATCGAAAACAGCACGATAATCGTGTTTGACACCACAGCCGAGTCGTTCCGGAAGATGGGTGCTCCGGTTGTTTCTGGCTTGGGTGACCTGTTTGAGATGGATGGCATGCTCGGCATCTCCAGCTTTAACCGTGCAGCAACAAAAATTGATATTTGGGTATTGCAGGACTATCAAAGCGAGATCTGGACCTTCAAGTGCCGGATTGAATTGCCGGTTACACAGATCAAGACACGGTGTGGAAATCATGACGATGACATATTTTGTCATGTGGTGGTCATGCCTGGGGATGGTGAGTTGCTCGTGCTTGTCAAATTTAAAGAGTGGCTGATTCAGGTTGACATGGATGGCAAGTTGGTCACCACTTTTCATCGCAAGGATGTCATTCCTACTAAATTTCGTCTCAAACAAACTCTTGTTAAACATACCTTCTTTCCAACACTAGAGGGTTATTTTGTGAAGGAGACTAGTTTTTCTGCTCCCGGTGATTTGAAGACAGTTAAGTGAGCTCGTGCGTCGTAATGTCCTAGATGTTTTTATCCTCACGAGCTGGAGTATGGGTGAATTGGATCCACTATGAGCCTACTAGCTTCTTTGTTGATGCATAAAATTATAATCAAGAATCTCTGACAGTTACATAGTTGCATGAATCTATGTTTGTGTCCATACCCTTTGGAATGAAGGGATTATTGTGTGTGTCGATGCCAAAATCACAAGTCATTTTGGTGTGGGTCTGAAAGATGGGCTAACTAATCTGCCCGTGTCTATTTCCTTGAACTGGACAGTCCGGTTTGTTTTTTTAATCGAGCACTCTAGGGGTCTTCACTAGTAGGTACTAGTTAGCAATCTGTTTTTCATTGAAACGAATAATTGACTGTTCGTTTTTATCTAGGTCTTCTTTTTTCTGGGAGATTATCTAGTGGCCTCCTGTTCAGTAATCTACATGTGCTTCATGTTCTTGGTTCTCTTCCAGCTAACGACAAAATGTGGCAGATTGCACATTTGTTCACCTGATTTCTAGACGAGCTTGGAGCACATTCACCTTATTTTTAGAAGAGCTGGAGCACTACTCATTTAATTGAAAAACCGCATCAGTCAATTTTCCTTTATGAATTCATTGTATCAGGTTAAGTATGGATACTAGGCTCACCATTATAGTATATATTTTTCTAGGAAAAAACCTGATGTACTATCAAGTTAGCAACGGTTTGCCTGGTGCAACATTGGTCGATCCCTTGACAGATTAAATGGGAAGGGCCTGTTTTTCCTTCCATATTTTCCTGTTGAAGTATTTTGACATTCGTATTTTTTTCGCGGCAAAGTAGTTAATATTTATATTAGTTTTTTTTTTGCTTATTGGTAGTTCAGTAAAGACACTCCCAAGCTTGGAGTCGGGAGCTGATCGTAGATGTGAAATTCTTCACTCAGCATCTCAGCGAGTTACTGTCTCAGTATTCAGGTTTTGAGTGATTTCCATGAATGGAAGTATCTGTTAGGAATTAATTAGTAGATGAATTAGCACATGCTAATTAATGAATAGTCATTAGCAAAGGGGTGTGTCCAACTCCGAACAGTCATGTCCCTTCTATCTTTCTATTGCCAATAGGCACCTGTTCTGGAGGAATGCCTCCGAACAGATACCTCTTCTTCCCACCTATTCCAGATGTATATATATTTGAGAATCAATGAAAACCAGGACTGATGGTCCTTTCGCTTTCAATCTCGTTTTACTCTAACACGTTATCAGCACGCTCTTACAGAGAGCAATAGGACGAGTCGGAGGTAGCCCGGCCATCATCGGCGGTAGGACGAGGGGGAGGCAGCCCCGGCCAACGGTCGAACTCCAGACTGGACCCAAGCGGCCGGCGTGGTGAGCCCGGACCCGGCGCTGAACAGCGCAAGGGGACACGCGCGCTCCTAGCCATCGGCCGTGACTCTCGGGTCTCGGCAAAAGCGCCCGGTAGCGGCGCCGACGATGGGCACGGCTACGTCTGGATTCGACCCCGCTGGACCATGACACCGGCTTCGCCTCTGCCACACCTGGCCCTGACGCGGCTCGCCCTTTCACGGCGAGGCGGCTTCCCCCGGCGCTCGCGCAACGGAGTTTGCCCCGGTGCGACACTACAGCACCCTCAGCCGACGCGCGACCCTCCCCACCCCGGAGATAGATAGCGCCCTTCCGGCAAACGGCAGCGCACACGTCGCGGGCGAGCAACCCAGCCATGGCGCTTGGTCTGGAGCGTGGTGCATCAGCGTCTTCCGTCGTAACCTTCCGGCTGCGGAAGCACATCGATCCGTGGACCTCGACGGCGGTTTGGCTACGCCGATTATCGCTGCCTCCCCGCGCGATTTTTCTTTCTTTCTTCCTGGACAGCAACGCGCACAGGCCCTCCGCGGCCAGCGGTGGTTACTGTTTTTCCCCATGGAAATCTCACGGATAGTTAGGCCTACAGGATATTTTACATTGCAGTCTTTCTAGTTTCTGTTACTCGTGAGTCGTGAGTAAGTCATTTACTTAACGGGTTAGCCCTCCAAACTGACGCGAAGAGCAAAACAGTTTGATTGTTTCGATTTCTCGTAACAGTACTTGTAACCTGCATATGTGCGGTCAGGCTCATTGCTGTTTATGCATGAGCATTGGAGTCTGACATATATTGCGGTTTAGACTCTGATCTCTACTGCAAATTTACATTAGATGATCTAACTTCTCCACATTTCATGTTTACATTTCGTAAAGGGTTATTTAAGACATATTTTCTAGAATATGTCACATGTTCAATTCGTTTGCTTTTGGCAATCCCGATAACATGTTTTTTTTTTCTTTCGATGCAACGACAATATATTTGCGAAATTTGAAGCATAATGAAGCGTAATGCTCAATATTTTGATGTCTACACAATTCAAGTTTTTCACTTGAGCATCAATTTTGCAGAATATTTACATTTATTATTTGCAATTGAGATTTCAGTTTCTTGCAAATAAAACTCAATTAATCTTAATTGGGCCTTTTTGGCTTAATATGAGTAAGAATTATATGCAAAATTCTAAGTGATCTCTTCAAATTAATGTTTTGGGATCGCGTGGTAGAGTGTAGATCTATTGCATTGCAGATTATCTATCTTTATTGTTTAAGCCTACATTTTGTTATTTTTGACATTATGATTGCCAAAGTGCTCTCGCATACATTTTATTAAGTCATGACATAAGGCATTTGAAGTATGAGTATCTACGGACTTCATCGGATTATACTCCTTTAAAGCTGCTAGATCTACTCCGAAATTTTCTTTCCGAGATTATCTACAAAGTGTCATGCTTAACAATTTGAAGTTCACACTAATGATTTCAAGCCAACTTCTTGAAATTTTCATTAATTTGGCAAAGTTCATTACAACATCAACCATGATGGTCCTTAATTTATCATCTGTAAATTAATTATCTCTGGTTTGTCCATATAAGTAACCGATGGCTAAAGAATTTGAGACACTCGCCCTTAATGGCCACAACTACGCTATGTGGGTCATGGACATCAAGATCCGTCTTGTCCTGTGGGATAGCGCGAGCAATCCCAAGGTGCCAAGGATCCCAAGGGAAAAGGTTTGAATCCAACTTCAACCTTCACCCACACATTGCAAATGGAATTGGTTGTTCGCACGATGTTCCACTCGGACCGAGCAACACCATGACTTTCCATCAGCCAGAGGACCTTGCTCACACGGAGAACATGTTGGTTGAGCATACCTAAATCGATATGTTTGGAGACTTCGGTTAGTCTCTCAATCTCCTTAGTGATCTATTTATCTATGTCCACTTGTGATGTTGTAATAAGAACATAAGTATTGTTGTCATCATATATTGTATATCACAATATATTGTATCAGCACTTTGATACAAATACATTTGTATGTATTCTATATATCTGATAAAGATTTTCATACTAGGAATCTTCAAGTCTATATATAGATTTCTACGGGGGTCAATCTGATGAAAGATAATATGTGACTGCCACCAACTCTATACTCAGGGAAGTGAAATGTTTCCATTCTTGTTGGTGAAAAGGAGATATTTTAAAATCGGTAGACACGATGATATTGTTGGCTCAACTCGAGCCATATTTACTATCCCTATGGGTACTCGAGTAGGATCAAGGATGCATTATCGTGTCTGGGTCAACTCGTATCCTACTAAACTATAGATATATCCGTCAGAATAGTTTCCATAGCGAAACTTATGATGACAACAAAGAGGAATATCTTCTCTTTACCATATGCAACGGATATGGCAAACACATTATCTATGTATCATCATGATTGCACTACACATACACTACTAGAGAAAACCCTATCAGTAGCGCGGGTATTTTGCCTATCAGTAGCGCGGGACGATGTGCTACTGATAAGGCGCTACAGTTAACGTGTAGCAATAGCGCCTGTCTTCCCACGCTACTGCTATACATGGATAGCAGTAGCGCACTTTGGTGAAGAGCACTACTGCTAATATCTGCAGCGCTTTTTAGAAGGAAGCGCTACTGGTAAGGCAGCGCTACTGCTAACTTTGTTCCACTCGCTACTGCTAGTTTTTTTTCTGCATATTTGTTTTGTATTTGAATAGGCTTTATACAATAATCTTTAGCATATCATACACATACAAATGCAGTCATAGCATATACATACAACTAGTCTCATCAAATCATGTCATCATCATAATCATCATCCAACACAAAGTGGTCTCTCGTCATCATCTCAAAAATAG
Organism: Triticum aestivum; assembly: GCF_018294505.1. Lineage (NCBI taxonomy): Eukaryota > Viridiplantae > Streptophyta > Magnoliopsida > Poales > Poaceae > Triticum > Triticum aestivum. The sequence goes on from NC_057802.1 coordinate 567,161,455, forward strand.
CGATACAAGTCTCGATTACTTGCAACTACATCGTCATCCATATCTAAACAATGATATACGCGAGAAGAGCTATCACTTTGAGTGAGAGCGGAACTATGCAGTACATGAGTTCGTATCCCTCTCTCGCATTAGCGTGAACCTAAACTAACTACTGCCCGTCGCTCGGAAACCGGAAACCGGTACACCTGGGCCTGACACTACGACCACTCGTCGTATATATACTCCTGGCGTAGCACTTCTTCCCCATCGATGATCTATGCACCTGCATCGTCACATGAGTCGATGATATGCAACATATATAGTTGAGCAACAGAAAGAGACAGACTTGGCAAAAATAGAAGCAACATATCATAAGCATAAATAACAAAGTTGATCGTACCCAAAATGCCCTAACTAGAGTGATCGTCGCTAATCGAGGAGGACGGTTTAATTACATCACAAATAAAGTTTCGTCGTGCATAACTCAAAGTTTCGTCATACAGTAAGTATGGACTAAACGGACACATTGTCATATCTCGACAATCACTCCAACATGTCGTGCCATCCATCCAAGTCAGGGAGATAGTCCCCGAGCCTAGTGAAAGGCTTCAGGTCGAGACGCTGAGAGGCTACCCGTGTTCGGACGTCTTCCCGCGACATTTCTCCTTCTTCGTAGAACATCCTTGTTTTTCCGACGACCTCCTTCATGATGATTTGGGCAAGTTCGGGCTGGATGTGATAGAACTCAGCTCGAAGTCGATGATCCTCGATATCTCCTACGTTCTTTGCCCATTGCAGAATATGGGCATCGCCGGATGTAGATGACATGCGAAGGTTCTGATGATCCCGTCTGTACTCTAGCATGTGGTGTAGGACATAGAATCCATCATTAAGAGAATCACTCGGTTGCTGGATGCAGCAGAAGTCGGTCTTATGGCCGAAGGCGGGCCTACCGCCCCTTCTCTTCTTGTCCTTGACCTCTCCACCCCGTGCGTCGTAGTAAAACATAGCACTGTCGAGAACATCCTTGATGGGGGTGTAATCCTTTTTGTTAATGTTCTTCGACGAGCCCAAGTAAAGAGCGTGGGAGTATCGGGGGTAGAGGATGATGAGGACAGCGCGCCCGCCGCTGCGCAAAATAAGTACACCCCAAATTAATTAGCCTCCACCGTGCAAATGAATGATTGAAATCGAAGGAAGGATATCCGCGCGGATGACTTACAGGGGATGATAAGGCACGAGAATCGCCTCCTTGTCCTTATTGGCGAGCATGAAATTGATGATGTATTCCCTCGCGTATTCACGGTGCTTTGCGCAGACTCCCGAGAAGCCCTCGTGCATGAAGTACGGGTCAGCGACACAGATATGAGGTATCTGCTCAACCCCGATGATGCAGTTCATGTGCAAGGCATAAAGGCGGACAAACGTAAAATCCAGCTTCTTCACGTGAAACATGTCGAATATGTAATCGAATCGAAGGAAGAACTTATCCGCGGGGAAGAAGTCGACGTACGACAATTGCCGCGGAACGTTAACCACGTAGAGTGGGTATCCTGGATCTTTCGAGGTGATGAGGCCTTTCTCTATCCGCAGCACATCGCCATGAAGTCTCCTTAGATCGCCGAATCTGGCCCCTAGCGCTGTTGCATGTAGGATTGGTTGATCGGGGATATGCCATTTATCTGCACTGGGGATATCTATACGGTCTTGAACCCGAGGCTGCTGAGGCGGCTGGATCATAGAATCAGCTTTCTTGCCTTTCCTCGGTCTCTTCCTAGGCTTCTTTGCCGGAAGGTCGTCTATAATACGTTGAGCCTCCGGAGGCGGCAATTCAGGCACCGACTCATGACGCTCAATCCCTGAGTAGGCGCCAATATAGACATACTGTTGAGTGCCCTCGTCATCCTCATCCTCATCCATGGCGACGTCATCAGTGACTAATGGAGCCTCTTCCTTACCCCGTCCGCTATCACCCAACTCGACACCCGACGCTAATTGGGTAGGTGGGGTGTTGATGTTCATACCTTGCTGAGGCTACGTGCTCCACTACACAAAAAGACACATCCGTGACATTTTGGGCCGAACGAAATTTTTTTCTGTCATACATATGACACTTCTATGACGATAATTGTGACAAAACCCGGTATCATCATAGATGTGGTGGGCTCCTACTTCTATGACAAAAAATCATGACAGAAAATGGGCTTTTCGTCCTGGGCGGGCCCGAGACGCAGCTGCATGACATTCTTTGGGCCGTCCATGACGGAACAAACCGTGGTAGAAGCGAGGGGGAGGAAAATTTCGGGGAGTTCCCGGTTACGGTGGGAGGTCGGGGGCCGAGCGATGCACGTTTCTCTCGTACACGTACGCGCGTGTGTGCGAGTCGTTGGCTCTAACTGAACCCGAGCGAGGCGTTGGGCTCTAACTGAACCCGAGCGATTGCACTGCAGGCTACGCGTTACTGAACCCGAGCGATCGATCGATGGCTGTTAAGTGAACCCGATTGAGCGATTCCTTCGCTACTGCTGCTAACTGAAGCCGATCGATTGGATGAACAGTGAGCGGTGGCATTGCCTCTGGATGAACAGGACCCCGTGGTGTGGAGGGCTGGATGAACAGTAGACGGTGGAGGGGTGCCCGTGGAGGGGTGGTTGAACAGGACCCCGTGGTGTGGAGGGCTGGATGAACAGTAGACGGTGGAGGGGTGCCCGTGGAGGGGTGGTTGAACAGGTCCCCGTGGTGTGGATGGCTGGATGAACAGTAGACGGTGGAGGGGTGGTTGAACAGTAGCCGGGGGAGTAGCGCGCGGTGGAGGCTGGATGAACAGGAGCCCGTGGAGGCTGGAGGAGGTCGACGGTGGGGATGAACAGTATCCCGTGGAGTCCCGTTTTGCGGTACGCCACACCCCTCCCGATCAACAGGTCCCCCGTTTCGACCGTAGGAGGTCCGTTTCCTCCGTTTTGCGGTACGCCAGACCCCTCCCGATGAACAGGATCCCGTTTCGAACGTGGCCGGTCGAACACAAGGCCGTTTCCTCCGTTTTGCGGTACGCCAGGCCTCGTTTCCATCGCCTGTTCCGTTCAAGCCCTCCCGATGAACACGACCACGCATTCCGTTCCGACCCAGCCGGTTGGCTCCCACGTGTTCCGTTGCCCCCCGATGAACACGACCCATTCCGTTGCCTCCCCATGAACACGACGCATTCCGTTGCCTCCCCATGAACACGACGACGACGCTGTTTCTCCGTTCCGACCCAGCCATGTACACGAGCCCTGGCCGTACGTATGCGCGAGTAGGCGTTCGAGACCCTGCCCATATGTATGTACGTGGCCTTATTTTCTTTCTTGCACCCTGGCCGCTGTACGTACGTGTACATGCTACGTGCGCGCCTCTACTATGACACGCACGCGCCTCTACTACGACACGTGCGCGCCTCTACATCGACCAGTATATATGTACGTACACGTTCGCGACCAGAATGACAACGCTACGTACGCTTTGACCAGGTGGGTCCCGACTGTCAGGCACTTCCTTGCCTGCGAAGATGTAGCTGGTGGGTCCCAACAGTCAGGGGGGCGAATCGTTTTTTTGCCCGGATGCACTTCCTTGCGTGCGAAGGTGTAGCTGCTGGGTCCCAGCAGTCAGTGGGGAATCGTTTTGTTTTTTTTGCCCGGACGCACTTCCTTGCGTGCGAAGATGTAGCTGGTGGGTCCCAGCCGTCAGGGGGCGAATCGTTTTTTTTTCAGACGCACTTCCTTGCGTGCGAAGATGTAGCTGGTGGGTCCCAGCAGTCAGGGGGAAATGTTTTTTTCGCCAAATACGGTGGCCCGTCCGGTGGGTCCCCGCTGTCAGGTGGAGGAATAATTATTTTGCGCGTAATAAGAAGGCACTTCCTTGCTGCGGCCGTGGACCTAGCTGTCAGCCTCTCCACGTACAGTCCACGTCTGATGGAAGCCATTCCTTGACCACGTTGACCACGCCGCGCCGAGAGCACCAGGGCGGTGGACGACGGCGAGGCCTAGGAAGGGGACGACGCGGAGCCGGGGAAGACGCGGCAGTGGATGCCCACGCGTAGAGGAGTATGAGGGTTCACTCGTTCGGCTGCGGTGTGAGGCTGCCGTCGCCGCAGAATAACAGGGGGTGTGGGTGCGTAGAGGGATGGCCTGGCCAGCGGTGGGAGTAATAGGGGGCGGTGAGGCCTCCGCGGCATTACAGCTGGCCACGGGCGGTAGGAGCAGGCGGCACGACCGGCGCTGCTTTGGGCGGCTGGAGCAAGAAGACCAGAGGTTGAAGAAGCACTACGGCCATTGGATGGACATCATACGGTCACTAGAGATAGAATCGTTCATATATTGACTAAAGTTGACAAAGGCCTCCGTCCCAGTCAACTTAGTAGGCCCACAAGTCAGCCTCCCACCAAGGTGGGTCCCAGCTAGCAGGGGGTATTCATTTTTTTGTGCGTAATAAGGAGGCACTTCCGGTGGGTCCGAGCTGACAGCGGGGGGAACATTTTTTTGCGAAATACGGTGGCCCGTCCTGTGGGTCCCAGCAGTCAGGGGGAAACGTTTTTTTCGCGAAATACTGGTGGCCCGTCCGGTGGGTCCCTGCTGTCAGGCGGAGGAATAATTATTTTCCACGTAATAAGGAGGCACTTCCTTGCGGCTGCCGTGGACCCAGCTGTCAGCCTCTCCACGTACAGTACTCTTCCGATGGAAGTCGGTCGTTGACCACATTGACCACGCCGCGCCGAGAGCACCACGGCGGTGGACGACGGCGAGGCCTAGGAAGGGGACGACGCGGAGCCGGGGAAGACGCGACAGTGGAAGCCGGCGCAGAGAGGAGTACGAGGGTTCACCGGTTCGGCTGCGGTGTGAGGCTGCCGTCGCCGCAGAATAACAGGGGGTGTGGGTGAGTAGAGGGATGCCCTGGCCAGCGGTGGGAGTAGTAGGGGGCGCTGAGGCCTGCGCGGCAGCACAGCCGGCCACGGGAGGCGGGAGTAGGCGGTCCCGCCGGCGCTGCTTTGGCGGCTGGAGCAAGAAGATCAGAGATTGAACAAACACGACGGCCGTTGGATTGACATCCAACGGTTACGTCTGCTAGAATCGTTTGTTGACGTATGTAATAACTAAAAAAATCTTGCATACGCGTCAACTAAACAGGCCCACAAGTCAGACCACTCCCTCTTTTTTTAATAATTTATATATAGCTCATGGCAACTTCTTATGCAATTTATTGCAGTCGTTTTTTGGTTGGCCAGGGCCAATTTCGCATATTTCTGTGGGTTCCAAACTATTTTTAATACCGAAATGTCGAGCCAGATTTAAAGTACTTTGAAGATATATTTAAATTAGGTTAATGCCCTGTGAAATAGGAATCTGAAAATGTGAAAAATTCAGAAATTATAAAGTAATTGCCAATTTGTCATCTGTTTTATATTTACAACCCATTTCATATTACTTTTAAGATTTGCAGGCGTCTTGAAAGAGTTGCAGAGCATCAGGGCGTAGAAAAATAAGTAGGCCTGGATTGGGTATTCTTCAGAAAAAATAAACTTGGCTCATTTTCACAAAGAAAAAATAGCTGGGCTGGTCACATGGTGAACATAAAATATAAGCCTGGGCTAGACGGGCCACAGCCCAGTTCAAACCCTGCTCCGTCTCAACAATACCAAACAAAACAAATACTTCTCGAGTAGCTACGTCCCAGGTGTCAGCTGATCTTGTGTTGTTCTCTTGTCTATTGACTATATACGCTCACAATGTCGTGGGTCCCAGATGTCAGGAAAACACTAGGAGGAAGTATTTTATTTTTTCATACGCTAACGTGGTGGGCCCCAACTGTCATCCTCCCCACGTACTTCTGCCGATTCCTGTTGTTTGTTGACCATGTTGACAACGCGAGAGGGCGGCGCCGCGGCGAGCGCACCAAAGCGCGCGGAGGAGGTCGGCGTTAACGATTTAGAAGACAGTGGGCGTGCGCTGAGGCGCAGCCAGCCGTGGGAGGCGGAAGCAGGCGGCCAGCCGGCGCTGGTTTGGTTTTGGCGGCTGGAGGAAGACAGGACTGAAGAAACACGACAGATTGTAAAAGTAGCAGGAGTACTTAACAACCTTAACTGAAACCAGCAGGGGCACTTAACAACCAAAGCTGAAAGCAACGTGGTCAATAAACAGGATATTCGCTTTAGAGCCATGGAAAAGCATGAACATAATCTTCTGTCCTATTCTCCAAGATGGACGGGCCTTCATTATTTGAGACCACCCATGAATAAATATCTTTTCACCTCCAAGGGGAATTGAGTAGGTTGACATAAACATCATGTTGTGACCAAGCGCAAGTCTGACCCGACCATGGTCAGGCATCTGTATAGGAATAATAGAACTCGGCAGTTCCTGTTTCAAGAAGATCACAGCTGTAAAACTGTGTATAAGCAATAGTTTATGAACAACATATATAACAGAAAACAGCTCGTACCATAAGTTTCTCGACACAGTTGGACCTGTTCAACGAGTGCAGCAGTGGCACACATATCCCACGTGGCCTTCCACCATTGAAACGCCCCACAAGGACCTCAAGACGATAAATAAAGTGTAGGAACTTGTGGATGTCGATCTAGTCAACTTCAGTGCCATTAGTAATAGCCGAGTTATTACAGAGTAACAAACGAGCAGACTGCTTAACTCTGAAAAAACCTACACGTGCCACCAATTATAAGAAAATATTAGTTAGAAGTAGCATCTTCGTGAGAGATTCGTTGCTACTTCTAAAGTTAAATTGTGATTAGTTAGACAGAATAGGTGGATTAAGAAGTAATCGAGGCAACAAGCAAGAACCAGATACAAAACTAACATGGATGAACAATTGGAACGATGTCGGGGTGGAAGATCGCAGTGAAGATGAGACCAGGTTCTGCTATTTCCATCAACATTCGTGCGCCAACTTTCAGTCCGTAACACTTGTGAAAGTTTATCCAAGTTCGGCCATAAAAAAAGCAGCGATCTTCTTGGTTCATGAACCCAACTCAGAACTTATATCCATGGCTTGTCTTCACTGTGACCATTAAAATAGTGTATTCAGTTATGGCAAGGCCGAGCATCTTGAGTACATGTGTTCTGGCAGAGCAAATAATACACTGCAGGAAAAATAATATGAGAACACAACATGTTCAAAAAAACCCCACCCTCCCGGATAGAAAAGAGGATTCTAGGAACATACTGTGTGCGTTTCAAAATGCTGTGTTAGGATGAGAAGGAACAAGTGTGACGTCTCGCCGAGGGCGCAGAAACCTGTAGGGTACTCGCACTTTGGGCACTGCAAATGAAACACACTAGATTCAGTAGGAAGAAAAATGCATCAACGGCGGCGGCTGCCATCCTAGGATTACCTGCGACCAAGGGACTTGGATTTATCAGGGATGGATGAAGAATTCGTACCTGGTTCTCCATGAGAAAACCATATGCAATCGCCGAGAGGGGGTTTTCTCTGAACAAGCAGACGAGGGAGAAGGGGATTCAGGCCCAGTGAAATATTGCCGCTTCGTCTGTCCAGCTTACTGCTAAAGCTGGAAAGGGGGGGGGGTTGTGATTTGATGGCTCATTGGGCATTACTGCGGCGCTACGACCGGGGTGTGTCTACCGTGAAGTTGTGCACTCTAATTTGTGCATATGGCACGTGGACCCCGTTGCCGGTTGCCCCACATATCAGCGAAAGGAAATAGGAAGACAGGAGTAACTAGTTACACATAAATATATTTTTTGACAGAGAGATACTCCCTCTGTAAAGAAATATACAAATCTTTTATATCACAGGCTCACCTTGCCGAGAAATATACTCCCTCTGCAACGCACGGGCATTATGGGGGTTCAACTTTTTTTATGGGGGTTCAGCTGAGAATATAATACTCAGATAGGCTCACGGTTCTGGACTTTGGGCCGCAGGCCAACCCTGCATGTTTGGGGGCCCATGTGTTCTACCTCAGCGCTTTTCATATTGCAAGCGATCGGTACGACGCTGGTTTTAGATGCTGTCGCAAGGCGAATACACAAAATTGAATAAAGCATGGCAGCTGTTGGAATGAAATCGAACGACAGTTCCTAACCAGCAATCAGAGTTGCAATTATATCAATGATATACCATGTGATAAATAATACTGTCGTACTACTTATACACACAGGACACTTGTTTCACCATGCCAGATTATTACATCAAATTTTTTCGGAGGATAGATCAGTTCGGCAGTTGCGTGCTGCTACTGAAGAATTTCAAAGTTGATTTGGACCAGCTCTCCTTGCCGAGAAAGTTCGATTTTGACATCATCCCCTACCGCAAGATATGATTTAGATTTGAACCTTGACCATCCTTTAGCATCAATCATCATGCGACCATCCTTTGTACTTACGATATATTGAGCAGGTTCATTCACACCAAGGCTGCGCATGGTAAGAGAAACTTGGCCGCGGTCGCCCGGATTGTTGAATGACTCCCTCGTTGCTCTAGGAATTCTCTATTTGCAAACAAGAAGACCTACCCAAACAGTTAGATCAACACAGTGAATCATGTGAAACAACATGGAAAGAAAAAAGAACGAAGCACTTGGGCGGCCAATGCTTACCAAGAAGGTGGACATGTCGGTTTTTGTAAGGACTTTGGTATATGAAGTGCGAACTGCAGCCCAGTCTGTTGCCGGTGCAACTGCACGGGCCGAAGCAGATGCAAGTGCAAGTGTTGGTGCAGGTGTCGAAGCCGCTGCTGCTGCCGGAGATGGTGCTCCTTGTAGAGCTGGTGCCGGTGTCGGAGCAGGTGCCGGTGTCGATGCCCGATCCTCCGGTAGATCAGACTGATCCGCTGACGCGGTCGGTGCCCAATCCTCAGCTAGATCAGACTGAGCTGCTGCCGCTGTCAGTGCTAGAGCAACTGCCGGTGCTCGATCTGTGCGAGACAGCGACGATCGTGTCTGGTCTGCTAGGATCAGCTTTCTAACTTGACTTGGATCCGTGACCGTGATCAAGTTTTTTTCTTCATTTCTTTTAAACGCGAGAAGGACTAATTGTGGCGTTTTTGTTAAACCAAACTGCAGTTCATCATAGGGATTCAGCTTGTACTCAGACAACAGACTGATCCAATTTTTTCCAGTAATATAAGTGTTGGACAGTGCCTTCGTTACTGACACGACATAAGAAGTGAAACCTGCAAAAATAGCCATCGTAGAGCAAACCAAACGGTTTATTCTGTGATGAATGTCACATGGCAAAACCTGCATCGTAAAATTGCAGGAAAAGAAAGAAAACATGACATTAAATCAATAAGATTTAGACAGTAAATCAATAAGATTTACTTGATGTGACACGAGTGAATCCTTACCAGGAAATCACTATGTTGAAGTACTAAACAGAAGATTGATCGTCCAACTACGCGTGGCATGCAGGGGCCCCGCCTACTCCCACAAGCAGGACAGTCCAAAGGTCGTGACAAATCGTATGGACCGAACATCCATGGGACTGGAAATCCTGGTGGGTGCGATAAACCCTGCAATGCATACAGATATTGGAGTGTAACCATAATTGATAAACCGTCCTCACAAAAAATATGATCTGGATACTTGAAAAAATATACAGACTGAATTGAGTGGAAAGACATTAACATAGACCGTTCACACACCAAAAGCGACAGTACTAATAAACAATACAGGGTTCACAAACACAAATCAAGTACTGAACAATAGTACTTACTACAGACAAGCAAAGTTGCACTAACTAAACTCTGCAGACTATTTCTTGCCACCGACCTACGGGATGAACCTTGCATAACTGACTAGGCCATGGACTTCATGTGAGATGTCTACATGCACCATCACCATCTTGTCAACCTTCGAGAACATAACACAGTGGTCTTTCCACTCATAAACATGATGATGAAGACATGCCGCATCAGATTTGTTGGGAAACTTTACAAGAACCACACCATTCGTAATCGAAGGCACAGCCAGGAAATTGTTGTGGTCAAGTACAGCCTCGAGAACACGCCTGACAACAATGCTACAGGAAAACACTAGTTCAGGACACGTGGCGACAAGGACACAGCAGCTGGATAGTTCAGCAGTAGAACTCATCATCAGGTCTTCCAGTTCACACGGCATGACTTTGAGAACTTCATCTCCACCGCGGACCTGGTTCTAATTCAAACAGAAACCATATTTTATTACTACCTCCGCTCGGAAATGTAAGATGATTTTCGATATTATACTCCATATATGACTACATATACGCACAGAAATGAGTGAACGAAGACACTAGAACATGTCTTCAAAGGCATGAGAGAAGAGGGATTACATGCAATATCCATAACACAAGTTACTGAGGCAAATATACCCTCTTAAAAGGTAGCATTGATGTTCATAAAGTACTCCCTCCATCCCAAAATTCTTGTCTTAGATTTGTCTAGATACGGATGTATCAAGTCACATTTTAGTATTAGATACATCCGTATCTAGACAAATCTAAGACAAGAAATTTGGGACAGAGGGAGTAGTTGAAAGTAATCTATAAGAAATCGGTGTCAACCTCTCGCATGTTTTGGTCAAAAGAGGAATTTAGAACCGTCATTTGGCACACTAAAATCACATGCAAGATCACCCAGAATGTTGTACTACCAGTACTAGTACTGCGTGTTAGATGAAAAAACACGATCAAGATCGAGAAAAAGATCGTCAACAAGAGACATTACATAGACTTGCTTAATGAGGGATCCCGAAGAGGGGGGCTTGGACAGGGCGATGGCTTTGAGCTTGTCTGCGGTAGTCTCGGCGGGGTGCTTGCGCTTCTTCGTACCATGAGCCTCGATGGTTTTGGCCAGAGCCATAGACATCATGTCGGCCGGTGCTCCGGCGTCCATCCAAGAGAGGAAGCTGAGAGAGAAGAGTGAAAGGAGGAACGAGATGAGGGAGAAGCGAAGCGAGTGGGGGTTTTCTTCAATAGAGGAAGTTGAGAGAGAAGAGTGAAATGATGGTTGCTTCGTCCGTCCAACTTACTGCTGGAAAGGAGGGGGTTTTGTGATTTGACGGCTCATTGGGCATTACTGCGGCGGTTCAATCGGGGTAGTCTACCGTCACTCTACTACGGAGTAATTTAGTGCATGGCTGGTGGACCCAGGTGCTGGCTGTCCCACACGTCGGCAAAAGTGAGTAATTAGAGCATGGCTGGAGGAGGATCTACACGGTAGAGCGTGTCCACTGTTTTTCTGAAGAAAAAATGATTACAACAAGCGTTTCCACTCTTACGACGGAGGAGTGCGAAACAAGGCAGCCACTTGAACATACACAGTACTCCTACTACTAGGCATGTGCAGTGGTTCATACGTCAGTACTACACAATCTTGTTGCTAGTGTAGTAAGATATGAGGATAACAAATGATGTTGTGAGCATGTCAACTACTCCTATATGTAACATAGTACCGCTTTTTCGACTGTCCGGTCGAGAATGAACAGTGAGATCAATGTTAACAGAACTAGGTCCACAGCGCACGAAGAGTATGGTGCTACAGTACTCCACGAAACATGAACCATATGAAGCACGAATAGTGTTAGGCAGGGTGTATGAAGGGTGCACGGGATGGGAGCAAAAGTTCCCTTCTCGACCCACTTTTGGGTGTTTGGCAGAGTGCATGAAGGGTGCATGAGTCCACACTAGTAGGTTGACAAAAATACACGAAGAGGAAACAACTATATTGAGATGAGAATGCAACCAAACACACCCACACGCTTTGTGCTACAGTGACTGATCTGCACCGTCTGAGTTTGATCCAACGGTGATGTTGCGCCGAGACATGGACATGCCCATGCAGAGGGCGCCTACACACCACCAAAGTCCCTCTGCTTCTCGAGGCGCACGACGTTGGTGATGCAGGGTGCAACCGCCCGCAGAGCCCGCTCCCGGTCGACGGGAGCCAGCTCGTCAAAGATGGCGTCCAATGGCACGAATGGATTCCGGTGACGGAGCACTGAAAGGATTCGCCCGGCAACGGCGACGGTAGCCCGCAACCCCTCCTTGTCCAGCTCAGCCCCCACCATCACGCGGAGACGCTCAGCTCCTCGGAGATATAGGTGAAGAAGGAGACCAGGTCAGGAAGCCGCAGCTCGTTGAAGTCGACCGGGTGGTCGAACGGGTTTAGCCCGACGGCCGGCATCGTCGCGCTGGCACGACGGTAGGCATCGCGCAGCCGCAACACGTGCGTGGCAACTTGGTTCACCAAGTGGCTGAGGCGATCCTGGACCTCGTCACGATCGGCCCGCTCGCGCTCCAGCCGGCTCCCCTGACGGCCTATCATATCTCCCGCTTTCTGCAGCAACGCCACCGACGCCTCAAGCATCTTTGTGGTGGACGCCTGCCGCGTTTGAAGCTCCGTGAACTCCCGCACATAACGGAGGAGCATGGCACTCCTCTCCTCCTTGAGCTCACGGAGCTCCACGTACTTGGCCCTGAGCTCCGCATCCTTGACATGGAGCTCCTGTGTCAGGCGCCTCACCTCGGACTCCGTGATCTGCTGCGCCGCCATGGCACCAGGTAGAAGCAATGAGGAGAGAAAGCAAAGGGGGCGAAACGACTGAAAGGCAATGCAATCTACGGGAAGGCGGGGGGAGCGGGGAATCTTTTGGTTTTCACCACGGTAAAACACCAGTCGACGACTTCTCACATCAGGGAGCAGTGGGTTTTTTACAGGCGGAGTCATCGTGACTAATTGCTGCCGTGCCTGCTCCCGTCAATCAAAAAATTAAAAATCCTGCCGCGCCTGCTCCCGTCAATCAAAAAATTAAAAATCCTGCCGCACCCAAACACCAGAGCAACGCCGCGGTGGATATTTAAATTTACCTGCCGGCAAGTAGATAAAAAAGGGGTGAAAAAACAAATGTGGCGGCGGCCTAGCTAATCGGTCGAACTAGCCCAACTAGCTAGCCACCGTGCTTCACTGATGTACTCGGCGGGAAAGGTGGTCTTTCGTGATTTGACGACTCATTTACTTGCTTCGGCACTACGACCAAGGAGGACCCAGAAAACGCGCGGTAGGGCGTCCCACGTCAGGAAGAATATATGCGTGCACCACCCGGGAGGATCCCGAAACCGCGCGGTAGGGTGTGCCATGTCTCGACACGGAGGAAAAATGTTCGTGTAAAAATATACTGTATCAGACATAGTACCTATGGTTCGACCTCGGGACCCAGCCAGTCGGTCGAAAACACCCCACTAGCCACACAGCTTCATCATGCAAACGTGGCATGGAGGATAGATGTTGTTAGCTCCGTCTCGACCAGCCACAACGTCTCTTGTTCTAGGCGATTCTTCTATTTTCCAAGCTTTTTTTAGTTGTAATAACACCACGGCAAGCTAGCGCCGCTCTTCGTGTGTGCCCGTGCAAAGGTTAGACGATGGAGAGAAGAGAGATTGAGATCGCAGACCTGGGACCCACCAGTAAGTGAGAGAACGGTCATGCACGTGTTGACGAGGCACTCCCTCTACTATACTCAACGCAAGTACTGTATAAAATCAAGTTATGGGACAAAGCCAACAACCGTTCGTTTTTTCAGGCTATCGACTTACGCTTTGTAGTCCAGGTTGCCAGTTCGAATCTCGTCTTTCAGATTTGTTAGTTTTAGGTCCAAATTTGATTAATGACAAGTGGGACCCCCGTGTGTTGTTCCGATATTTCAGTGTAGGATGGTTTTTTTGAACAAACACTTTGCGCGGTTAGACAAGTAACGGCACGCGTTACACGTATTTTGCAAGTTTACGAACAAAAATGACAGCGGCATAGAATATCACATCCACCCCGCAGCTTAGATACTATGGTGATAAGAGTTTTTACACCGTTGAAGTGAGATCCAATGGCTTGGGAGTAGTCTTTGTAATTATGCGCAATTTCCAAACTCTCCAAAGGTTTTTTTTGCAAATAAAACATTCAGGCCTCGTGTGTGCCGCTGCATCTTCGATCCAACGGCTCCCCAGTGCTCGTATTAGGTGCTCCCCGTAGCTTAATTACCCGCTATGGTGATATGAGCATCTAGATCGTATGATCAGTGATCAGATGGCACATGCGTAGTACTTGTACTTTCTGCGCATTTCCCAAACTCTATCAGTCGTATATTGCAAAAACATTCAAACCTCCTACTGTGGGCCGTTAGATCTCAGTGAACTCGTATCACCATAGAATCTACGGTGCGGGAGCACCTCATACTCTCCCGTGCGAGAAAACATAAGGTGCTATCGCAGCTTGGATGCTATGGTGATACGAGCTTGGAGGTCGTTTGATCTGAGATCCAATGGCATCTGAGCAGTCTTTGTGCTTGTAAGCAGTGGCCGAACTTTTTTGGGGCTTTTCTGCAAAAAACCATTCGAACCACCGAGGAGGTGGTGGGTCACAAATCCAACGCCTCCGAAGAGCTTGTATCACCAAAGCATCTAAGGTGTGGTAGCACATGATATTCTTACGTACAGGAGAATATGATGTCCTCCTTCATCTTAGATGCTACGGTGATATGAGCTTCGAGGTCGTTGGATATGGGATCAAAGGGCATCTAAGTAGTTTTTGTACAAATTGTGTGCAATTCTCAAACTCATCAAGGTTTCCTGCAAAAATATTAAGACACATCATGTGAGCTGCTATATCTCAGATCTACAAGCTCCAAGCAACTCGTATCGGCATATAGCATCTAAGGTATGGAGGCACATGATATTCTCCCGGGGAGGAGGGGTGGGGGTGCACAACCAATCGGTGGTTGGGAGGGTGGGGACAAATATAATCTAAACAACCCTAAACAGAGCTCCACAATTTTATCTAAGGTCGAGGGGTTGACCCCCGACAATCATAGCTCCGCCTAAACACAACATTTGCATGTACTGTAGTACTAGACTTAATATTCATGTTTCAGTTTCATGTTCATTTTAAATATTGAACTGAGGACCATGGATGTCTTACATTTTACTCCCTTCGTTCCTAAATATTAGTCTTTTTAGAGGCTTCAAATGGACTGGCACATACGGATGTATATAGACATATTTTAGAGTCTAGATTCACTCATTTTGCTCTGTATGTAGTCACTTGTTGAACTCTCTAAAAGACTAATATTTAGGAATAGAAGGAGTATTTTTGAATTCGTGTCATACATGCATGGTTTGGAAAAAAAGATGCACTATACTTATTGGATTGTTGTTGGTTTCGTGCGTGTGTGTCTCTGTGTGTGTGTGTGTGTGGTCATATGCTTGATACATACAAAGTTTTCTCACCTCCATATTGTTCATCTTTTAAATTTGAATTTGCATTGGAAAACTTACTAGGGATACCATGAAATGTGAAATCCATGTTGAGATCACTATATCACAAACTCACTCTAATTCAACAACTCGTCATAAATCAATTACCACGTTGAGATTAGTATTTGCAAGGAAATACGGGTATTGTAATACACATAGATTCGTTCGGCAATTTAAAAGGTTCCTTTCGTATTCTCGAATGGTAGGACCCAACGGCGTACCAGCCAGACCTTGGCTCGTGTTGATCCTAAAAAAACCGGGCTCGTGTCCTTCGGTGGCGTGCGTGGTACGCACATTAGGCAACCCCAACCAGTCGAGCCTCAGCGTTTCAAGTCGAAATATCTGGCAGCCAGAATTCCAGCCCTAGGAAATTCCCCTCATGTCCCCGGTCCATAATGACTACCGATGAACAACGGAGGGATGCTTTAGTAACTAGACTACTACTACTACACCAGGATGAGCACAGAATTGAGCCCGTTTGTTCGTGCCTAGTACTTGAGTTAATATATCAGGCAATGCACTGGTACGGAGGGATTATCCTTTTACTCTATATATATAACTTGTCTGAAGTCTAACTAAGCAAAATGTTTGACCAAATCCTTTCTTAAGAAATACAACAGGACAGATGTACGGCTTGTAAATTTATTGCATGATGCAGGTTATGATATTGTTTCGAATCCTGGATCTTAAATTTCAGAAAATCCAAAAGTGAGCATAAATTCTTGAAACTAAGCATGGTCACGTGATATGGCACAAATATTACTTCGTAAGTTTTTTCTTCAATTTGAGACAAGCTGCTTATGACAAGTTGCACAAATGAAGAGCCAAGGTATTTTGGAACAAAGACCTGTCACGTTAAGGCGAACGCTTTCACTATTGAAACCGTGGGCGTTTACATGCCGCCACGAGTCCCCGCTTCTCATCGGCAGGTGCCGTCCGAGCAAGCGTGTGAGTCGACGGGAGGCGTGCGAGCAGACCCCTGCGCCGGCTGTCAGGGAGGCGTGCGAGCAGACCGTTGTGCAGGCTCACCGGGAGGCGAACCCTTTGACCAGGCTCCGCCGCCCACCGTCGTCCCAACTGCTCCCACTTTTAATGTCGTCGGTGCCGCAGTTTAAAATCAACCCCGCACTACCCGGTATCGCTACAATCCTCTCTCTTCCTCTCCGATTCTCCTGTCGTCTACCTCCAACTAGCCTGACTTAAACGTACGCCATGCCGCATCACGAGGGTCTGCCCTTAGTGTTCCAGTTTCCTGAGGAAGATACCCAGCCGGAGTCTCAAGAACATAAGGCGCTTTGGGACGAGCTTGAACTGGCCTTGCGGGAAGACGTCGCGCCTGTCCCCGCTCCCGTTCCGGCTCCCGTCGCCCCGACTACGCCAACGCCTATCCCCGTGGCATTGATGGGCTGGGAGCCGCACATTATCGCCGAGCTAGATCCCACGGGGTTCCACAAGGTCCCCGCCGACTTTCACGCGCCCGTGCACCTGCCAGCGCATGCGCTTGCGCATGCACTGATGCGCACGCCCGTGCCGGTGCCCGTGCACCTGCCAGCGCATGCGCCTGCGCGTGCACTGACGTGCGCGCCCCTGCCGGTGCTCGTGCACACGAATGTCTCTGCCGCGCCGTTGACAGCGCCTGTCCCCGCGCGGGTGCCAGTGCCCCCCTCAGCGGCATGGATGGCCGCCGTCGACCGCTTCCTTGCACCAACGCCAGTCGCCTCCTCCCGTCAGTTGACTCGCTCCGAAGTCCAGAACATTTTGGCCTTCCTTGAAGCTAGGCCAACGTCCAGGAGTACGCCAACAACGGCGCAAGACGCCGCTGTCGCCGTCGTTCAGTGGCCCGACGACACACAGAGCACGGCAGAGGAGCCGCTTCCCACCGCGAGACGCCGCCGCCGCCGCCGCGTAATCTAAATTTGCCATGAAAAACATTCGGATTGCCATGCTTAAAATCCGAACGTTTATCATTTCCGTTTATTTTATATCGATCGTCGTATAATTTAAAGTCGGAGTCAGACTGAACGAAATGTATGGTTTGATCGATTGAATGTTCTTCTAGAGCCGTATCAAATTAAATATAAAACGTCATCAAGCCACATGTATTCCTTGTCATCCAACGACCTAGACTGCTTCAATGTCGAGCGCTCAACACGTTTAGCCTGCAGTTAATTTCATGCCAAAAATAGTGCTAATCACATGATAACACGCAAATAATATCATAGTAGTTAATATCCGCATGCACTTAATATACTTCCAAATTAACGTGCATTGCACGTAGACACTGACTAGTGCTGCTAGTACGTGAAACTGGTGCCGTGACTTGTGAACGCGTCCAGATATGGTCAACGGCAACATCGCCCGCGAGATCTTCCTGTTTGCCCGTGCGTCTAAACGCAGAAGGGGAGGAGAGAGAGAGAGAGCACACATGAAACCCACCAGTAAGTGAAGGCGAATAGTACTAAAAATAATATTACATGTTATCCATTAATTAGGCTGTGGTAATATAAAAAAACATTGTGTGAACAAAGGGGGTACAACAAACATTGCTATTCTACGTATGTTGCCTATTGACGTGCGGCTTGAAGGCCCGGCCGCATGTTCGATCCTCGTCCTTTATTTTTTAATTTGTATATGGGTCCAAATTTGTTTCATGACATGTGGGCCCCTCGGTGTGTAGTTTGTAGCACTTTAATTTGTGGGTCAAAATTTGTTCCATTCCAAGTGGACTATCGGTGTGTAGTTTTGTAGCTTATTTATAATAATTAAAGAGAACAACATAGTTTTTTCAATAATACCATGGTGCGACGTTGAAGGCGAGAAAGGACGTGCGAGAGAGCGATGACCGAGCCAGAGGGAAATCAACTAGGGGAGTTGCGTGGGTTGCAACGGTGTTTGGAGTAGTTGTGGGCCGAATGCTACGAAAATATAATCTAAACCGACCGGAATAAATGCCTACACAAATTAATCCAAGGTTGGAGTGCCCCTCGCAATGTAAATAGCTCCGGCTTTGCGAGGGATGGAGAGGTAGTAGCTTTAACGTGTGGAAGATACGGTGTGAGAAAGCAAGGCCAATCGAGAGACATATAGATAGAGAGACAAAGTGAGTGTGGTCCAACATTCATTGAACAAATATATATGCTCTGGAGAGATATTGTCCGATTGAGCTTTTTGGCAAGGGTGAGGGCTGTAAGATAGAGCTTGAGAGATGATCCAGTCACAGACGTGTAGATATATTTTGTGCGTGGGAGGAAGCAAGGTCAACCGATCACATAGGGTCACCGTGCGATCGAAAGAGTGAGATGGGTTGGAGAGAGTGACCTAGATAGAAGATGTGCGTGAGAGAGTATACAATGTGAATAGGTCGAATTGGGCTCAAACATGGTGATATATCATTTTTGTCCGAGAAAGAGCGAGGTCAATCGAGACATACGGAGAGAGAGAGAGATTGAGTGAGCGTGGCCCACCATGAGGTCGAAAGAGTGGCGGCGGCTTGGATGGACTGACCTAGATAGACAATCTGCGTGAGAGAGTATAGAGTGTGTCGATCGAGGACCGAACAGGGAGATATATCATTTGTGTGTGAAAGAAAATGAGGTTAAACGAGACTCAGATAAAGAGAGCGAGATTGAGCGAGTGTGGCGCGCCGTGTGGAAGAAAGAGTGAGACAGTCTCGAGGGAGTGACCTAGATATACAACGTGCGTGCGTGCGCATGAGAGGTTGGGGGGCTAGATAGGCAATGCATGTATTT